>NC_034591.1:103727949-103782356 GCF_900095145.1 Mus pahari | reverse complement strand
ACACACACACACACACACACGCGCGCGCACCTTGCAGAGGATCCAAATACAAATCCGGGAGAGGCATCACCAAAAATAGCAAAGTTCCCTCCATCAATCAGAAAGCCACAGTGTAAGCTTGAACAGTTCTGTTTTGTGCCTTTCTGCCAGAGTCAGCTTTAATTCTGGAAAGATTTGGGAGCAGAACCCCACCCTGGCCCAGGGAGGGTGTGACACGCAGAAGTGCTACCCACAGCTGGCAGGATCTGAGGTCTCTGGCAGAGCTGAGGCCTCAGAGAGAGAGAGAGAGAGACTGCTCTGTGCTCACTTTTTGCCTCACTCTGTGGAGGAAACCATACTGCTTTTCTTGTGACTGCTTCTACAGCCAGAAGGACAGGGCCACATCACATCCCTATCCTGCTCTGGGGCGAGAGTTGCTCAGCAGGACAGCAGAAAGCCTGCACAGGCTGAAGCCCTTCCCTCCTGCTGTGTGCCTGAGCCCGGGAGCAGAGATGGACTTGAGGTGTCTTTTCTCTGCTTCCTACCTTGTTGGTATTGACAGTGTGTCTCCCTAAGCCTGGACCTCACTGACTGGGCTAGGCTGACTGCTCAGTGAGTCCTAGGAGTCCTCCTGCCTCCATCCCTGGAGAACTAGAGTTACAGACTCACTGCCATGCCTTTTTCTCTTTTATTATTATTAAACACTGGTGCTTGGAGATCCGATCTCAAATCTCCATGCTTGCACACCAAACACTTTGCCCACTGAGCCATCTCACCAGGCACCGTCCTGTATTTTTTAAATGCTTTATTTATTTTTATTTTATGTGCAATGGTGTTCTGCCTGCAGGGATGTCTGTGTGATGATGTCAGATCCTCTGAAACTGGAGTTGTAGACAGTTGTGAGCTGCCATGTGGGTGCTGGGAATTGAACCCAGGTCCTTTGGAAGAGAAGTTAGTGCTATTGACCACTGAGCTATCTCTCCAGACACCCTACTATACTTTTTAAAACTTTTTTTTTTTTCTTTTTGAGACAGGGCTCTTGTAGCCCAGCCCAGAATGGCCTTATTATGTAGCTAAGGATAAACTTGAGTTTCAAATCCTCCTGCCTCTATCTCTGAAGCGCTGAAGTTAGAGGCTTGAGCCACCATGCACAGTTTTTAAAAACAACTTTAAAAGTTGAATATGGGCCGGGCACTGGTGGTGCAAGCCTTTAGTCCCAGCTCTTGGGATTGTGAGGCAGGTGGATTTCTGTATGTTTGAGGCCAGCCTGGTCTACAGAGTTTCAGGACAGCCAGGGCTACACACCAAAGAAACTCTTTCTCAAAAAACTAAACCAAGCCAAACCAAGCAATGACAACAAACACCAACCCCCCCTCCCCCCAAAAAAAGATTGAATACGGATAAATAATGATTGCATGTATCTGGGATACAAAGCAATGCTGTACTTTAGAAATTTATAGTGAGTACATAAATGGAGTTACTTGGCATATCCATCACCCCAGCCTCTTCACTTTTCTTTATGGTGAGAATATTTAAGATTTCCTCTCAGTGAGTTTGAAGCAGGGGATGATTTTTGTCCCATTCACCGCACCGTATGACGACTCCTCCCTTCACTGATGCGTTGGAGACTTTTGGCCATCGACCCTCCCTCCTCCCCAGACCCCCAGCTCCAGAAACCACCACCGTACTCCCTCAAACTCTCTTCCCTTTGCCTCCACTTCCCGGATGCTGGAAGACACCCGGTGCAAGTCCCCAGGCCCTGTGATCTCCCTGAGTGATCACAGTCCACGTGCACTGTGGGTGGTCCCCAGCTGGCTTATCTCACGTAGCACGACTCTCCTCTCTCTGGTTTGTTGTCAAAGGACCACATGGCCTTTAAAGGTAAAAAGCAACCCAGACGTGGATTTCCCACTTTCTCTTTGTCCTCCACTCGCTGATGGTTAGGTTGATTGTATAGTTGGCTGCTGTTGAGTAGTGCTGCTATTGGGTTCTGTTCAGTTTTATCCTTTGGTGGGGGTGGTGTTAGGAGTGGCCCGAGCTTCACACAGGTGGGTGGGCAAGGGCTCTACCCCAGGACCGCTCCCCCAGTCCTAGGCTTTTTAAGGATTTACTTATTTTTGTTTCACATTTAAGAGTATTTTGTTGGGCTGGTGAAATGGCTCAGTGGGTAAGAGCACCCGATCGCTCTTCCGAAGGTCCAGAGTTCAAATCCCAGCAACCACATGGTGGCTCATAACCATCTGTAACAAGATCTGACGGCCTCTTCTGGAGTGTCTGAAGGCAGCTACAGTATACTTACATATAATAAATAAATAAATCTTAAAAAAAAAAAAAAAGAGTATTTTGCCATGCCGGGTGTGGTAGCACACGCCTTTAATCCCAGCACTTGGGAGGCAGAGGCAGGCGGATTTCAGAGTTCGAGGCCAGCCTGGTCTACAGAGTGAGTTCCAGGACAGCCAGGGCTATACAGAGAAACCCTGTCTCGAAAAACAAAAACAAACAAACAAACAAAAAAGAGTATTTTGTCTGTGTACTTACTAAGTGCATGTCTGGTGCCTGGGCAGACCAAAGAAGGGAGTCAGATCCTCGGAACTACAGTCAAGGACAGTTGTGAGCCACTATGTCGGTATTTGGAACTAAACCCAGGTCCTCTGCAAGAGCAGCAAGTGCCATAATTACTGAACTCTCTTCTCTCTTCAGCTTCCTCCCCGGGGCCAGTTTTAACTTTAAAAATTGTTTGTTACATTTTGCTTGGATTTTTGAGGGGTGGGGGGTACATGCCACATTGTGTGTGAAGGTCACAGGACAAGCTTAGCATGTCAATTCTCCCTCTTCACCATGTGGATTCTAAGGCTTGGACTCAGGTCACGGGGCTTGACAGCAAGTGCCTTTACCAGCTTAGTGATCTCAGCAGCCCTAGTTTTAGCATTTTTGAGGGACCTCCGGGTCACTTCTCATGACTGATGAGCCAACTGACATCTGTACCCCCAGTGCACAGGGTTCCCCTTTCTCCACACCTCCTGCTCCCCACTCTCTTACTTACATTCAAACAGTTCTATTCTCCTGACTCACCAGGATTTTGTAAAGAAAGATGGGATGACTTTAATCTCATGGGGGAAGAGCATGAAATAGGTATGCGAGCAGACTTGGTGACACATGCCTTTAGTACTCAGGAGGCAGAGGCAGGTGGAGCTCTGTGAGTTTGAGGCTAGCCCAGTCGACATAGCGAGTTCAAGGACAGCCAGACTATGTAGAGAAACCCTATCTTAAAAAAAAAAAAAAAAAAAAAAAAAGAGCAGGTATCTATTTTCCTCTGATGAAGTACCCTTGTTTTGAGCCTAAGACTTATGATTGCTAGGATGAGAGGGGACACCAAGTAAGCTTTGGAATCTTGGGGTTAGCACATAATGGCCTGTGGCTTGTCATCCATGGGGAATGACCAGGATGGTGCATGTGTGGATAGATTGTGAGAGTCCCTGGTGACAGACAAGAACTAGAGATTGGTACTGATGGGTTTCTGCACGAGATCAGCATGTGCCTGGCACAGTGTACCTACACCTTCCTAAAGGAGGACTGTGAAACTAAGGGACCTGCCATAGGTCTTTGAGGGCTTATGATTCCAAAATCACCCCAAATTGATTAGGAAACATGATATAACCCAATGAAAGAGCCTCATTGTTGACAGTCTCCCTTTAAGTGACTGTAACACTGAGGAGACACGATTTTACCCATGATGCTGTGGGAAAGCCATGTGGGCTTTTGGGTTTTACAGAGTCAGTTTGCTTTCCAGTGGGTGTTCAAGTAGGAGGCAAGGACAATAGGTTCCCAGAGGCAACTGCTAGTCTAATGTCATGTCTTTGGCTATAAAATGCATGCTATTTTATTGAGGTATGATATTCATATCAGAAAATGCACAGATCATACATGATTAGGGATTTTTATAAAGGATTTTTTTTTAAGGACACATTTTAAGGAAATGGAGACATAGCTTGGCTGGGACCAGAGTTCGGTCCTCTGAATCCAGGCCAACCAGCTGGGCGTGGAGGTGCCTACTTAGAGGCAACAGGAACTTGGCAAGCTCTAGGCCAGTGAGAGATTCAGTCTCAAAAGACAGGATGCTTAAGAAGGAATGACACCCAAAGTTGACCTTTGACCTCCATACTCACATGTATGCACATACCTACATGCATCCATGCACCCAAAAGAGCACGTATGTGCACATGGACACATACACAAAAGCTGAGGTAAAATACATATAAATTGAATTAGTTACCGTGTCTAAGTATAGACTCACATTATTTTTGCAGCCATTGCCAGCATTTATCCACAGAACTCATTTCATCTTGTAAGTCTGCAGCCCCATCTTCATCAGGGAAGCTGTGAGTAGATAGTACGTGACGACAGACATGTAGAGGGGAAGTTCACTGCGAGACAATGACCTGCAGGTTTACCTTGGCCTGACAGCAGCCATCTTGCTTGCATCTAACCACCACGATTACCCCTGAGTAGCTCTGGTTGGTCTCTAACCTCTCCTTTCCACGTGGCTTCCTAGCTTACAGCCAAACAAAAACCATTTAGGTGATGATGGAGGGGGGCTTTACTACCACCAGACTCTGGTGCCAGGACTTCCTGTCTCTTTGATATTTGCTTAGGTAAGGTAGGTTCGTTCTGGGTTGGGTGGAGTCCCTTTTGTCCTAATGCCTGACAAAAAGAGCCACCTGGCATTGCTGCTGGGTAAAAACCTCTTCTATCACTAAGTGCCCAGAAAGTTTCACTCTGAACAATCTTGGATCTGTTTCATTTGGTGCCACTGTTGTGTAAAGCCAGTTCTCACATATGGGCCAGATTGTTCTAGAACAAATAGTAATAAATAGTATAGAGAAACGTTGTCAGGTTCACAATGTGTTTACCATTCTAAGAATTTGGGGTCATAGCTTGATTACTCTCCATATTACTAATTCTTGATATTGGTTCTATGTAGCCCGTGAGGAAACTGAAACATGAGAAACTACACCTTGGCCCATATATAGGAAGTATGTATATAAAGATTATAAGAACAAATAGTTCCCAGGACCCCACCACTTTATTTTGGAGGGAAGATGGGATGAGCTTTAAAGAGAATTCTGTTCTGAGTGGCTATGATGGGGAAATTTTGACTAAATTATAGGTTAGCTAGCTTCCCTCTCTGCCCTTGGATCTGGACTTCTCATCGGAAGGACAGCACAGGCTCTCTGGTTATAGGGTCCGCCTATGCTGCCCACAGTGAGTCAGCACAGAGCCTTTGAGCTACTGTGAGCACTCTGCCATCATTTGCTGTAAGTGACGCTGTTTACTGCCTGCAAATAAGGTCCGGATGCTCCCTAAAGTTCTCTGTACCTCAATAATCCAACCTGGCAGGAATTTATTTTCTCTGGAACCCACCCACCCCCCTTTTCTATTCCTGTTTCCTCTTTTAAAAGATTTATTAGCTGGGTATGGTGGCTCATGCCTTTGATCCCAGCACTCAGGAAGTAGACACAGGAAGAGTTCTGTGTGTTGGAGGCTAGCCTGGTCTACATAGAGAGTTCCAGGACACCCAGGGCTGCACAGCGAGACCATGTCTCAAAAAGACAGCAAAGATTTATTTACTTCTATGCCGGGCGTGGTGGCGCATGCCTTTAATCCCAGCACTTGGGAGGCAGAGGCAGGNNGATTTCTGAGTTCNAGGCCAGNCTGGTCTACAGAGTGAGTTCCAGGACAGCCAGGACTACCCAGAGAAACCCTGTCTCAAAAAACCAAAAAAAAAAAAAAAGATTTATTTACTTCTATTTTATGTGTATGGGTGTTTTTACCAGCATGTACGTGTGTGTACCAAGTGCATGCAGTGGCCACAGAGAACAGAAGAAGGTGTTGGATCCCTCAGAACTGGAGTTACAGATGGTTGTGAGCCATCATGTGGGTGCTGGGAATAGAACCCGGGTCCTTTACAGGAACAAGTGCTCTTAAGTGCTGAGCCATCTCTCCAGCCTTGTATTCCAGTCTCCTTTGTGTGCAGTATGCGTGGCAGGCAGTTTGGTCTGAAATAAGGAAACCCTGTTAGTTCTAACTGAACCACACAAGAGTTGTGTTTTAAGCCTGGAGGGCACAGCCATGATAGCGTAAAGTCTGGGCTTGAAAATTTGTATTATTTCCTTTGTCTGCCCTATCAAAGGCTTTGCGTGAAAGCCCCTAGTGCTTCCTGTTCATAGCAAAATCCAGAAGAGCTATTTCTGGTGATCCTGCTGGTGTCTGCCTGATACGCTTCAAACTACAGACACGGGGCAAACAGCCAGTGGAATCACTGTGTCTGACCCCACAGACTCTGGGGTCAGACTAACCAATGGCATCGTTCTCCTGTGTGTGTGTGTGTGTGTGTGTGTGTGTGAGAGAGAGAGAGAGAGAGAGACAGACAGACAGACAGACAGACAGACAGACAGACAGAGACAGAGAGACAGAGACAGAGAGAGAGAGAAGCTCAAATTTTGTTATGTAACTCAGCTGTATCTAACTTTCTATCCTGTATAGGTCTCCTAAGTACCATGGTTATTCCTGTGACTATGGGTGTGGTTACTGTGTCCAGCACTTGCAAATTATGGTTGGCTCAGCCCTGACCTCCTCGCTTGCATGTGCAGGATGCCAGGCCCTGTTCTGTTCTAAGGTGGGCACAGAATGTGCCTGCTGGGATTCTGTGGCCTCATCTGGCAAAGGCATGTTGCCAACTATGAGTCAGCTCCAAGGGGCATTATCCCAAAGGCTGGATGGCTGAGCCTGGACAGGGATGTGGCGGTTAGAAGTCTGCTTCTGGATTTGCACCGCACCATCTTCTGCTGTCGACTGGCAGCCAGCCTTTTGCCAGATTAAGTGTGCTCCAGTTTCGTGCAGTTCATCTGGGCAGAGTATTTTTCTAATTGTTTTAGCTTTTACATCCAGTTTGCTAAAGAAAAGCAAATAAACAAACAACAACAACAACAAAACAAAATAAGAAAGCATCTGATATAGCAAGGAAAGTGTCAATGTAAAGTTTTGGGTTTTTAAAAAAAGATTCATTTTTCAACATTTTAATTGTGTGTGTGCATGTTGTCTGGGTGGAGACAGGGTGTGTGTGCAAATGGCTACAGATGCCTATGGTGACCTTAGGTGTCAGATCCCCTGGCGCTGGAGTTACAGGCTGTTGTAAACCTCCTGACGTGGGAGCTGGAAACCAACTTTGGGTCTTCTGCAAGAGCAATATAAGCTCTTAGCTGCTGAGCCATCTCTCCAACCCTAAAAACTTAAAGTTTGTATCCCATTATTATTTTAAAAGCTTCTATAATTGAAATCTGCCTTTAGTCTTAATTTACATGTGTGCACACTCATGTATTGACATGGTGTCACATAGAGAACATGGGATCTGAATGAAGACCTTTTCGTTCCCGTGTAAGTGACCTGGGACCCCATGCTTAATTTCCCAACAGTGTAAATGATCACACCCACTTCTCTGGATGCAAGGGACAAACGATATGGCCTTGATAAAATGTCTGATATAATGCAACTTAATATTCATTTTAAAATAAACTCCCTTTTGCTCAAGAGAACAGAGTGTGGAGGAGCAAGCTTATTACTGTGGGACAGCTGGAAGCTGGGAGGTGACGCTGGAGAAGGTTGAGAGTCCTCACCAGGAAGTGCAGTGAGGTAATTTTCAATGGCCTTCAGGATTTTTGCTTTAATGATAGATTACTCTTGAACAGATAAGGCAGGCGTGATAATGCTCCATTCTGAAGGGTGTAGTGGTAAAAGTTCAAGCCCTCACAGAGCAGACGCTCCTTCAGAGAGCATTGACAGAGTGACTGCACGCACGGGCCGCCTCAGCGAGACTCCCATCTGTTTTGGAAGGTTCACTCAGTGGTTTTCTTGCCACTGTCTGAGAGGGAGAGAATCGGCTTTCTCTGTGAGTTAAAAGGTAGAACACTTTGTTGTTGTTTTTTGTTTGTTTGTTTGCTTGCTTGCTTGCTTGAGAGAGGGATTCTCCGTGCAGCCCTAGAACGGGCTGTCCTAGAACTCCCACTGTAGACCAGGCTAGCCTCAAACTCACATAGATACGCCCATCTCTGTAATGGGATTAAAGGGGCTGTGCTACCACCACCCAGGTAAAACAATTTTTTAAAAATTTCACCACCACCACTGCCACCACCACCACCACCAAAATGGTGCAGCCAATGAGAACTCCAAAGGTCTCCATAGCACAGCTCAGAGCTGTTGAGAAAAAGGGAGTGGTGGAGAGAAAGAGTCTGAAGCATGTGATGGGGAGCACAGGCCTGGGAATGTCACTAGCTACGTTTACAGAGTCTGTTACAATAACCCCCGCTGGGTCCTATTTGAAGCTTATGCCTGGGGAAACTGAGGCAAGACATTTAACAAGGTAAGGAATGAGCTAACATGCAGGGCCCAACCAGTTTTTCTGACAACCACCTAGGCCATGTTGCTTTGACCAATGAATATTTTTAACTTTGCTTCTTAATACAACATAGGACTTATGTTAGTCCATTTTTTGTTACTGTGGCAGTCCAGTTGATTTCAGACAGGACGGAGGAAGCTGGGCTCAGCAGCCCATGCCACAGCCCTTAGATGGCTGAAGCAGGACTGTCCAGAGTTCAAGGTCAGGGTGGACTCCATATTCTGTGCATGCCTGGGCTCTAACATGAGATGCCCCTCCCCCCACTCACTAAAACAAACAAAACCCAAGAAAACTAGCAAACTCAGACCAAACAAGATGAAGTCAGGGCTTTATCCGTGTCTGGCTATCAGCTGACTGCTGACCTGAGGTTACACGGTGTCACTAAGCCTCAGTTTTTGTCTCAGGTGATGAGGAAGATGAGGAAGAGTCCTCAGGCTGTCAGGAACATGAGTTCAGATGACATGGAAAGCCTGTGTGCTCCATGTTCCCAAGGAACATGAGTTCAGATGACATAGAAAGCCTGTGTGCTCCGTGTTCCCAAGGCTCCCTCTGCTGCTTAGACAATGGAGACATTCGAATGGAGTCCAAACCTTGACAGAAGTGTGAGGAGAGCAGAGATGGGGCGGGATGTTAAATCATATATAAAATAACGGCTTCTCAGTCTGTTAGCGAAGGTTAAGTGTAAGCTGTATGTGAAATGTGTGTCTTGGGGGTGAAGGACTGATACTGTTATTGTTTCCCATGGCCCTATAAGTAAGTGTGTAAGTTTTAGAAAAATTGTGTGGGGACCTCAAGTGCCTTCCTCAATTGCTCTCCACTGTATTTATTGAAGCAGTGTCTCTCTGTCTCTCTTCTCTCTCTCTGTGTCTTCCTTTGTCTCTGTCTGTCTGTCTGTCTTTTGCTCTCTTTCTCTCTCAACCTGCGGCTTGCTGCTTCCCAGTGGTCTGGCTAGCCAGCTTGCCCTGGGATCCCTGTCTCTGTCTCCAGAGAGCTGGAGTCACAGACAAACCACCATGCTCACAGGACTTCTGTCTGGGTTCTGGGAATCTGAACTTCAGTCTTCAGGTTTGCATGACAACTCTTTGTCCACTGAGCCCTCTCCTTATCCAAGTTTTCCTGCTTGTTAAAGTTTCTGTCTGCTGGAGGGGCATCAGCAGCTAGGACTGCATCTGGGTCTGTGGGCACCTAGCTAGGGCTCCACCTGGAACAATGACCTCAATAGGCTTCACTCAACTCGGGTGTTGAACTCAGGACCTCTGGAAGAGCAGTCAGTGCTCTTTGCCACTGAGCCATCTCTCCAGCCCCAATGCGGGTGTTTTTACATTCACATTCACCTAACTTAAACATCCTGCCTTTGATGAAAGGTTTGGAAATGCCTGTGTCCCCAACTCAAACCTCATCGCTCCATCAAAACTTGCCTCATGAAAGACATAAGTTCCAAGAAAAAGAGTAGACACTCACTGCCACTTTCCAATGTCATTGGCAATTTCAAAAGTCTTCCTACTTGGGTGTGGTCCACCCACATCATCCACTAACCCCGAGGACCAGAAGTTAAATCTGTCCCTACTGGGTGTAAAATGAAACTGTGTTCCAGCAAAGAGTGAGTCACTCACATGTGACTCAGAGACTCGAGAATATTCCAGAGTTAGAACAGAGTACAAAGAAGTCCATGCCCGAAAACGACTCAGGTTGCCTGTCCTGGGGTGTGGGTCAGTGTCTGGAATCTGAGTGGAGGTCCCAGGGTTAAGGTGGGGTCTCATAGATACTGTGTTCACCAGAAGTTCTGCCCTTGTGATAAATATGACACCCGAGTCAGCATTCAGCTCAGTGCAGTGACACTGCATTGACAGGGACACAGTATGGCCACTAGTGGGGTGGTGCACATTAACCCTTCCAGATGGCAACCTGGGAAATGAGAGAGATGTGTCCATGACCTCCCAATATTTCCTTGTGAGTCCCCGCTGGTGAATTATTTCTGTAGATGTATGTAATCTTCCACGAAGCAGGTGACTCATGGACAGCTGAATTTCCTTCCTGAAACTGCGGTTCGTGTCAGTCTCATATAAACATTCTCCCAGTCGCTCTAAAGCAGTATGCTTTCTTTTTAAGACATGGTCTCAATGTCCAGTCTACCCTTGGAGATCCTTCCACCTCACCCACCCAAGTGCTGAGATTACAGGTGTGCACTACCACATCTGGCTTAAACCATACCTCCAAAGCTCTCCTGTGTCACACCCTTTATGCATGTGACATTTGTACACGGTTAGGAAGTGGAAACCACTCCACACATGGCTCTGTACATCCCTCGGAGTTTCAGAGGATTCTGAAAGGATGGGTCACCTCCCATTGCCACTTTTCATCTGAGACAGTCCTGATGCTTTGGGGGTCATCTGACTTCCCCAGAAATACATTTGCAATATCTCAGAGTAAAACCTGGGGCCCCATTGCTTGTTATTTTACCCTCTTTGTCAGAGCAATGTTTTTAAAACTCCAACATAATTTTGAGTCATTGTAAATACAGTTCAATTTAAGGAATCCTAGGCAGGCCCTCAGAGAGAAAGGTCCAAGACATGCAGGCAGCTGAGAACGCCATCTGTGGCACTCACTGAGCGGCACTGGGCAAGGAGACTTTGTAGTGAAGCTTTGGGAGGCAGGACCCTCTGGGGTTGGGAAGATGCCTATAGAGATGTAATAGTTCTGGCCCAGGACTTGAGAGCAGTCCATCATCGAGTGGAAGGCAGCCAGAGCATGAGGCAGTGTATCACTCAGAATCTGCAGTCAGGAAGCAGAGAGAGATGAACACTGGTACTCAGCTCACAGTCTCCTTTTCACTCAAGCCCAGGACCCCAGCCTAGGGGATAGAGCTGCCCACAGTCAGGATGCGTCCTCCCCCTCACTCAGTGCAGCCTGGAAACTCTCGCACAGGTGTGGTCAGATGTTTGCCTCCAAGGTGACTCTAGATCCTGTTAAATTGACAGTCAGTGTTAAGCACCAAACTTTACTGTCTGCTGTTCTTCCCCCTTGTTATTCCCAAGAGCCAGTGTGGCCTTGCTAGGAACCTAACGCTGTTAGAAAGCAGGCTGGTGGCCTAATTTCACACACATTATCCACAGCCGTGAAATGGACTTAAAATGCATGTCTGAGACTCTGCCCTTGTTTTCTATCTTAGTAAAGTATTCCTGGCTCCTTGAGTGTAGAGTTCCAGAGGCGTGTGTGGCTCTGGCAGTCTCCCCACTTCTTGTGGAGGAGGAAGCAGTGGAAAAGGTTCCTAGTCCAGGTCCTCCCTTTTGGAAGGTGTCCTTCCCTGCCCCTCAGTTGATGTTTCTTCCTAACTTAAGTGGTAGCAGCAGCAGCTGGGCCGAACTGGTGGAATCACCCTCTGGGAGGGAGGATGTGCTTCTGGATGCCTCGGGTGGCACGGAACAGGGAGGGTGGCAGGAGACGGCTCATGACTTGCTTTTGCCTTCATCTATACTTGTTTCATTCACCTTTTTTTTTTTTTTTTTTTTACTTTTAATTACATATTTATTTGTTTGTTTTGACCATTCGATGTGTTTGTGTGTGGGCACACATGTGCGGTAAGTGTGTTGATCAGAAGCCACCTCGTGGGAATCCGTCCTTCCCTTTGGCCATATGTGTCCCAGGGATAAAACCGAGGTCTTGAGGCTTGGCAGCAAGCCCCTTCACCCGCTGAGCCTTCTTGCTAGCACTCACTCGCCTTACAGTTAAATAATCACTGAGAAATGTCCTCTAGGCTGGGGATGTAGCTCAGTTGGTAGAGTGCTTGGCTAACATTCGAGAAGCTCTGGGTTTAATCTCCAGGACTCATAAGTTAATCACAGTGGCGCATGCCTGTCATCCTAGAATGTCAGAGGTGGGAGGAGCATTGGAAGTTCAAAACCATCCCAAACTGCATAAGGCCAGCCTGGGCTAAAAACCCTGAGTTTAAATAAAAGGGACATTTGGTCTCTTTTTGTCCTCCTAGAAGCAGGGGCTCAGCTTAGCGATGGGCATATGGGAGGGCGACTGTCCCAGTTTCCATGAAGCCAGGCTCATGTGGCTGTCATACCCGGGACTCAGTGCGTGCTGTCAGTGAGTCGCAGAGTCGTAGTTGTGCTCTTTGCTGTTGGTCTTTACATGGAGAGAACGAGTCCCTCCGGGTCGTTGGGGCTCATGGTGGGTTCTCTGCGGCCCACTGACATGATGAGTCTGTTCTCAGTGTCAGCGGGTTCTTGGCCCTGCCCTCCTCCTCCTCCATGTTAAGTCTGTAGAGCAGAGTTCTCCTCAGTGCTTCATCCATCCAAGAGAACCTTTCTCCAGAGGTGGCTCTGAGGTCACTCTGGAGTGTGGTGCAAGAGCCACCTGTGAAGAGACTCACGTGATTTACTGTGAAATAAGACTAACAGGAGACCTTCCTACACAGAAATGCAGGAAAAGGTTGACTCAACACTCCAGACCCCATGGCTTACTTGGTGGTGGGAAGGGAAGGGCTTTGGGAGCAGGGGGGCATCTAGAAGGTTTACATGATTGACTTTGGAAATCTCAAGCTGGGAAGGGCCGAGAGGGTGGGAGAAGGCTAGAGAGACTGGGCTCTGAGAATGTTTCTGACAGCCCACAGTTAGGGGGACTCAGCCCAGCAGTTGAGTGTAAGCCTCTAGATGTGGGGGTGGTAGGTTCCCACCCCAAGCAATTCCTCAGTTCTTTCTTGACTCCAAATAAGAATCCTATACCTTAACCCACTCCCAATACTGTTAAGGGCTAAAGACGCTAAAGACTGCCCAGTTCACGTATCACCTTCTAGCCCAGGAAATGCTTCTGGCCCACAGGCAGTAAACCAAGGGATCCCAAAGCTCCCATGTGTTTGACTGTGGGAAGGGCTTGCAGAACTCAGGCCAAGAGTTTGCTGAATGAATCATGAGCACTTTATAAAAGATGAACCTCAGAAGCAGGCACAGAGGGCAAGCATAGGGGAAGGGACAGAAGTTCCCATGGTCCCTTGCTCCCTTCCCTTGTGTGGATATCTTATTATGAACACACTAGTTCATTTCTGCCTCAGAGTGTTTGCACACCTGTTCCCTCCACCTGGAAGAGTCTCTGTTGGAACTGGAGCAGCTGCTTGTGCCCTGCATTGGATCCTCATTCAGCAGAGCTGGGTATATAGCTCAGTGGGCAGGACATGGACCCAGCACTCACTAAGCCCAGGGTTTAACCCTCAATACCAGATAAACGGGGCATGGGCATGCATGGTGTTGCAGGCCTATAATCCCAGCACTCAGGAAGTGGAGCCAGGAGGGGATAGATAGATAGGTAGATACATGCATACATACATACATACATCAATAGATAGTGTTCAGCCTGAGCCTGAGTACTTCCTTCAGCTTGGATGGCCTTTCTTCAGAGGTCTGGGCTATGCTATTGGGATCTGCTCCTTCTTGGTACCCAGATCATAACAGCATCTATGTTAAAGACAACATAGCGATGGTCCAAGGTCAATGGATCCTGATAGGTTTTGCTTATGATCCTGGAACCAGGCCAGAGTCCAGACCAAAGACGGCCAAATGCCCACTCTGCAGCACCTGGTTACTTAAAACCGGAAGAAGTTAAAGGAAGGGATGGATGTACAGGAAAGGGAAGTGCGATACAAGGACAACCTGATTGGTCACAGCTCTCATCTGACTTATCAGAAGATGGGTAGAACAGCTGCTGCTTGTGATGATTGGCTGAGAGTCAGCAACTTGTTACAAGAAGAGGTTTGGTTACACTTCACTATGGAGAAAGGTACCTTGTAGCCAAGCATGAGATGTTAGATAAACTTGTTCTCATTGAAATTTGAATTTCACACAATTGTTGCATACCAGGATTATGTCATCTTCCTCTCTTCCCCCTCCCCCTCACCCCCTTCTCTTCCTCCTCCTTCTCCACTTTGGCAGTTCTTTGAAAACCGCTGCAGAGGCAGAATCAGACCTTCAATCTCAGGAGTTTGCTGATCTCTGCTCTGTATTAATTTCCCTGTTATATTGTTATTTTACCAACATCTGAAATCATCTTTTTTTTTTTTTTTTTTTTGGTTTTTTTGAGACAGGGTTTCTCTGTATAGCCCTGGCTGTCCTGGAACTCACTCTGTAGACCAGGCTGGCCTCAAACTCAGAAGTCCGCCTGCCTCTGCCTCCAGCTAAAGGCGTGTGCCACCACGCCTGGCCTGAAATCATCTTTATTTTGTCCTGTCTATCCTGGTTGACCATAAGCTCACTGATTTATTCAACTATAGTTGAATAAATGAAGTCATAGCTCCATCAGCCCTAGCTAATAAAATATTACTTTCATCTTCATTTCATTTTTGGTGTGTGTGTGTGTGTGTGTGTGTGTGTGTGTGTGTGTGTGTGTGTTCCATCAGTGTGTGGGTGCCTTGCAGGCCAGAGAAGGGTATCAATTCTGTAACTGGAGTTACAGGTGGTTGTGAGCCACCCAACACAGGTGCTAAGAGCTGAACTTGGGTCCTCTGCAAAAGCAGTAGGCACTTGTAACCACTGAGCCACCTCTCCAGACCCTTGCTTTAGCGAGACAGGGATAATGCTTGGTTTTGTTGAGATAAGCTGTCATTTGAATTTTCTTTTAAAATGATTGGGTCCCAGGCAGCCCAGGTTGGCCTTGAGCTCACAATTCTCCTGCCTCAGACTCCTGAGTTCTGAGATTACAAGCATGTTCCACCCAGCTGATTCTGCATTTGTGACACGTTCCCAAACATTCTAACCACTGGTTCCAGGATGACTCTGTGAATATTGAGATGCCATGTCCAGATTAGACTTTTGCACTCATGCTTTTCTGATGCAGGAGGGGCAGTGGAAACTGAGAACATATGTGAATGTGTGAGGGATCAATGAGGACATATGTGAATGTGTGAGGGATCGATGTTGGGAAGTTCCTCACTCCTGTCACGTTGCAGGGACAAAATGAGGAATGAACACGGTCCAATGCTGGGTGGGCTGTCAAGACACACACAGACAGACATCTGCACATATGTATGCAGACCTACATGCAGACACACGCATGCACACAGATGCAGGTACACAATGCACATTGGTATGGAGGCACACACAGGATACAGCTGCATGCACACATTCAATGCACACGTTGGCACATGTGCACACATAGGGGGCCACCTTAAGTACCATGGTTTTCTGATTCAGATGTCTCTTCTTGCCCTGTTCTGACCTGCAGGAGTGTTTGACTCAGAACCTCTGTGTCCCGAGAGTCAGTAACACTTCATCCCAACAAGGCAACAGAACAGAGGTGTGTGTCTCCAAACAGAGGAGCAACCAGGAAGCACTTGGTTGGCATAATAAACTCAACCGCTCAAATCTTTTCTTTAATGATTAGCTCTGGCTCCTCCACAGGTGACCTTTTGATGAAATCATGTGTGCTTCCTCTTGGCCCATGGCACACATGGTACCCTGACTAATGATGAATACCCCATCCCCAGTCACAGTCATTTCTCTTCTGCTTTTTTCCCCACAGGAGCTTCTGCAGGTGTGACTGAACTCTGAACGTGAGCTACAGCATGGTGAGTGCCTCTCCCCACCTGGTGCCAGCCACAGGCAGGCACAGGATGTGTACTTAGGTGGCTTAAACAAAACTCTGTTTGCTCAGCAGTGGGCAGGAAGACACGATAAGGCAACCTTTGCATTTATCTGTCTGTCTGTCTCTTTCTCTCTCCTCCACTTTCTCTGACAGGATCTCTACATAGCCCTGTCTGTCCTGGAACTCACTATGTAGACTATGTTCATTTCAAACCCACAGAGCTCTGCCTTGCACCACCTTGCCAGGCCTTTTCTTTTCTTTTCTTTTCTTTTCTTTTCTTTTCTTTTCTTTTCTTTTCTTTTCTTTTCCTTTCCTTTCTTTTCTTTTCTCTAAACATCATTTAAATGTACTTCAAAGTGGTAGGTTGACCCTGAAAAAAAATTCACAGACTCCCTCACATTTCTAACATCCCGAGAATATAGAAACAAGTAATGGTTTTCTCTCTGCAAAGCGTAACTTTCCATCGTAGAACACTTAGGTGACCTCAGAGGAAAGCGTGTTCTACCACCCACAGGGGATCCCTTGGGTCGGCCCTCTCATCTTCTGCTCACCAAGATGGAGGTTTTCTTTTTATTTTGTGACTGGGAACACATGCCATTTGTGTGGATGTTAGATGACAATGTTGCGGAATTAGTTCTCTTTTGTCTTCACGTGGGTGCCAGGGATCAAACCCCGATCATCATGCCCAGACCGCAAGAACCCTAGATCACTGAGCCATCTTGAGCCAGCTCTAAGGGGTCCCCACTTGTCATCTGCCTCATTTACAGTTGTGGTTGGGTTTTCTTGGACTTGGTGATCTTAGTGATCTCTTTGACCCAGACTTGGGTCCCTTTGAGAGTAGCTCCTCTGGGCTGCCTTAGACTGGCCCATCTGCTCTCCTGGCTCAGAGGTTCTGAGTAGGGAGCTGGCTGAGTCTGAGTGTGGACCCTGACCTCTGCCCCTGAGCACTGCTCATCAGGACACCTGTGTGGCTGCGCCTGCCTGCTCTTCAGTGCCCAGCACTACTTGTCACCTTATATGCTGACCCTTCTCATCTCCCCATCTTCCCTGTTACTGTAACAGCAATAATATTTCCTCAGTTGTAGCATGGCTTCTTCAGTTCACTGGTTCCTTTCAGTGTGATTGTCTTAGTCAGGGTTACTTTTGCTGTGATACCACACCATGACTAAAGCAACTTGGGGAGGAAAGGGTTTATTTCACTCACAGTTCCGTAGAACCGGTCATCATCAAAAGCAATGAGTGCAGGAACTCACACAGGGCAGGAACCTGGAGGCAGGAGCTAATGCAGAGGCCATGGAAGAGTGGTGTTTACTGGCTTGCTCCTCATGGCTTGCAAAGCTTGCTGTTTTATAGAACCCAGGACCACCAGCCCAGGAATGGTACCATTCACAATTGGGTGGGCCCTCCTCCATCAATAATTAATTAAGAACATGCCTCAAAGCCTGATCTTATGGAGGCATTTTCTCAGTTGAGGCTCACTCCTCTCTGATGACTCTAGCTTGTACCAAGTTGATATAAAAGTAGCCAGCACAATGATGTTTGCTTTGCTGCCACAAGTTTTCCTGGCATGGATGGGCACCACCCCTCCCCATCATCCTTGAAAAGATAATTGTGCATTGTGCTCTAGAACTTAATCAATACAGGCACTCATTAGACTTACAAGGGAAAAAAGAAACCCCAACTTTTTCCCAGAACAAGAACAAGTTGTGTCGGATGTTGCTAGGTAAACGGACCCACCCTTGCAAACACCTCTATCGATTCCTCATCAGACATTAATCTTCATCTTACAACAGTGGCATCAGCAATGCACTGTAAACTTGAACTCGGTGTCTGAGAACCATCCAGAAACTTTCAATGCTGGAATTCCAAAGAACCTCAGGAAATGTTGACTCAGAAGCTGAGGTGCAGCTCAGTGATAGAGTGCTTGCTGTATGTGGAGCCCTGTCTGCCTTCGTTGCCACTTGGCCTGTGATCTCTGCCTTCCTGTAAGGACACCAGACTCATTGGGTATAGGCTGACCCTGCACTAGCACCTTTTCCTAATGTCCTGTTCACATCCTTACATCAGATAGAATCATGAGCACCTTCAGCTCGGTCCCACGCTGTTCTTGCCAGCTTATACAAATGCAATAGCTGATTTCAGCACCAACATTGGCTTCTATCAACAAGTAGTTTAAGAGAGAGAGATCAAAGAATCTCACTATTATATTTAATTTGGCCTCAGTTGTGTTTAGATGATAGTGATGATTATGATGGTGGTGGTGGTTGCCATGGTGATGATGGTGGTAACCATAGTGATGATGGTGATGATGGTGGTGGTAACCATAGTGATGATGGTGATGATGATGATGATGATGGTAACCATAGTGATGATGGTGGTGGTGTTGGCATCTTGTCTAAGTTTTTATTTTAACCTTTCCCTGGATTCCATGCTAAGTGCTTTCCCATCTTTATCCTGTTTCATTAATACAGCCACACTGTGAGTTTGTTTAGTTATTTTCAGTATACATGTGAGAAATGTGAAACCTCTCCAGAGCACACAGCTGCCAAGGGTTGGAGACAAGACTCTGGTCAGGTCTGCCATGCTTCCGTGCTGTGCTTCTGCGGTATATTAATAACTTATTAAGTGACAAAATACCAGAGAAAAGCTACTTAGTGGAGGAAGGTTTATCTAGCCTCGAGTCTGAGGGAATCCATACCATGGTGGAGAATCACGTCAGGGAGAGCTCAAGCTACATCTGTGTCAGGAAGCAGAGGGGAGAGAGCTGGATGCAGGCGCTCAGCTTTCTTGTTCAGCCCAGGCAGCTGTGGATGGTGCTGCCCACATTTAGGGTGGTCTTCCTCATAGGCATCTCTGGAAATGTCTCTGTGACATGATTCTAGATCCTGTCAGGCTGATGATATGACAGTACTAACTATTATACTCTGCTGTAGCAACTGCTGGCCACCTCCTCCGTCCCCCATTGTGGGTTTTCTTGCATCTCCAGGGTGACTCCTCTCAGTCACACTTGAAGGCCTGTCAGTATCTGCTGGATTCATCCAGTCTGAGAGAGCCAGGCCAGTCCCAATCCTGCTTCCTAAAAGACCAAAATGGCCTAGAGAGATGGCTCAATGGTTAAGAGCTCTTATTGCTCGAGAAGGGTCCTGAGTTCAGTTCCTAATACCCACCGCTGGTGGCTCACAGCCATTTCCAGCTCTGGCTCCAGAGGACTGGATGCCGTCTTCAGGACTTCCTGGGCACCTCCACACAATACACACGAATAAAGTTTTAAGTTAAAAGACAGAATGAAATCATGGATGACGAAACCCCTGATGTCAGCTTCTGGCCTCCACATGTACACACACGCACGTGCACATGCATGCACACATATGTTTAAACGTAGCTATCCTTACCAGGAAGAGTAGCAGTTGTCTGCTCGGCCTCCACCGGCCCTGCGGCCTCCTCCCTCCCTGGTTTGTGTATCTGTAGCTGCCCCTTCCTTTGAAGTTTTAGATCTAAAAGAGGAGCAACTTGATATTTCCCTCCCTGAAACTGAGTGCTAACATGAACACAGAGGTGGGTGAGAAGCCGAGAGAGAGGGCTCTCTTCTCTGGGACCTCCCCTCCCCCCACCGAGCCTGCCTGCGTCTAACTAACTTCCCAGCCTTTGGCTAATGGCCAATTCATACTCAATATTTTTGTCTTCTTTATCTCCACTTCCTCCCACCTGTGTCATTTTGAAGCAGATTCCAGAT
The DNA here is from genome assembly GCF_900095145.1 of Mus pahari. Taxonomy (NCBI): domain Eukaryota; kingdom Metazoa; phylum Chordata; class Mammalia; order Rodentia; family Muridae; genus Mus; species Mus pahari. Next base: position 103,762,614 of record NC_034591.1, on the reverse strand, counting down.
ATCCTATCTTCTACCAGTGAGTCAGAGGATAAAGGTAAAATGTAAGCTGTGGTCTCAGCACCGCTATCAGACCAGAGAATCTTAGGACTGACTTCCTGTGTCGTAAAACATCTCTGTCCAGCTGTCCTGTCGTGTCCTCACTCAGATCCCTATCCAAATAAGGTTTGCCTCCATGAAAGGTGTGTGGTTGTGGTTGTGGTTGTTGTTGTTGTTGTTGTTGTGTTTGTTTGTTTGGTGTGGGGTTAGGGTTTTTGAAACAGGGTCTCTCTAGCCTAGGCTGGCCATGACAGGTATGTGGCTGAAGCCGGCCATGAACCCTTGATTTCCTGCTTCCACTTCCCAAGTGCTGGGATGACGGGCTTGCAGCACTGTGCGCAGCAGCTGGCTGCTGACATGTCTTTTTAACGTCTTGAACTTTGACCCCCTTCTACCTCTCTCTTCTGATCTCCCTTGCAGCTTATCGATTGAAGAAGCTGTGTCATTGGTTTGGCATTTCCTTGTGCATTATATTTATAGCAAATTGGTTTGGGGCTCTACAGACATGACCTTGACTGAATCCTTGCTTAATTTTCTTTTTCCTTTTTGAGAGACTGCTTTACAGGAGGTGCGGTGATTTCTTGTAGACAGATTCTTCTCGTGAGCTTCCAGCCCTTTCAAAGCTAGTGGCAGCCCTGGGTCTTTGGAATAGCCGTTGCTTTGTCTACAGTGCCCTCGCCCCCATCTCTTCATTGTTGTATGGCCAAATGCTTCAGGTGAACGAACGTCTCTTGTCCTAACTGGCAGTACTTTCTGCAGCCCACTGGGACCTAACTTGCTTGTTGGCACCTCCCACACCAGGCTGCTGATGGGACATGTGTTTCTTGGTGTGCGCGTTGTCTGCCTTCCTCAGAGAAGGTGGTGGCTCTACCAGAGTGAGACCCTCTTGTCCTGGCACCTGGGGCAGAACCTGGGTTTCAGCGGTCATCTGTCAGTCATGTCCTTTTCTGTGCCTTCAGGAAGCCAAAGGAGGAACCGTGAAAGCTGCTTCAGGATTCAACGCAACTGAAGATGCCCAGGCCCTGAGGAAGGCCATGAAAGGCCTCGGTAAGTACTTCTCTGGGTGTCCTGAGTGTGGTGTGTCACAGTCGTGAGGAGGGCACTGTGGGCACTGGGATTCACAAATAGGTCACCTTTTAGATAAACACAATGGGACATGGCTGAGGATGCAGCTCAGATGATAGAGTGCTGGCCTACCGTGCACAAGGCCCTGGGTTCACTCCCCAATGCTACAAAACGACAGCAAGCAAAGTGATGGTAACAGATTGTCTGCTCGAGGACAATTTGGATGGGAGAATGTGTTAACAGTGAGTTTTCTGCTACCATAACAAAATGCCCAGGATAATCATCTTAAAAAGGGAAAAGGGTCATTTTGGATCACAGCCCTGGGTTTTGTGGTTAGACAGTACATCAACAAGAAAGTTAGTTCATGTTATAGAGAATGGGGGGGGGGGGGGAAAGAGGGGGAGGAGTAAATGATTCATGTGTAATCTCCAAAGACCCAAGTGCCTCCCATTACGTCCTACCTCTTCAATGCTCCATCACCTCCCATTAGTGCCTCTGCTGGGGCCGCTACCATGACTGTGCAGCTGAGTCAGTAGACATGCAGATGGGGGTCGTATGTGAGCAGGCAGGGGGATGTCCCCCAGAGCAAGGCCCTGAAGTTCTCTTCCCGAGGGTAGGTCCAGTTGTACTAGACACACTGTCAGCCACCCTGGACATATTTCGTATGCCTGCTGGATATGTGGAGAGAGAAGTGTCCCCAACTCCTAGTTATCCTTGAGAATCTCTGAGATTTGGTAAAGACACTTAGCAATGAAACCTTGTTTCTCAGTCTTTCGATCTCAGAGCCATTTTCCTTATACTGTCTGCTGCTAACAGCAGTGGCCAGCGCCTCAGATCTCTGCCAGTCTCCACTGTATTCGCCTGAAGGTAGAGGCTTTACAAGGACCTATTCTTGAGAAGCAGGGCATGGGAGGTGAAAGGATCTAGGGAGGTGAGCTGACTTCTCCAGGCTGTCAGAACCAGTCAGTGAGGATTCTGGAAAAGAGCAGATGGGCGACCTCCAGCAATCAGACTCCACCACTAAGCACTGGGACCTCTGCCACCCAACTCTGAACGAATGTCACCCTGAATTCAGGCACCTTCTCATTTTCCTTTTTGTTGTGGTATGGGCTGCTGAGGTAAGCTATTGGAAGAGACAAGGACTGTAAAACCTAGCCCTGTCCATCAGCAGTCTGTGTGCGCTGATTGGTGCTAGTAAAGCTAAGAGTGCCTAGGAAGGCTGGAGAGATGGCATCTTGCCTCAGCAGACTCCTTCACACACACACACACACACACACACACACACACACACACACACTTTAAAATAAAATAAAATTTAAAAGTAAGAACTCTATGGGGGTCTAGGACTGTGACTCAGTTGGTACAGTGCCCTAACCTGCACAAAGCCCTGGGTTTGACCCCCAGTAAAGGTGAAGGATTAGGAGTTCATAGATGAAAACAGGCTCAGATGCATGGATCTGTGTTTAAAAAACAAATAAAACAACCCCCCCTAAACCTGTGGTTCACTGAGAGGAGCTCTTCTTTCATTTGGGATCATCAGGCAAACTTTGGAGGTGTGGAACTTGAGGTGCCCTTGGGAGGTGGCTGAGTTTTAATAAATAATGAAGAGAGAATGTGCTTCTGGGAGGGGAGCTGAGCTGAAGCTCAGAGGAGTCGAGGTGGAGTTGGGAAAAGTTGCAAAGCAGGAACAGGCCAGAGGGGAGCGTCTTAAGATGGCAAATCCTAAAGGGAGGTCCTAGGGCAGCTACTGAGAAAGCCACCAATTGAATTATGGCCTCAGACGGGTGGTCACGAGGCATGAGCCAGGAAACCACGGGTATCAGAATTAGGATGCTAAATGAGGGGCTCCGGGTGACATGAAACAGATAGACTGGTGGTAATCGGGGGCTCAGGAGAGCAGTCAACAGTGCAGGTGGGAAAAGCTGAAAAATTCAAGCGCAGATTCTGAGTTGGGGTGTGCATCTGGAATCTCCACACTGGGGAAGCAGAGGCAGGGGGATTGAGAGTTCAGGGTTAACCTGGGCTATATAGGAAAGCCCCAAACAAGCAAAGATGAACTAAGCTATACATCTGACTGCCTACCCAGAGAGCAGAGTGCCCAGATACCAGCTTCAGGTGAACCCCACTGACCACAGAGAGCCATTTTGAGTTTCTGAGCAGGCAAGGGATGAGATGCGAGTTTTTCTTAAAGGAAAGAGAAACCAAGCTACAGAATAAGAATTTAGTTAGAAGGTTTTTTACAGATCTATGAGAAAATAAAACCCTAAATTCCTGTGGCAATGTGTGGGTTAAACGCTGGGTGTGGCCATAGGCCTACACTTTGCATGGCTTAGAAGAAAATTTGAATCTGGAAGAAGGTGGGGCTTTTTTTTTTTTTTTTTTTTTTTTTTATATATCTCCCTGTTTGGGTTTTTTTTTTTTTTTTTTTTTTTTTTTTTTAAATAAAACTCAAAGCTAATGTGAGGGTTCAAAGCAGGAAGGGCTCTTCCTTCCCGTGCAGAGCTCTGAAGGTTGGATTTGAGAGTTCTGTAGGTCTGCCTGTCCCTCACCTTTTGCTGGATCTCTAAGCTTGTGAGGAATACGATGGAGAACACATTTAAAACTTTCTCCCTGCATCATTTAGTAGAACAGTTTCTATCCTCCCCTCCCCCCCCCTGTGTCCCAGCTGCTTCTTCCAACAAATAAACAGAAAGTTCCTCAAACAATAACAACCAGCTGTGAGAAAGGAGAACCCCTGCCTCACCTCCCTGGGCTTATAGTCCAGGTTCTCTCTTCTCATCAAACATTCAGCCTTCCTGAGGTAACTCCAGGGGCCACAGGGGAGACCATTTCCTCACACAGGCAAATCCTGACCCCTGCTGTTTCCATCTCGTCTCCAGGTACTGATGAAGATGCCATTATCGGAGTCTTAGCCTACCGAAACACCGCCCAACGCCAGGAAATCAGGAGTGCCTACAAGAGCACCATCGGCAGGGTAGGTCCAGTTTCCTGATCTGGCAGGTGACCAGGGACTCTTCAGGCATCTTGGAAGCAGAATGCCACCTCCGCCTCACACACCATCCCCCTCCTGAAGCTAGACCCGAAAGTGACCCAATGCCTTAAGACTATCTGTGAAATTAGTGGTTATCAGAGCATAGGAAGTGGGGGAAGAGGGGGAAGAGGGGAGAAGAGGCAATGGGTACAGGGCAGCAGCTAGATGAGAGGATGAATCCTAAGGCTCTATAGCATGGTAGGGTGACTGTGGGTGACAGCTAACTGAATACTTCAAAATAGAGAGCAGAGATGATTTAAATGTTCCTCACACAAACAAATGACAACCATCTGAGGCCGACAGCTATGCCAGTCCCTGTACCTGATAACCACATGTGTACACACATTAAAATGCCACATTGCCCCATTAGTAGTAGTACAACAACTGACCATCCATTAAAAATAGGGATAGAAAACGATAGCTCAGTGGATTAAAGGGGCTTGCCCCTAAGCTTGATGAGCTGAGTTCAAGACTAGAGATCTGCCTGATGGAAGGAGAGAACCAACTTCACAGAATTGTCCACATGTGAGGTCACACACAAACACACACACACACACACACACACACACACACAGTAATGTAAAAAGAAAAACATTTGAAAAGTTTATTTAAAGGATATTTTTAATTATTTTATTATTTTAAATTATTATTATTCATATTATTAAATTATTATTATATTATTTTAAATTTAAAGGATATTTTTGCAAAAATCAAAACACAGAAATTCCAGGCCCTTCACACTCCAGCAAGCAGGGCTTTCTGTGTAATTGCATGCTTTCACTATGTGTGCCCAGGAGTTATCTCAGATCCAAGAATGGAAAACACACACACATACACTCACATACTCACGAGTGTGCCAGTTAATTTTAAAATGCCTTGGTTACCTCAAAAGCTGTGCATTCCTAAACCTTCCCCTGTTACCCCAGGCCCAATCGGGGAAGTGGCTGGTGGCCATTTACTCAAATCTCACATGAGTGGTAGGCTCTATCTCCTGCTGCTACTGCGTCCCATTCTTCTTCCCCCAGTCCAGGCGATTCTGTCCTTCCTCTCTGCATCCTTCCCCCCCCCCCTCCGCAACTCTCAGTGTCCTGCCCCTCGCTGAGCTATTGTCCATTGGCATCTTTATTCATAGACCAAAACACAACTGGGACAAGGACCTTCAACATCTGGACATGCAGATGAACAGCATTAGCACCAATCTCCAACGCATGCATGGCAGCTTAGAAATTCATCTCTTCACCCAGCATGCTCTAGATTTTGTCTGAACTCCCCACCCCTCCTTCACTCGAATTATTCAGCCCAGCCTTCCCACACACCACCATTAAAGCAGCCCAACCCTCCTGCTTCTTCATTGAGAACCTTGTCTCTGTACATCGGTGCCCAGTGACTTCATGGCCAGTGCAGGTGTCATGGGAGATGTCACAGCAAGGAACAGTGAAGCTGCTTCTCACAGATGGCTCCAAACTGCTTGCCAAGGTGGAGAGGGATGGAGGGGCAGGGCAGAGCTGACTCGATGCTCTCTGGAGCATCTACAGAAGAACTCTGAGCGCTCCTGTAGGTCATGGGTCAGACTGTCACCAACTGTCTCCAGAGCCCCATAAACTGTTCCCATCCCCAGGGAAACTGAAAGACACCAGTAGCAGACATGGAAAGTCAAGGGAGGTGTGGGCTATACATGGAAGTACTTTATATACATTACATTACATTACAACTCTTGTATCACACACTGGAGATTACCTTCTGAATGGAGCTAACCTATGGTAGTCTAAAATGACCAATATTAATAGACTTCTAATTCATTCATCCACTCATTCATTCATTCAATCCACATTTGTAGATTTAACATAAAGATGTGCATGAATGAAAACTATATATGTAATCCCAGCACTGGGGAGGAGACAAGAAAATATCTAAGGCTTGTTGGCCAGCAGTGAGCGCTAGGTTCATTGGAAGAACCTGTAGACCTCAGTTGTAGAGAGCAATTGAGGAAGACCCCAGACATTGACAACTGACCTTTATACACACTCATGCTTATGTGTGCATGCACACAAACACACTTATGTGTGCATGCACACAAACACATGTGCATGTACCTACACACAGGTATAGACCCACAACATTTATACACATATGTGTATGTTTATATACAAATATACACAAAATATTATGCCAGTGAGATGGCTTACTGTGTAAAAGTGCTTCTTGTCAACAACCTGAGTTCGGTCCCCTGTGATAGAAAGAACCTCTCTCTTAGGTTGTCCTCTGACCGCCACTTGTGTACTGCGGCACACCTCTACACACAAACAAATGAATGTAATTACCAATTTTAAAAGGAAAAATAGCTATGTGTTCAAAAATAAAATTTAATGAGAACAACAATATATATACACACACACAAAACCAAACACACACAAACAATGAGAGAGCTGGCATTGTTTTGCAAATCTCACTAAAGTTTTGGCTTAATGGGAAATGGCCGCACTCCCTTATCTGCTATGCTGTGTGGTTTTGGTTGAAGTCAATAAGTAAAATCTGGTCTTAGCTGGAAAATCAGGAAGTACTTAACAGGCTTCTGTGTGACTCTAGACATGCAGCTGTGTCAGATGACTTAGGAAAATGCCACAACGTGCTTCCAAGAGAGTGACAGCACAGGACACTCTTGCCCCATACTTGGATATGGTGGGTATGAGTGACAATAGCCACTAAAAGTAGACACGTTCTTCTTGTTGGTTCATTGCAGGACCTGATGGAGGACTTGAAGTCAGAGCTGAGCAGCAACTTTGAGCAGGTGATCCTGGGGCTGATGACACCCACGGTGCTGTATGATGTGCAGGAGCTGCGGAGGGCCATGAAGGTCGGTGGTCCCCTTGAACTTGGGTGTTCTCTGTGCACATGGTAATGAGCTCTCCTTAAGAAACATGACCGGCAGAGCTGGACCACGGGGCTCAGTGGTTAAGAGCGCTTGCAGCTCTGTCAGAGGGCTGTAGTTTATTTCCCAGCACATGCTGGACAGCTCCCAACCACCAGTAACTCCAGCTTTAGGGCCTTTGACACCCTCTTCTGGCTTCCTTGGGCACTGCACTCACAGGAGCAGACCCACATACATCATCTGAAATCTTAAAGTTAAGATTGGCCTATGGTTGAACCCTTCTAATATGGGGGAAGAGAGACAAGGAGAAACAGGTTTTCCCTTCTGATATATACATGGCTGTTGTAATTAAGAAATCCCCAAAGTTTGCTGAGCCATTTGCTGCTCCCTGGGACTGATGGAAGAAACTGGCTGCTGGTAGGACCCAGGTGTTGGGCAGGCAGGGGCATTCTCTGTAGCTGAGCTGCTTGGCAGCAAGTGACTCTGAGAGGCCAGTGTAGCCGCCCTCCTTTGCTTATCAATGCTATTGCACCGTGTAGAAGGTGAAACAGGGAGATAACATCTTTACCAGAACATTCTGACCTTCAGAGAAAGAGAGCAGAGGTTGAAGAAAGAGTAGAACCCCAGAGGGCAGAAACGGCACCTAACCTGTTATGACAAACAACAGATGGCTACTGGGCCCTACAAATGTGCATTATTATTAATAACGATATGGTAAACACACTGGGCTTGGGCGGGGCAGGTAAAAGCTAGCAGACCCTGTTTCCAGACCCGGGTGAGCTGCTATTATACTCGGCAGCTTCCCGCCTGCATTCTTTCTGAGTGTGGGACTCTGTTTTTAATTAGTAAATGCAATTGTATTTTATTTGTTTAACCATGCATAAAAACTGCACATTAACTTGATCCACTGGCTCATCTCATCTCACCCCTGCCCTCATATTTAGGGAGCTGGCACGGACGAGGGCTGTCTGATTGAGATCCTGGCCTCTCGTACCCCTGAGGAGATCCGTCGCATCAACCAGACATACCTGCAGCGTAAGTAGCATCCCCCAGGCCCTGGCCCAGGTTGCCCAGGACTTGAAAGGAAGGCTCGTGACTATCACTTCTCAGCTATTAGACTATGATGGCATTTTCTACCATTTATTTTATTTATTTATCGTGAGTTTTCTGCCCTATCTGTGGCCCACCTGGGTGCTAGGGATGGATCCCCTGGTCTCTCACAAGCCAAGCCAGCACTCTAGGTTCTAGCACAGAGCTACACTCCATCACTGCTGTTCCCTGTGTTTTAAAAGTCAGTATGGATTGCTTCTGAGGAGAAAACGGTCACACAGTAGGTCTCTTGCTCAGTTGTTCAGAGCCTGAGCCTAAACCTTGAGGGTCTGGAGTTAGAGCCCTGACCCTAACCCAGCCTGACCCAGGATTTGGAGTTAGTCCTCTAACCTGGAAGGTTTTGGATTTAGCTTCCAACCCTGACCTTAGCCCCATGCAGGTCTCTCCACCCCCACAGATAGCAGAATAACGATCTGAGGGAGGCAAGAAGGCAGTCTGATTGACTCTGACCCTGAATAGTTTATTTTTGGCCTACTTAAGCACACCACAATTTGGTGAAAATTTTCCTGGTGATAATTACTCAATCCTGTGTGTACAATAAAACTTAAGATGACTGCTTCAAAACTCTGTTAAGTACATGTGACATCTTCCATAAAGATATATTCTATAGATTGATTACATGTGATACCTCCCATAAAGATAAATTCTGTAGATTGACAAGTTCATGATAAGGGTCTGGGGAGAATCCCTGTGGTCTCAGCCACACAGAGAGCACAAAGGTCACCAGGATATTATCCAGATCGGCTCCCAGCCTTCTGGGAAGATAACAGGTTATACATCCCTTCCTCTGAAGGAGCCGGCCTGTGTATTTAACACTCCTGGATCTCCTTGTGCTTATGTGAGCCCAAGAACCCTCCATGTCTCCTTCACATCCCCACCCACGATTTGGAGTTGGCACCCAACCCTGACCTCAGCCCCACCCAGGATTTGGAGTTGACCCCTTAACCCTGACACCTGTTCCACAGTGGCTTCTGGGGGCGGTAGAGAGTGTGACTCTTCAGGGAGATCTGTTAGAACTTTTCTGGGGACTTCTGTCCAGTGACACTGGTCACCTTGCCAGCTTCCGTTCAGACACATAGCATTTGCATAGCAAAGTCACAGACAGAAGAAGACCAAGGAGGACTCCAGCCCACCTTCATCGTAAGAGACAGCTGCTGTCGATCCTTCCCACTATGACAAGTTAGCACCTGGGTCATTTTTTTTTTAACCAAAGTTGTTTTGTGGTTTGTTCTGTTGTTGTTATGAGCTAATGGGCTTTGTTAGAATTGCTTATGGAAGCATAGGTGAAAGGTCACCTACAGGAGCATGGGTACTTTACCTATTAATGGTTACATCACTCACTCCAACCTGGGGCCTGGCAAAGTTCAGATTTTGAAAACCTCACTTGGCAACACCTTGGTCTGTGCTGTTCCAGTGAGCAGGCTGGCTGGAGGGGGTTGGGGGTGGGGGACAGAGCAGGCCGGAGGATGACAGCATTGGGCAGGTCTCTGTTCTGATGTACCCATTTCCAATTTCTTGGTAGAATATGGAAAGAGCCTTGAAGAGGACATCTGCTCTGACACATCCTTCATGTTCCAGCGAGTACTGGTGTCCCTGACGGCGGTGCGTGGCTTCCTCGGTCCTGCCTTCTGATAGGGGATGCTGGGTTGATTGAAGCGCTCACCCTCTGCTCTTCATCCATTCAGTCTCCTAAACACAGATATGCCCCAGGCATGGTTCTTGGGCCGCTCTGTTCCTACATCAAATTTCTCCTCCAGAGACCCTGGCTAGTCACGCATGCACAACCATTTCTTGTACTTTAATTCACTGTCCACATGGCCCAAGTTCATGTCAGCTGTTGGATAACAAGGATATTGAGATAGATACTTCCTGTGTTTTAGATGTTTATGCTGTGCAGGGCTGCAGAGGTTAAGATTACCTCTTGCTTTTGCAGAGGGTCTGAGTTAAACCTTGAGCATCCCAAGTGGATGGCTCATACCACCTATCACTCCAGGTCCTGGAGACCTGATACCCTCTTCTAGCCTTTCGAGGCACCTTTGCACACATCACACACACACACACACACATACACACACACACTTTTTTTCATCCTTTTTAAAGAACAGCCTACCAATCTGGAGGGCAGTGCCTACCTCTCACTCCTGAGGGCTCCTCCAGGGGCTCCCGTGACCTTCCCTGATGGAGCTGATGTATTTGGGGTTGGCATTGTGTCAGCTTTCCAAGTTCCACCTCAGGTCTAGCGTTCTCTTGACCATGAAGACTGGTCAGTTAAGAAGGCCGAGTCAGCTGGGTGGGTGCAGTGGTGGGAGTGCGGGTGGGGGTGGGATGGAAAGATGTATTGCCCCTCCACTAGGAAGACACCTTTGCAACATCAGGAGTCACAGCGGAGCCCACGCTCCGCTGGGACCAACTCCAGAGCATAGGTCCAAGCCCTGTGACAGAAGACAACAGTCCTAACTCCTTAACCTGGAGACCCAGCTTTTACTATGGCTTGTCTCAGTGCCTTGGTTTTCCAGGCCTTCTGTCTTAAGAGTCCCTGCCATCTCCATGGGTACTCGCTGCCATGGTTACTTGTGTACCTCTCTTCCATCTCCCCACAGGCTGGCAGGGATGAAGGAAATTACCTTGATGATGCACTTGTGAAGCAGGATGCCCAGGTTAGTGGACCGAAACTTCCTTCTTGCAGTTTCTTCTCTAAGACAGGCCTCACTTGGTTGGTGGACAGCCTCTTCTACTTCAGGGTATATTAGTCTGGCTGAGGTGTGTTATGAGAAAGACTCTCATAGACAGTCTTTGATTAGCAGGTCTTTCAGGGGTGCCTGGGACCCCAGGTAGCTCAGGGCACTGTTTCTGTACTCCTGGATTCCAGGTCTTCTCCTCACAATGAGGACTCAACGAGGATCCCAGGGAAGTACGGAACCCCACCCCACCCCATCCCACACGCACTTGCGTGTGTGTGTGTGTGTGTGTGTGTGTGTGTGTGTGTGTGTGTGGCTAAGGAATAGAGCCCAGGATGTGCCCCATAGTATGCAAGTGCTCAGTGCTGAATGGCACAAAGGAAAGGAGCTGCCGCTGTTCTTCATACGTCCCTAAAGAGAGCAGGAGGTAGGACCTGTAAACACCATGTGACTTTCAAAAGAGAGCTGCTGCCCTGGCACTCAGCACCCCTATTGCTTCCTGACACTTGTCCCTGTGGCCAAGTAGCACATAAACCCTGGACCTTTTGTAAAAGCCCAACACGCCCACCTGACCTTTCCTAGGCAGACCATTGAATCCTTTTTTTTTTTTTTTAAGATTTATTCATTTATTATATGTAAGTATACTGTAGATTCAGACACACCAGAAGAGGGTGTCAGATCCCATTACAGATGGTTGTGAGCCACTCACTACGTAGTTGCTGGGAATTGAATTTGGGACCTCTGGAAGAGGAGTCAGTGTTCTTAACCACTGAGCCATCTCTCCAGGCCACCACTGAATCCTTATACCAACCTTAGGACTTTAACCCCCATTTTACAGGTAAGGAAACTGAGGCTCAGAAGACACCCCTTGCCTGAGTTCAGGCCAAATCATGGCGTGTCATAGTTACATTTCTGGGTTTCTTGTGCTACAACAAAACACCATGACTAAAAATCAAGTTGTGGAGCAAAAGGTATATTTGACTTACATTTTCATACTACCGTTCATCATCAAAGGAAGTCAGGACAGGTACTCAAGCAGGGCAGGAACCTGGAGGCGGGAGCTGATAAAGAGGACATGGAGGGATATTAAGTGACTTACTTCCCATAGCTTTCTCTCTTTTTAAAAAAATATTTATTTATTACATGTAAGTACACTGTAGCTGTCTTCAGACACTCCAGAAGATGGTGTCAGATCTTGTTACAGATGGTTGTGAGCCAACATTCCCATAGCTTTCTCAACCTGCTTTCTTATAACATCCAGGACCAGTGAAGGCCAGGGGTGGCACTACCCACAATGGGGGAGGGGCTTTCTCACATCAATCATGAATCAAGAACATGCCTTACACACTTACCTACAGGTAATCCAAGAGAGGCATTATCTCAACTGAGGCTAGCTTGCGTCTCATTGACGAAAGACCAACCAGGATGTGGGAGGACTGGGATTTGGGATTTGTGCTTAGTTCCTCCATTGCTAACCAACACCCAGCTGTAGCAATGAGTGTCTCCACTCCACATGCAGGGTATGAGCCACAGCGGAGCATGGAGGAAAGAGCCTGTTGCTTGCATTAGAAAGAAGGGAGTGTGTAGAGTGTGCTTGCCTTGGAGTGTGTAGAGTGTGCTTGCCTTGGGCTTCATGGAGCCTCTGGGGCTGCGTGACTGCTTATGCTCTGGTGCCGGAAATCAGCATCATGTCTCTGCCTTCCTTTATTAACACACCAGGGTGTTCATCAGGATCTTCTGCAAAACAGAATTAACACACACGTGCGCACACACATACATCAGAGAGAGATGGAGAGAAAGACAGAAACGGGGCTTGGAATGGGGTTGTTTCAACCTGTTGTAAGCTGAAAACGCATTCCAGTGGGAAGCTTAGCAGCAAATTCCCCGTAGTGTGTGGGTTGTCTGCCCTTGGGATTGTGTAGCTACCTGGAAGTAAGGCTCACTACTTGATGAAGTCCCAAACTACATCGGCTGGCCCAAGGAAAGATAGAAATGCAAGCCTTGACTTTTGTTCTGATTTCTGCTGCCTGTATGTTGCTTTCATGCCATGGTAAGATTAAAGTAAATGGAATTCTCTCTCTCTCTCTCTCTCTCTCTCTCTCTCTCTCTCTCTCTCTCTCTCTCTCTCTCTCTCTCTCTCTCTCTCTCTCTCTGTGTGTGTGTNGTCTGTCTCTATCTATCTCTCTGTATCTCTCTCTCTCTCTCTCTCTCTCTCTCTCTCTCTCTCTCTCTCTCTCTGTGTGTGTGTGTGTGTGTGTGTACATTTATTTGCCTTTTCAACTAACAAAACACCAAGCAAGCTTGACTCTTAAAAACTTTAGAACGCTTTGCCAGGTGCTGGCACATGTCCTTTTTGGTGTTTAAACTCACGTTTTGTTTGTCATCAGGAACTACTTGAGGCTGGAGAGAAGAGATGGGGGACAGACGAGGTGAAATTCCTAAGCATTCTCTGTTCCCGGAACCGGAACCATCTGCTCCATGGTGTGTAGCTACCTCACTGCCTTGCTCGGTCCTGCTAGAATGGTGGGACTTACACTAGAACATAGAATCGTAAATGTTTTCAAGGTTAATTTATTTTACATGTATGAATGTTTCGATGGAATGTATGACTGAACCACGAGTGTATCTGGTGTCCTTGGAGATCAGAAGAGGATACAAGATTCCCTGGACCTGGAGTTACAGACAATTATGAGCACCAAGTGGGTGCTGGGGAGGAACCTAAACTCAGCAAGAGCTCTTAACCACTGAGCCATCTCTCCAAACCCTGACAGCCTTTTAAAAAAGAATATCTTTTATTTACTGTTTGATCATCCCAAACATGTATGAAATGTATCTTGATGTGTACCAATTGATGACCTTTCCCTCACCATGATACAGAAAAGAAACTGAACTGTTGGATATTACCCTGCAAATGTAGGAGGTAATTACGTGAATGAAGGCCAATTTTGAAAGATTAATTTGAGTAACTGACAGGTATGCCATGTGTCCCTAATCGTTTAGCATTCCTTATTCTAGGAAACCAACCTTCATAACCAGTTCTTGTCCTAGCATAGCCCCAAGACAGCCTTCCCCACTACCTACATAAGAAATTAACCTTCACTCCCCGAGGCACCAGCTAAACAAATGTTGGTTGGTAGTTATTCCTATTTCACACCACTGATGGACTTGCTCAGGGGTTCCGTTGAGTAAGATGAGGCGGGGGTAATTTCACTTTTTATTTCCTTTGTTTGATCTTCCTAATTTGCTTCTGGTAATTTCTAAATTTTGCAATGTGCTTTTAACATCTTTTGGGGGGAAGGAACACTAAACTATTATAGAATAATTGTTGTAGGCTAAGTCTCCTTATAAACAGCAGTAAGGATTCGGTGGGGTAGTTTGTCTTGGAGATGGGCTTTTTAGACCTTCATGGGCACCATCATTTTATAAACCACCATACCCCTGTCATACAGAGTTACAAAGCTTGTGGGAAATTGAAGGCGAATGGGTTTGCTAAATTGAAAACACAATTTAACTGCAAAGTTTGACACATTTACAAGTTGTAATTATTCTAGATATTCCTCAGTGGCAAAAAGAAAATAATAATAAGCAATTATTCCTGTTCATAAATCATAGGCAACCATGAGACTGGGGCTTTGCTTTCCTTTATTTTATTGGTTCCCCTTGCCTGGTTACAATGTGAGCTCCCCCTTGCGACAGTTCTCCAGAACTGCAGGTCCCAAGAAGAATTTGCTAAGAATTTTTAATTTCAAGTCTGTAGATGGGCAGTTTAAAATTACCTGTTAATAAATTACCAAGATACATGTTTTTTTGCTTTTTGAAACAGGGTTTCTATGTATATCCATGGCTGTCCCGGAACTTGCTCTGTTGAACAGGCTAGCCTTGAACTCACAGAAATCCTCCTGCCTCTGCCTGAGTGCTGGGATTAAAGGCGTGAGCCACCAACAAGAGATAATATTTTAAGCATTATTTAGGTAGTCAAACTAAATCATCTTGTTACCAACAGTAGTGTCCAAAACTAAGGGTTTGTGGGTAATTTTCTGTCTCATTTTGTTCATGCGTACAGTGGGGGCTGAATTAGCTTCTTTGACTCTGGGCAAATATAACTAACAGAAAGGAACGAGAAAATACTGGTGGCTCCCAAGACTGGAGGGAGATCTGAAGCCCTTCATGAGGACAGAAACCAAGGTGCTTCTAGGCAGGAAAGGAGGGAACAAGATGGCCCCTGGGGCTTGTGGCTGACTAATAAGTGACTCCAGCTGCAGCGAAGACTGTCTCTAATAATAATAATAATAATAATAATAATAATAATAATAATAATAATAATAATAATAATGTGGAGAGTTGGGAGATGGCTCACCAGGGAAGAGCGCTTGCTGGGCAACCATGAGTGCCTGAGTTCAAATCCCATATGCTCACATAAAAAAGCCAAGTATTGTTGCATGTGCCTGTAAGCCCAGCATTGGAAGCCAGAGACTGGTGGAGCCTGGGGGTTTGTCAGTCAGCCAGCCTAGCTGAAATGGTGAGCTTCCCACTCAGTGAGTGACGCTGCCTCAAAGCAGTAAGATAACGAGGGATGGAGGAAGACACCAGTGTTCTTCTGTGCTCTTTGTGTGCACGAGTACATGCATAACAAGCCATGAAAGCACATTTGAAATGAATTAGTTAATTAAAATACGTTAGAAATAAGACACCTGATACCAGCTTCTGGCTCCCACATGCATGCATGCACACACATTCTCGTACATTAGTACATACATATACCACACCCCACACAATTTGTTTTGAGCTAGAGTCTCATGGTGTAGCCCTGGCTAGCTTGGAACTTGTTGTGTATGTAGTACAGGTTAGCCTCAAATTCACAGGGATTCTCCAGTCTCTGCCTCCCTAGTGCTGGGATCACAGGTGAGCACCGCTATGCCTGACCACACAAAATTAAAAAGACAAAGCAAGAAAGCCATCTCCTTGGTGGACAAGCCGCTCTAAGGACCCCACCAAGCTGAGGTTGTGATGTAAGTTGCTGGACATTGGTGTTCCTTGACTGACCACCTGTGAGACCCACGCAGACGGGGAATAGGACAGTGTGCCAACAAAGGTCACTAAAAAGATAAGCAAGACATGTCTGTTCTGAGAGGTCTCTAGAAGAAGAGGAAAATGTATTCATCACATTCAAGAGTCCTTGACAAAAAGCAAACTAAACAAGAATAGTAATAATGAGGTGAAGAATTTATTAAAAGGTGCTGTTATCATATCTGCCTCAGTTTTGAGGAAACAGAATTATTCTCGTCTTGACGAGCCAAATGGACGAGGAATACATAGGTGACTTCCGAGGCCTTGTGTAGTCCAGGCTGACCTCAGGCTTAGCGTGTAACTGAAGAAGTGCTGATCCTGCCTCCACTTGCTATGAACTGGAATTACAGCATGAACCACCAGACCCTGTCTGCTTAAACAAGAAGAAAGCAAAGGTCCCCAAAGACTCTTTCCACTTGACATGGAGGACCAAGGTCCTAGCCAGCGGAAGAGGGTGACTGATGCTCTCAGCGCTCTTCTTCCTGGATGGGCCCCGTCCAGCAGGCCGCATCCTGCTAGGGTGCTCACCCACGGGACTGATTTCCTCTTGAAATGTACCAAAAAGAAGAAGAAGGAGAAGGAGAAAGAGAAGGAGAAGGAGAAGGAGAAGGAGGAGAAGCAGAAGAAGGAGAAGCAGAAGGAGAGGCAGAAGCAGCAGCAGCAGCTTGTATTCATTCTCTCCATAAATTTTAGTTTTCTGAATTTAAATTTTATTATATTTATTTATGTATTTATTTATTTAGAGAGAAGAAGAGAAGGGGTGTGTTGTGAGGGGATGTGTGCATTTGTGTGCGTGTGCATGTGCACACGTGTGTACATGTGTATGAGTATGCAAATACTACTGGTCACATGTAGAGAGCAGAGGATGACTTGCCCAAGTCATTTCTCCTTTCCTACCACGTGGGTCTTGGGGACCCTCAGGTCATCAGGCTTAGCTGCCAGCGCCAGCCCTGGTCTCTAACCCACACTATGTTGTTATTGGTCGTAGTGTTTGATGAATACAAAAGGATCTCGCAGAAGGACATTGAACAGAGCATTAAGTCTGAGACATCTGGAAGCTTTGAAGATGCCCTGCTGGCTATAGGTAAGCTGGTGAGCAACAGAGCTAATTCCATTGATGTCACATCCAGATGTCACAGAGATACAGAAACACGTCTTCCTGAAATTAAAGTTGTTTCAATCACTGAGGGTACATTCTAAAATTTTAAAAAAATAGTAAGTCAGCCAGGCTTGTCTGGAACTTCTGAATTAATGTGATCTTCTCTCCACAGTCCCCAAGTACCTGACCTACAGCCATGTGCCACCACACCCAGTCAGTGTTCTAGAATATTTTGCCTGCATATATATCTGTGCACCACATGTTTGCAATGCCTGTTGAGGCCAGAAGAGGGTACTAGAGCCCCTGAAACACGAGTTACAGATGGTTATGTGCTACCACATGGGTGCTGGGAACCAAACTTCTGTCCTCCAAAAGACCAGCCAGTGCACTTAATCACTGATCCATCTCTCTGGCCCCAGAATTTCTTTTCCTAGTCTCATTCAGTAGCCAGAGTTGACTTTGAACTTGTGGCAATCCTCTTATCTTGGCTTTGTGAATGCTAGGTTCATAGACCTGAGACACCCCATATGACTGTTTTACAACTTTAAACAAGAAATATTTGCAAAGCTGGCTATGGCACACACATGTGATTCCAACACTTGGGAGGTGAAGGCAGCCCCGAGGATCAATAGTTCCAGATCATCCTCAGCTACATAGAGAGTTCAAGTCCAGCCTGGGCTGTGTGAGAGCCTGACTGCTGTTGTGCCAGGGGCTCATGTCTTTGGTCTTTGGCACTGCTCTATCCCATTGTAAGAGAGAGAGAATGTCACGCTAGCTGTATCTGGCGAGTCAATGCGTGGTGGGTTTAAAATTTGTTTCATTTAGATTTTATGTATATGGGTGTTTTGCCTGCATGTATGTCTGCGTGCCATGTGCATGCCTTGTGCCCTAAGATGTCAGAAGAGAGAATCAGATCCTTTGGAACTAGAGTCACAGACAGTTGTGAGCAGTCATGTGAATGCTGGGACCTGACCCCACCCCACCCCCAGTCCTTTGCAAGAACAAGGACTCTTAACTGCATAGCCACCTCTCCAGCCCCCTAATAACTGTTTTATACGGCAGTTGTAATCATCACTCTGGAACTACAGGCCACCCTTGCTCCGATGGCCTTCATTAATGACTTCTGTAGGAACTGCTAAGCTGAGGAGCCTATCCATCTGAGAGAGGCCCTGGTGGCAGGAAGCGTTGCTTGGCTTAAAGAGGTCTAACAAAGCAATCAGGAAATATTTCCTGGGACTTTGTAGAAACCGAGTCTGTCGCTTTTCTTTGTTCTTGGGTTTTTTTTTTCTGTAATCTTTTCATTCTTGTGTTTCTATTTTTAAAAATAGAGATGATTTAATTAAGAGACAGGAAGCGCTGGTGAGAATGGGGTGGGCTTGTGGGCAGGGGGGTGGCGTCTGCTCATGTCTTCCTGTCCATTTTCTCCACAGTGAAGTGCATGCGGAGTAAGCCTTCGTATTTCGCTGAGAGACTTTATAAATCCATGAAGGTAGGCGGCTGTGCTTTGACCATTTGAAAGACCATGGCATGTCTTTGGTTCACCTTCTTAAGTTTGTCACCCAAATTCAACTCTGGAATATTCAACTCAGCTCTGTGTCGTATCCCTCGTTGGCCTTGCGATGTGTGGAGCTTTATAGGTATGGATTAATTTTAGCCCCACAACAGAAACAGGACCACAGACTGTAGGTTAACAGGTAAGGAAACTAAGGCATACACAGTTTATTTACACTCTTCATGGAGGGAGGAGTGCCCCAAGGGGCCTAACTCCACCTTTAGAGCCAACTTCCCAGATCTGTGTTGGACTCTGCGCAGGCAGTCCTGCCAGGAACCCCTAAGTGGGATAGGAAACCAGAAACCCGAGAGCTTGGGTTTTGTTGTTGTTCCTGTTGTTTTGTTGTTGTGAAACAAGTTCTCGTGTAGCCCAGACTAGCCTAGAATTCTCTGTGGAACTGAGGTTGATCTTGAACTTCTGATCACTGTGCCTCAGCCTAGGATCACAGTCTTAGGATCACAGGCCTGTGTCGTCACACTGGGTGGAGAATCCTTGTCCTTAAAGAATATCTGTCCTTAAGGAAAGAGCTAGCATGCAGAAAGAACCCAGGGTAGAATGGAATGGAAGACAGGATCTCAGCATCCCAGTATTACAGCAATAAAAAAAGACAGTGGAGTTTTTCGGTATTCTTGAGGAAGGATTTGAAAAGAATATAGAAGGAAATTGAAGCCATGAGTTCTGGCACATGCCTGGAATTCTAACCCTTGGGAGGCTGAGAAAGGAGGATTGCTTTGTTTGAGGTTAGGCTGGGCTACATATAGCAAGGCCTTGTTTTACTAAGGAGAGAGAGACAGAGACAGAGAGACACAGAGACAGAGACAGAGACAGAGACAGAGAGAGAGAAGGTTGTTATGTTTAAGTAGAACCTTGGGGGAAGCTTTCCACATGGGCAGGGGAGGAAAATTGCAGACGAGAACAGTTGGCTTCTGGCCAACACATAGCATGTTGGGAAGGTGGGCTGTGTCCAGCCTTCCATCCCAAGGTGAGGCACGAGGATGTTCCTCAGGCCTCCCAGGTCACACAGGAAAGGATGCCGAACAGACTCACTACTGCCTCGTCTTGCCTTGCTGGACCATGAACAGCATCACCTGATACAGGATCGCACTCCCTTCCTCAGGGCTTAGGCACTGATGACAGCACCCTCATCAGAGTGATGGTCTCAAGAGCAGAGATTGACATGCTGGACATCCGGGCGAGCTTCAAGAGGCTCTACGGGAAGTCTTTGTACTCTTTCATCAAGGTAGGTGCATCATCAGGGTCCGGCCTTAGGGTGTAGCACCACTGGCTTTCTCCTCCTTGGCATCTTCCATTCCCAATGAAGATGGCCCCTACTTCAGGAATTCCTAGGCTCTCCTCCTTTCTCGTGGTATATAAGCAGTATTTACCTGCTAAGTACAGTACAAGTTTCATGTTGGCCCCAAATAAGAATGGACATTCGGGGGCAGTGATTTAGTTCTGCTTTTATTTAAAACATGTGTAGAATAACAAGCCCTGACATGGGGCTGGTGAGATGGCTCAGTGGGTAAGAGCATCCGACTGCTCTTCCAAAGGTTCAAATCCCAGCAACCACATGGTAGCTCATAACCATCTGTAACAAGATCTGACGCCCTCTTCTGGAGTGTCTGAAGACAGCTACAGTGTACTTACATATAATAAATACATTAAAAAAAAAAAAAAAGCCCTGACATCTTAAGTAATTCGAGTGAACACAGAGTGTGAGGAGGAAGCATCACCCCTGACCTCAGTCCCAAAGGTTGGTGAGAATGAGTACCAGGGGCTGAGTTAATGGATAAGCAGTTAAGAGAACTGACTGTTCTCCCAAGGGACCTCATTTCCATTCCCAGCACCCACATGACAGCTCACAACCACCCATAACTCCAGCTCTAGGAATCTGACCCCCTCTTCTGGCCTCTGTAGGTAGTGTGTGCATGTGGTGCCCAGACGCACGTAGGCAAACTACTGGAACACAGAAAATAAAAAATAAAGGAAGAAAATGTTAAATGTGTTAACAGCCTCGCATAATTTATGCCAGTATTTGACACTGCAAACTTTAGGGTCCTTGAGATACATAAGACCTATGTCTGTAACTGGCATATACCCCATTATTTGAACTCTCAATTGCTTTTATTGTTTGTTTCTTCTACCCAAGATCTCTCACACGATCCTTAAATGCACCCAGTAAGTGGGGAAATAAACTGAACAAGTTTGTATGTTTTCATTTATTTTCTGTTGTTGGGTAAAGGCCTTGCCAAAAGCAACTTATGGAAGAAATAGGTTATCTTGGCATATAGTTTCAGAGTAGTGAGGGCATGGCAGAAGGCCAAAGGAGCAGGACGTTGGCTAGTCACATTTTATCAGAACACAGGAAACTGTGAACAGCAAGTGGGGCAAGGCTATAAAACTCCAAGCTGGTCCTAGTGACACACTTCCTCCAGCCAGGCTGTGCCTCCTGAAAGGTCCACAACCTCTCTAAACAGTGCCACTGAGGAGCAAGTTTTCAAACATGGGAGCCTGTGGGAGACATTTCTCATTAAATAACCCACCTCGAATTCCTATAACCTACTCGTTTTCACACAAGAGCATTTCCTAAGATGACCCTTGTAAGGAACAGCAGGTCCTCACAGTTGGTCCCCTGTTCTCATGCGAACACCCTCTCTTTACAGCAGGTCCAACAGTAGCTATCCACCAGGGTGTCAACTTCTTCCTTCTCAGATCCTTGCAAACAGAATTCACAGTTACTAAATTTTAATGAATACTTTTAAGAGCAGAACTTCCACATCTGCCTAGTAATGATGGCAGAAGCAGATGAACCCAGGCCAGAGGGGTCTGATGGAAATAGGAGAAAGCTTCCTCCGCCTGCCCCCACCCATTTACCATTCTTCATTTGGTACCAGACAGCCAGGAGTTATAAGGTGGCGTGGGTGTGGTGAAAACTGACTTGCCCCTCACAACCCCTAATTAACTGGGCCTCTGCTTCTCTAAGAAGCTTGGAGAGTCTCGTAAACATGAAGCTGAGACTAATTTTGGAGAAGCTTGGGTTGCCCACACAACAAACATCTCATTAAGATTTGACCTGTGAGTTAAATATCCTGGATAGTAGAGAAGACACTGGCCATTTGAGAGCTGCTGTTGACAGAAGGAAGAATGGGGACAGGGGGACACGGGGCTGGGGGTGGGGTGGGGGCTCAGTGGGCAAAATGCTGGTCGTGTAAACGTGAGGACCCAGCACCCACATAAAAAGAGTGACAGCGACAGCAAGCATCTGTTACCCGAGTGCAGGCAAAGGTGGAGGCAAAGGCAGAGACGAGAGGATCCCCTGGGCTCACTGGCTAGCTGGTCTTGGCCAGTTGGTAAGCTCAAGTTCAGTGGATCTCGATAATGTGTAGAATGAGAACCTTGGGAGAAGATACCCTACATCACACACACATACACACACACACACATACACGCACATGCACATGCACACATGCACATGGAGGGTGGGAGGGTAGAAAATGAAAGATTAAACTGTCACAAAACTCCTGCCTGTGCTGGTTAGCTTTTTGCTGACTTGACATAAGCTAGCATCATCTGAGAAAATGCCCCTGTCAGATTGCCCTGTAGGCAAGCAAGTCTGTGAGGCATTTTCTTCTTTGATGATTGATGTGGAAGGGCCCAGTCCACTTTGGACAGTGTCACCCCTAAGCAGGTGGACATGGGGTATATAAGAAAGCTGACTGAGCAAGCCATGGAGAGTAAGCCAGTAAGCAGCACCCCTCCATGGCCTCTGCTTCAGTTCCTGCCTCCAGTTTCTTGCCTTGATTTCCTGCCCTGGCTTCACAAATAGACCTTTTCCTCCCCAAGTTGCTTTGGTCATGGTCTTTATCACACAGCAGCAGAAACCTAAATGGGACAGCCCCAAAAGAAGAGGATGACAAAACACTATGCCAGTAAGGGACTTTAATGCATACTTACTGTTTCACAGGGCACTGACACAAACTAATAATATATTACTATTCATTGTGACAAGCATTAAAATTTGAACTCTTAAAGTCAGAGGCACCATATGTTTTGGTGCCCATTGAGAAAAAGTAACCCAAACTCACTTATTGAGCTTAGAGTCTTGCTTGTTAAGTGTACACACAAGGCCTCCTTCAATCTCCAGCACCAAAAATATAAATGAATAAATAATAAGGAAAGCCGCAATGTATTCATTAGGCTATAAAAATTTCCATATAGAAATTATAGAACCTCTCTGGAAGTCTATTTTGCAACTCATTTCAAAAGTATTAGAAAAAAATCCACAATTTTAATCTAGTAATTTTCATTTTTTGAGAATGTATTCAAAGCAAAACTTAAAAAAAAAAAAAAAAAACCTCAGAGGCTAGGTGCTTTATTAAGCAAAGTTTGCTATAATGAAACATTGGAGACCACCTAAACATCTGACAATGGGTAAGAAAATGTTCTGTAATCACTAAATAATACTGTAATTTAAAAACCAGGATATAGCCAGGCGTGGTGGCGCATGCCTTTAATCCCAGCACTCGAGAGGCAGAGGCAGGCGGGTTTCTGTGTTCAAGGCCAGCCTGGTCTACAGAGTGAGTTCCAGGACAGACAGGACTACACAGAGAAACCCTGTCTCGAAAAACCAAAAAAAAAAAAAAAGATATAGAAGGATATAGAGGTTGAGTGTACAGTTCATTAGTAGAGCACTTGCCTATTCTTGCCTAGCATGAGGACGGCCATGATTTGGTCCTGGCACCACCAAAAATAAAGAGAGCAAAATGAGGACATAGATGAATTCCGTCCTAAAAATCTCATCACTTAGGTATCTGCATGCACAAATAAAGAACTGGAAGGAGAGGAACATGTCAGAATGTGAAGAACAATGATCCGTAGGTCATGAAATAGTAGGTGGTTCCTATATTCTTAAGTACTTTTTAAAAACACAGAATAAGTATTACCTTTATGTGTGTGTGTATGTATGTATGTATGTATGTATGTATATGTACATATATATGTGTGTGTCTCGTGTGCAGTGCCCAAGGTGACTAGAAGAGGGCATCAGATCCCCTGGAGCTATTATTATGGGCAACTGGGAATATCAAAACCCAAATTCAGATTCTATGTGCGAAAAGGAATTAATCTTAGTGGCAAAGGCATTTCTCCAGACCAAAGCATTACTTTTGTACTAAAAACATTTTTTGAGGACCTGAGAAAATCCAGTGAGGTTTGCAAAGTAAACTTAGGTGACTTTGAACTGTGTGACCTATCCAAGAGCATCTTACCCCACTGGTTACTGTGCTCTCCTTCCTCCCAGGGTGACACTTCCGGAGACTACAGGAAGGTTCTGCTCATTCTCTGTGGAGGAGATGACTAATCACGGCACAGGACAGAAGGCTTCTTAACACTGATTTTTTTTTTTTTAACTTCATTTTTCTGCACTGCTATTAACATTATCTCAAATGCTTATTTCCAATTAAAACGCCTCCAGTTGCCTCCTGGGATGCAGACTATGTTATTATCGTCTATAATTAGCCATTTTGATGCCTTAAACTTGTACTTTCAAAGCTTTCAAGACGTACATGGAAATTTAGAATTAGAAATTGAAATGTGCTCCACGTCTTTATCAGATTATTTCCTCGTTTGTGTTTTGTAGAGATTGAATGTACTAAATCCTTTTAGATTTTCTTTTCAGTACAAATTTTACAGAACAGAAGCCATTTTCTTCCCTGGGAAGCCAGTCATTTCTTCATGTGGGGCCATCAGCATCTCTTCCTAAGATTAGCCATCTGGTTTCCTATTCTAAACAGATCCAAAGTTCTCACAAGCCCCCTTTCTTTGGCTCTGCCTATCATGTTAGTTGACAGTTGCTGACTATAATGGGGCTTGCTTCATCTTCTACCTTGAGACCACTTTCGCCCCGGGAAGTGTATGTAACAAAGTGTATGTACCAGCTCATCAAACAAGTTCAATTTCAAGTGTGGCTCAGCGGGTCCCGTGTGCTTGGTTGTCACTCGTGCTGAACATTCCTCAGTCTTAGGATCACTGATCTTGCTCCAAGTGACGGTCAAGAGTGGCCTCAGCCAAGGCTGCTCTGATAATGCAATGCTCTGGGTGTGGCTGACCTCAGAAGAGTTTTGCTGCTAAAAATAATTAATCTCGTTAGACTGTTTATTTGATCCCCACTGTGCCTTTTTGATCTTATTCAGAAACTGTGCTTGCATATAATCATGAAGTTTGGTTTGTATACATGAGACATTTTTAATTAAAAATAGTGACGTTAAAGGGGTGTGTATTCTTTCTCTGATTTTTCTACCCTAGAGATTTCTTTTCACCCTAAACCATGGAAGGAACTACTTTCGAAGGAATACTAAATTTACTAAGGATTCTAAGTTTCTACTTAAATTAACAATATTTTAAAAACACATCAATCGTATGTCAGCCTGCTTCTATAAGGCTAATCTTTACATTGGAGAGGTGGAAGCAGGAGGATTAGAACTTCAGGCTGTGCCTGGCTACATAGCCAGTGTGAGGCCAGATAGGGCACATGAGTCCCTGTATCAAAAAGTCAAAGCAAGATCTGGGGAGCTGGCTCTGTGAGTAATGTATTTGCTGCAGAAGGACAAGGAGCGGTATTGAGATCCCTGGCACCAATGTGAAAGCCAGGCAGAGCCAATGAGTGTGTACCTGTAACCCCAAAGCTGGGATGTGGCAGTGAACAGATCCCAGGGGCTCACTGGCCAGCTAGTGTAGCTGAATCACTGAGCTTCAGGATCAATGGTAGGCCCTGCTTCCATGATGATGATGGTGGTGATGATGATGGTGGTGGTGGTGAGAAGGAGGAGGAAGATGTAGAGAGTAAGACACTGATGTCAGCTTCTGATCTCCACACGGGTGCACACACACACACACACACACACACACACACACACGATGACATTGAGGTGGCTCAGTGGGTAAAGGTTCTTGCTGCCAAGCCTGACAACCTGAATTCAATCCTCAGAATCCACATGGAAGAAGAAAAGAACCAAGTCCCCCAGATTGTCTCCTCACATAAGCTAAGGAATAACACCCCTCTCTCACATCAAAAACAGGACAAGACAAAACCACTAGCATTTATATATGCGAACACCTACTCAATGGTAGTTTGTTGTCTGAAAATGAGTTACCCTCTGCTCTAGTTAGTGCAGCATGTCTTTAAGTGTCACATAGAAGATCAGGAACGGAGCTCAGTGGGGTAGCTATACCCTGTGTTCTCAGCACCACAAAGGACAAAAGTTACAGATGTACAAAGAACACACACACGCCTTTGTTCTTTCTGCGTTGGTGCTGGGATCACTGACAACATGGCTATGTGACAGTCACTCCAATTAACTTAGATTCAGGTAGCAATGCTACCACCTCAGGACTGTGGAATCTCTACTCCTAATTTATTACACTTTGGAGGCATTATTAGGTTCTTTGTTTTGGTTTTAACAGAAGTTTTGCCATTAAGTGATGTCTCAGCCAGAATTTTAAGAACAGTGTTTTGTGGCTGAGGGCTTTCTGTGGGCTGTTTTTCTTATCTTTAGTTGTAAGTTCAGGGGGAGGGTAGAAAGTCACAATTTTCTGCTCACTCTTGGCTTTTCAGAAGTCTTACTGTGTAGCTCCTTAAGGCCCCAAAATAATGTCATCTCAGCCATCAACATAATAAGCCAAAGTTCCAAGTGTAATCTGAGGTTTCTTTCCTCAGTCAGTTCTGGCCTCAATGGGAAGCTGTCTTGGGGAAGGGAAGACAGGGTGGGGTGGGGGCAGGGGACGGGGGGGGGGGAGCACTTCCCGTTTTCTCCATCATCCTTGCTTGGGTTGTAGCAACAGTGAGAAGAGCAGAGGGGATTGGTCTGTTCTTGCACTGCCGAGGGTGGAGGCTAATTCCCATGTGGCTGTGGCAGGCTCTTCTGTGGCAGGCTCACACAGACATTGCCATGGCTCTCCTCAGTAACCAGGGGCCATTCACCTGCACTTCCTTAGGCAAGACCAATATGGATGTTTTACCCTCTAGGAATTTAGTGACACGTGAAGCCATCCTGTTATAGTCTACCTTATGCATATACCAAGGCCTCTTGGACAATGTTTTAAGATGACCTCACGCACGTTTCACATGATGTGCATGCCAGCGTGTCCCCTGCAGCCACCGTAGTTCTCTTCCTCCCACTTCTCCTTCAACCAGCCTCAGCTACGTGCCCTCAGAATTTCTCAGACATGAGTAGAACACAAATCCTCAGTGGCCCACAAAGGACATATACTGCTATAACGGAGTGCAAATGGTGAGTTGATGCAGTCAGTTCCAGGGGAAAAACCTGGCAAGAACTCGTAAAGTTGAAAATTTCCCAGAGAGCCTGTTTCTGGGATCTGCTTGATGAAGCTTTTGCAAGTAGTGTACTTGAAAGAGCATCACGTAGAAATAACTGAAGCCCCTTGGCGAGGGAGTAGGCAAATGATGTGTCTAACAATGAGCAGTGACAGTAACTAGAGATCCCATTCAAAGTATAGTTTTAGGAGAGGAGAAAGGCTCTAAATCATAGGTTTGGGATGGTCCGATTCCATTTAAATTGTATGTCTGAGTGTGCAGCAGAAAAGAGCACTTATGCGTGCAAAGACATGCATAGAAATGGCACAGAGAGGGAGAGGGTAGAAACAGAGAGTACACAAGGGGTTTCTCATTCCCCACTATATATCAATAAAGCTAAAGGGGAGTGAATCAAAATAAGTGTGATAAAATTCCAAGCCAGTAATGGGTCCACAGATATTTGTATTGCTCTGTTTGAAACATTCTATTATAAACATTTTACTTTGAAAGGTATAGAAGGCAGGTATGGTAGCTCAATGCCTCAACTCCTAGCACTCAGAGGCTGAGATAGGCGGACTTCTGAGAGTTCCAGGGCAGCCTGGGCTTCAGAGTGACATTCTTCCTTGAAGAAAATAAGAAAAATCGAGAGCCAGGGGTGTAGCTTAGTTGGTAGAATGCTTACTTAGCATTCAAGAAGCCCTGCATCTGATACTCAGCATTTCAGGTCCACGAAGGTGATGTGACACATACACGCCTGTGATCCCAGCTTTCGAGGGGTAGACACAGGAGTTCAAGATCATCCTATACAGTGAGTCGAATTCGGGTCAGTATGTAGTACGAGACACTGACAAAAAATAATCATTAAATCAAAACAAGTCAGCAGAAGGAGGCCAAGACCTGGAGGCTAGCTGAGGCTCCAGACTGAACCCTGTCAACACAGCAGGGTGACGGGCATCAATACGGGCCAGTCGGATCCCAGAGCCCGGAAGGGAAGCAAAGACCATGGTGACAAGTCCGTCCTCTCATTAACCGCACAGGGCTGGATAAGACCCGGAATCGAGGAACCTTACGGGAAGAACCAACAACAGAGACCTCCAGATCTGTTAGGCACGAGCACACAGTGCCCACGCCCCTAGGTGGACGACGGAACCGCGGAAGGGAAGCGGGCACTGGGACTGAGCGCCGCGAGGCTGGGCCAGCAGCCTGCGCATGCGCCTCCGGCAGCGCAGGCTCGGTCCTCCCGCCCCGCCCCTTCCGGAGGCTCGCCGTGCGCCTGCGCCCTGCGGCGCGCGCTTTGTGGCGAGGAGGAGGGGGCGAGGTCTGGCGAAGCCGGTCCGCTGAGGCGCGACGGGCGGGGCTGAGGATGGAGGCGACTGCGTTCGCGGCGACGGTTGGGGCCGCGCGCGAGGCGGCGGCGGAGTAGGCGGTGGAGCGACGGGCATGGCGGGGCGGCCCCTCGGTGCTCCCTAGGCGCCGGAGCCATGGGCGCTCTGAGCAGCCGGGTGCTGCGGCCCGCAGGGCGCACAGAGCAGCCCGAACCCACGCCCGGTGCTGGGGGCGCGGCCCGCAGGTCAGACGCGGGCGAAGATGCGGCCCACAGCTTCTGTTACTGTCCAGGCGGCCGCAAGCGCAAGCGCAGCAGCGGCACATTCTGCTACTGTCACCCCGACTCCGAGACAGACGACGACGAGGACGAGGGCGACGAGCAGCAGAGGCTGCTGAACACGCCGCGCAGGTACCGAGCGCCCCGCCCCTGGGGGGCCTGACACCGGTGCCCTTGACGGGAGAGCGCGGGGAGGGTCTGTGCGGGAGGTGAGCGCCCGCGGAGCAGACGGGAGCAGGGCGTTTGCACACAGACCTGGGTCAGTGCGGGAGCTGGGCACTAGCAGACAGACCTGGGTCAGTGGAGGGTCTGGGAGTTTGCAGACAGACCTGGGTTAATGCGGGAGCTGGAAAACCTAGGGTTCTGCACATTAAACAGAAGCTTCCTGAGTGTCAGAGCCTCAACCCGAGCCTAAAACGAACTAGCCAGAGCTTCCGCGGCCCTTCCGTAGCAGGCGTTTGCTCTTTGAGTAGGATAGCCACGGGAAATTTTAACTGTGCATCACTAGCTTTAAATCAGTAAAGAGAGGAATATAGTAGTCCCTGAGATGGACATCTCCCTGTGTTGTCACTAGATGGACCAGTGATGGAGACCGACAGTTATGCACATTCACCCAATTAAGAGCAAAAGTCTGCTTGTTGAGGTGGGCTGCACTCTGTGTAGGTTGCATAAGATTTTTTTTGAGGGAAGAGTTGAAAAACATCATTGCTTGTGAAGTAGATGTGGCATATACCAGAATATACTGTGTTGTAAGGAATCTGCTTTCTTTTTTCCTCTTTTTAAGGTCACTGTTAGATTCACGAAGATGTAATTTTCTAATGAAATTTTTAAAAAAGGATCTGATCATGGACATTGGATTTTTTTGTTGACAAAAAAGTGTAGGTGGTAGAGTTGGAGCTCAGTGGTAGAGCTAACATGTAAATATCTTAGGTAAAAACTAGATTAATATAACCTTTCATTAGGGTCTTACATGTGAATATATTTACAAGATGGATGTTCTAATGTGCTCCAATTCTGTATTCCTATCTGTATTCTGCACTTAATATACTTGTTTTCATATGCAAAGTGGAAATATTATTGCCACCTCAAAGAGTTCCACAGATTTTGCAAGATATTACAATCCTGCAATATCTACACTCTGGTGGCTCAGACAAGAGAATCAAGTTGGAGGTCAGCCGGGGCCACAAAGTGACTTAAAGGCCATCCTGGAGGGGCTGGGAGTGTTGAGACTCTCACAACCTGAGAGTGAGCACAAGTGCAGTGCCCCACACACACTTTTAAGATTTATTTTTATTTATGAGTATGTATGTGGGTTTGTGCACATTCCTGCAGAGTCCAAAAGAGTCCTGGAACTGGAGTTACAGGGGTGCTGTGAGCTCCCTAATTGTGGGTGTTGGGAATTGTCCTTGGGTCCTTTGGAAGGGCAGTGTGTGCTCACTGAGACGCCTCTCAGACCCCATAGTGCCTGTCTTTGTGCATTCGGTATTAGAACTCTTTGATGAACAGGCCCTTATGTCATAAGACATCCTTCTTCAGCCTTAGCGACTTAGCCACTCCCACTTACTTTTGGTAATTGTCTGTTGCACCTTTTCAATCCTTTCCAACCTACATCATGTATCCCATAGCCCAACCACCCCTCAGATTTCCCGTCCCATATCCCAGGGCCTTATCCATTCTCAGGAGGCACTTTACTACCAAGCTGACTCTTTTTCCCCACCAATACCATCTTTTCACTCTTTGCATATGCACTCAATCGCAGTTGTGCTTGCATGTGGAGGCCAGAGATCAACAGTGGATCTTTCTATATTTCTCTCCACCTTACCTTTTTATGATTCTCTTTACTAAACTGATTGGCTAGTCTAGCCAACCAACAAGGTCCAAGGATCCTCCTTTTCCTGTCCTTCTACCTGCCCTGTTAGGATTACATATGCTGGCAACCCCACCTGGCTTTTTTGTGGGTGTTTGTTTGTTTGTTCTTGTATTCAACTTTATACTTGCAAAGCACTTTATTGACTGAGTAATCTGCCTGGCCCTTGTTTGTGTCTTTATGTTTAAGGTTAGTATATATACAGCATTTAGTTAAATCTTGCTTTTTTAAAATCCAACAAGACAGCCTGTGCCTTTTGATTGGTATGCAGACCATGTATATTTACTATAATTTTTGAAGTATATGACAGGGAACATTTAAAAGAGAAAAACAATTATTTGAGCAAGGAAATTTTAATATAAATAATACAAACAAAAACCAGGAAATTAACTGTCAAAGACAAAATATAATAATAAAGAGATCTTTAGAAAAAAAAGTACAGGAATAGGCCAGGCATTGTGGCACATAGCTATAATCCCAGCACTCAGGAGGCTGGCACAGGAGACTCATAGATTCAAGGACAGCCTAGGTTATGTCAGGGACTTCCAGTTGAACTCTTTCTGTTTACATTGTTTCAGTTGTATATAAATCTATTTACATAAATATCGACATTTATTTATGTTTGAGAGAGGCACCTGCTACAGTTCATGTGCAGCAATCAAAGACAGCTCAAGGGAGTTTTCTCTTTGAACCATGTGGGTTTAGGTTTTGAACTCATCTTCAGGTTTGGTGGGTAAGGCCACCTGCTGAGCCATCTCACCCTGTACACCTCCCCCTTCAGTGTCTCATTGTGTAGCTCTGGGTGGCCTGGAACTCATAGAGATCTTTCTGATTTTGATCTGCCTCCCTAGTACTGGGGTTGAAGCCAGTGCCACCATGCCTGGCCTGACTCCCTTTTTAAAGGCTTCTTATTGTCCTAGAGTTTCTAGCTGCCTTTTTTTTTTTTTTTCTTCCATTAATGAACTAATAATATCCTCTCATCATATCTTGAGCTTTTCTCAATCTTTTGAGATATCCTAGCATAGAACCTGCTTTGAACCCTAGACCTCCTACAGAGTCCCACCCTCTTACTCCAGTCTAGGTCTTCTGCTTCTAAGGATTGTAATGGAGACTTTGACCCCATCTCTATGAAGTGGTTTTCAATAGCTTCTCTCCTTTTCTTTCTTGGTGAACTACATCTTCAGTATTTTCTCATAAGGGTGGAAAAGGGTGATGACTTTTGCTTATATGAATGTAAGTGAATATGTAGTCTCAGTTTATTCTTTTTCCAGCTGATTATGGTACTTTATATGACTTAACATATCTTTAAACATTGACTCTTTTTTATAGTTTTTATTTTTTAAAATTAAAATAGAATTACATCATTTCCCCCTTTAACCTTTTCCCTGTACCCATCTAGCTATCCCTGATGTCTTTCAAGTTTATGGCCTCTATTTCTTTAATTTTGAGAGTAATGTTTTTCCCTAAATATATAATACAGCCTGTTCAGTCCGTATACCATTGCTTGTATGTATATGATTTGGAGCTGATCACTTGGTATTGGGTAACTAATCAAGGGCCCTTCCCTGGAAAGACTATTTCTGCAGCTCTCAGCATTCCTTAGTTGCCTGTAGTTCTCATCAAAGGTGGAGGCCAGTGATGTTTCCCTCTTCCAGGTGAGTGTATAGTTGGTATCATCCTTTTCAGATCTTGTATAGGTGGCTGTTGGTCAGACTTTATCTTTGTCACTTCTCTGACATTTCTAGGATATAAAAATCTCTCAGCAAACTTTCTATTCTTCTAGCTCTTACAGTCTTTCTGCCCCCTTTTCCTCTTGCCTCCACCTGAGCCTTAGGTACAGAACTTGTTTTGTCAATAAACATCTACTCTTTTTAAACAGTATTGTATTTTTATTTAGTGTGTGTGTGTGCGCGCGTGCACATGTGTGTGTGCATATGCCCACGTAGAGGTCAGAGGGTGGAAAATTGATGCTCTATTCTGCCATGAATGTCCCAGGCACCAGACTTGGGCCCTTGGTGTTGGCACCAGTTCCCTTTACCTGCTGAGCCTGTAGTGATGCTGCTCCATCATCTTCCGGCCTAAATATGGGTGAAGGTTTTGGTCCTGGTCTAATTCTGTTTTATTTTTGGGTGACCATATTTTTTTTTCTCTGAAATTTTGAAAGTTTTTCCTTTGGTATTTTAATGTGAGTCTTTTGACAGCTTGGTAATTGGTGAATCCTGACAATCCAGAGATGTAAATGCTTGTTTTGAAATAGCTCTTTTTTGTTCTGAGTAATCCTCTGCTACTGTACCCTATTATCATCCCATAAGCAGAGTCATTTGAGAGTTCCAAGCAAATGAATATATATTTTTTTTAAATTCTGATTTCCCTGTGTTTTAAGTTTCCCTTGGAACTTTTGTTCTCTCTTTTCCTTAGCTTTTGTGTTTAATAGTATTTCTTGTTAGTTTCAGCTGTCAGCCTGACAACCCCGTGTTATTAGTGAGGGGATCTGAATTGGTACACAGCCTTTATAAGATTGGCAGAATGCATGTGGGGCATTTTCTTGATTGTTAATTGATATTGAAAGGCTGTTTTAGTTGTCAATTCAACTATGTCTGGAATTAATTAAAATCCAAGGATCTGGGTATGTATGTGTACCTATGAGGGAGTAAGTCATAAAATGGGAAGGCCTACTTTTAATCTGGATCTTTTGAGACAAGAAGATACACCAGATCTTTTGAGGTGGGAAGATGTACCTTTAATCTGGGGTATTCTTAGACCTTTTGTTGGCAGACAGCCATTGTTGGACTGGCTAATAAATTGCCCCCCCCCCCCGTGTGTGTGTGTGTGTGTGTGTGTGTGTGTATGGTGTTTCACCCCGTGTTTGGAGTCCATGGTTTATTAGTCAGGGTTCTCTAGAACATCTGTGTATGTGTGTGTGTAGTAAAACACTGATTCCAGACACAAGATGAAACAGTAACTGACAAGGACTCATTTAGCCCAGGTTGGTCTCCCATTTTCTGTTTAGCCAAGTCTGACCTTGAAGTCTTGATCTTCCTTCCTGTTGAAGAGCACTGAGGTTATAGGTATGCACCATCATAACCATTTTTTTCTCTTTTGCTGTAGTAAAGCACCAGGACAAACAATTTAGGGATGACATGGTTCATTTTAGCTCACAGCTCCAGTTTACAGTCCATCATTGCAGAGAAGTCAGGGTGGCAGGAACTCACAGCTTAACACATTGTTTGCAGTCAAGACCAGAGAGCAGTGAATTAACACATGCAGACTCTGCTTGCTTCCTCCATGCTTGCAGTTTAGAAATCTTTTTAGGGAATGGTACTACCCATAATGGGCAGGTCTTCCCACCTTAATTAACATAATCAAGATAACTCACTTACAAACCCACAGGCCTGCCCAATTCAGACAATAAATGTCTACTTGAAATTTTACTTTCCAGTGAATCTAGATTATGTCAAGTTAACAATTAAAACTATCACACCCAGCAATTATTTTGTTTGTAGAAAGATTTTAAAAGGGTGTTGTTGTTGTGTGTATGGGTGCTTTGCATGCACCATGTGCGTGCAGTAGTACCTTTAGAGGCTAGAAGAGGTCACCAGATTCCCTGGGACTGGAGTTAGAAACTATTGTAAATAGGTATTTAGATGCTGGGAATCAAATCAAGATCCTCTGGAAGAGAATCCGGTACTTTTAACCACCAATCTATCTATCTTCACTATCATGAAGACTGGAGTTCAAATCTGAATCCAGCACTCATGTAACAAAGTAGATGAGCTGTGCATGCCTGAAACTACATCTCTGGGGGGAGGCAGGGAGGGGAGACAGAGACTGGAGGATCTTGGGGGCTTTCTGGTTTCCATCTTATCAGAAGATATAAACTCCAGGTTTAGGGAGAGAAAGGTGTGGGGATGCACACCTTTAATCCCAGCACTTGGGAGGCAGAGGCAGGTGAATCTCTGAATTTGAGGCCAGCCTGGTTTACAGAGTGAGTTCCTAGACAGCCAGGGCTGCACAGAGAAACAAACACACACACATACAGAAGAGTAGATGGGCAGTGATAAAGGGTGATATCCACTGCCTCCTTGTGACCTCTCCATGCACAAGGCATGCACCTACACATGTGCACATGTGCACAGACACATAAGTAAATAAGTACATCTTTTTAAATTATGTCTTTTTAAACTAGATCCACTCCTACTGACCACCATAACCATACTCTTACTTACTGGGTCACCTTTTTTTTTTTTTTTAAAGATTTATTTATTTATTATATGTAAGTACACTGTAGCTGCCTTCAGACACTCCACTTCAGAAGAGGGCGTCAGATCTTGTTACGGATGGTTATGAGCCACCATGTGGTTGCTGGGATTTGAACTC
>NC_034591.1:103715336-103727628 GCF_900095145.1 Mus pahari | reverse complement strand
TGGCTGTCCTGGAACTCACTCTGTAGACCAGGCTGGCCTCGAACTCAGAAATCCGCCTGCCTCTGCCTCCCGAGTGCTGGGATTGAAGGCGTGCGCCACCACGCCCGGCTCACCAAGCTTTTAAAAATCAGTTCTTCTACTAAAATAAGTAGAAGTGACTTCTACTTCATGTAGAAGTCACTTGCAGATATAATAGGCAATGCTCTAGGTATTACAGGATGTTCATATTTCGTGGTTCAGCCCTGACCAGTGCCTCTAACATGCATATCCTTTGAGCATAGTTTTAAAAACACTTTGATCTAGGGTTGCAAACCATTTGTCTAGTGGGAAAAACCAGTAAATTTAAAATTAGTTTTAATTAGTTTGGTTTGGAGCTGAAATAAGCTTGAGTCTAAGTTTCTTTTTCTTTTTTTGTGATGTTGAGGATTGAACCCAGGCCTTATGCATTCAAGGCAGGCACTCTTCCAACTGGATTATAATTGAGTAACAGTTTGCTACAGCAATAGTGAATCTCCCCTAGTACTGATTTCTAAACAAGGAAATAAGCAAAGTGTGGTCACCAGCCTGTCTTTGTTTACTGAGCAAATAACTTAAGTTGGTTTAGAACCAACAACTTATGTAGGGTGGATATAGATGTCTCCCTCCTCTTTTGTCTCATCTGTCTGCTGTTAGTAAGAGCACCTGGTTAACCTCTCTTGACATCCCCCTCTCATATCTCCTCATTCACATAGTAGGGAAGTTGGATGTCACAGAAACAGGGCAAAAATGAGACTTAATGGTGTATAAAAATTGGTGAAATGTTGCACGCTTTAATGTGCTGGCATTGTACAGGGCCTGGTGACACTAGTCTACTGCTGAGCTGTTTGTAACGTTGTGTTTTTCTTAACAGGAAAAAATTAAAGAGCACATCGAAATACATCTACCAAACGCTGTTTCTGAACGGTGAAAACAGTGACATTAAGATCTGTGCTCTAGGTGAAGAGTGGAGCTTACACAAAATCTACTTATGTCAAGTGAGTATTTCACTGACAGCCTGGGCAAGGAGGGAGCTTGGAGAAGCCTGGGCCCTTGGAGTCTGGTCTGCTGTCTGGTTGGGTTTCACAGTGAGCTGCCCTCTAGTAAACCATCTGCTGGGAAGAGAGATGATGGGCACTGGGAGTGAAAGCTGCCTCAACCTTCACACAGATTTTTACATGCTTGGTCCTGCCTGGTCCTACTACCTCTCGTTCTCAAAAAGCTTGTGTTAGTGCCTTTTGCTGGAAATAAATGATCTGGGGAGAAAATCTGTACTATTTGGGTCAAGGTCGTTGCACTTCTTCTATAACTATTTGAACACGTTCTCTGAAGTGTTGCTTTGTAGAAAGTGAAGAGGAGGTGGTATTTCCCCCTCCCTAGAACGCCCATTTGGGTTAGGAGACCTGTGATGGTGCTGTGCATGTCACTTAACTGATGTGCCTGCCCATTTGACTTTTCCCATCGCTAGTTTCCCTTCAAAATGGCTCAGAATTTTTAAAAATATGACACAGTGTGGCTCTAAGACCTCAGACATTTTTATTCTTCTTAAAACATTTAGATTTATTATTATTACTTATTTTGTGTGTGTCTGCACATGCTTGCCACAGAGTTGTATGTGTCAGAGGGCAACTTGTGGGAGTTGATTCTCTTTCTCTAAGGGTCCTGGGAATTGAAGTTAATCGTCAGTCGTGGCAGCAAGTGCATGTACCCCACTCTCACCCCCACCCCCAAACCATCTCTCTCAGCCTAAGATACGTCAATTCACTTAAGTTTCATTTATTCTCTGTGCTAGACCTCACAGCTCTTACCTGTGGAGTTAGTGCTTCCCTCATTGTGAAAGAATAATGGGAGGAAAGACAATAGAGCTGAGTTCCAGAGATGTTTGCAAAGTATTTTTTTCTTTCACATTTAATTACATTTTTTGAAAATTTATTTTTATTTTCACTATTTAAAATGTACGTTCTTGTATGTAAGTCTGTGTGTGGGTTTGTGCAATTTGTACAGTGCCTGTAGAGTCCAGAAGAGGGCATCAGGTCTCCTGAAGCTGGAGTTAGAGGGGTTGTGAGTTGCCTGAGGTGTGTGCAGGGAACCGACTTCAGTCCTCAAAAAGGGCAGCAAGTTCTTGTAGCTACTGAGCCATCTCTCCAGTCTCTCCTCCCACATTTTAATAAAAACTTTTAGAAACTTTTTTTGAACAAGTTTACTTGAAGAATTTAGTCCAAAAGTTTTTAAGAAAGATGAGATCCTTTAAAAATAAAATCCCAAAGAATATAATCCAAGGTGTACATCAGAGTACCAATATCAACTGTAGCTGTCTTTTGAATCCATAAAAGAAAAAGCACAGCCTCTTCCTGACTTCAGATGGAATGTCTTCTGTGAAATCTCACAATCTATGACAGCACCTTCAGACAGAACCATTGACTGTGTCCTAGTTATGGGCCATGTTGAACAGCTGGCCCCATGTATCTGCAGGTTCCACAACTCTGTGTTACAAATATTTGGAAAAAAGATAGTTGCATCTGTCCTGAACATGTCGTAGGCCTTTGTCATCCCCTCAGCCATAATGTGTAGCATGTACACTGTAGTAGGCACTACCCGTGACTTACAGGGGACTTGAGTGTGTAAGCCATGAACAGTCAGAGCATCTGACTTAGTGCTGACTGAAGTAAAAAAAACTTAAGGGTTCTTTAGAAAGTCAATTGTGTTAAATGGTGTTTTGCTGGGGCACACATGTAAAAAAGTGTTTTCCTAAAGCAGACACAAGTAAAAGGGTGTTTTCCTAAGGCAAACACGTGAAGGAACGTTTCACTGAAGCTGACACAGGTAAAAAGCTAAGGCAGACCTGTGAAGGAATGTTTTGCTGAAGTATACACAGGTAAAAAGACTAAAGCAAGCAGAAAAAGAATAGGTAATGAAAGATTCTTTGCTAATGACACACATGTATTGGTCCGCCTTACATATGTTGTTGAGCTGCATTGTTGGGACTCTATGAGAGAAAATGCACCAAAAAACTGTGGTGGCATGCTGCAGCTTCTTGCCACGTCCGTGGACCAGGCCCATTGGCAAAGTGATGTCAGCTGAGACAGAGTCACATGGAGTTATGCTCAGACTCACATGCTGAGACAAGACATATGGCTCGGCAAGACCTACGGATGGCCTGGGATGTTTGGAGGGAGTATACAAAGACTCAGTGAACTGTGAGAGGTGCTTGCTTTTAGAGCTAGCTCTACAACTCTTCTTGGTCTTGAGTGTTCACTGATCTTCGTTTCATTGAGAGAGCCACAGTGGAGAACTTCTCCTGGTGTCCCTTCTGGTCCAGATCCCTTCTGCTGACTTGTGCCAATTTGGCTGAGGCCTGGCTGTCTCTGCTAGGTTGAGCCACTGCTGCTGCTGGCCCAACGCTACTAAACTAGACTACTGGTATATCCATGAAGAGTTTGAGTTGGACTGAGCTGCTGCTTCTGACCTGTGAACTGAATCGCTAATTTCCAGACAATGTAGATGAGATTTTCTCCAAAGAACAATTTCTAAACATGTCCACTTTCCCCATATTCTTTCTTTTCCACTACCTCTGGTGGTTGGTGGGCTAGAAAGGAGGTTAAAGCATTTAAAAACCATCATTAAAAGTAAAATTTAAAAAAATTTAAACTAACAGTTGACTGTGTCCTGCAGCCACAGATGCAAACAGAGGAGCATAAGGACTAAGGAATGTTATGTTTATTCTATTTTAATTATTAAATGTTTTTATATGAAATAGAACTTTTAATTAGTTAATTCTTGATCCACTCTAAAGTACTGCAGTGTTAATTATAAGGAACGGATCCTAGCAGGTAGAAATAGACTTTATCCATGCTGGGATTCAGAATCCTTTGTGGTCATATAAAACTAAGTTGTAGGTCTCAGATTTCTTTGGAGTGAATCCTTTTAGGTCCAGCCTGGGATTCCCTGGATCCTTAATCGCTACTGAGGCCACAGGGAAGAGTCGGTAGTGTGAGGAGGACTTGTTCCCTCGGCTCTCCTGAATACACATGCATACATCCACTGTACTTGTGGCCGGGCTTGTGAGAAAGAAATACCGCCTTGTGTACCTTAGGGACCCTGACTGCTGAAAGGCTGCCCAGGTTCCATTTGGATGTGGAGTCTGAATTCTGATAGTGTTGTAAGAATCTATCTGCTTTAGTTTTGTAGTAGTATCACACTGAATACCTCATAATGACCTTATTTTAATTTCTTCTTCTTGTACGTGTTTTGATGACCTTTTTCTCCTGAAATGATATATTAGATTTGTTTTGATACGGTAGATGCTTAGAGTTAGAAAAAGATATTAGAAAAAATATTTGCAAGATAAAGTGCTGGCTAATCATTGACTTTTTTTTTTTCCAGTCTGGCTACTTTTCTAGTATGTTCAGTGGTTCTTGGAAAGAATCCAGCATGAATATTATTGAACTGGAGATTCCTGACCAGAACATTGATATAGAAGGTATGACCTCCATAATTATTACTGGTTTTTTGATGAAAAATATTCTAGCCTTGTAGGCTAGGGGAAAGGTTGTATGATATACTAGAAGGTGGAAATTTCATATTGACTCACTCAGTTTATCTGGTGTGTCTCTTGTCTCTATTTAGTCTTAGGAGTTCAGGCAGTCGCTCATGTGTCTTTGTGGCTATGTCAGCCTGGGATGTGAAGCATGGGAGGGCATAGGAAGCATAGTTCCTTTTGTTAAAGGCTATGGTGAGGGCTGCAGATACAGCTAAATGCTAAAAGAGTGAGTGCTTTCCTGCCCTGGTTAAGGTTTGCTCTCTTAACACCAAAAAATAAAAATAAATGATGTGCGAAGATCTTTTGTGGAGCAGAAAGCGTATGAATCATGTAGCAGGCTGTTTCAGAGCTTGAAGGAACTGTGGCTGAGGAAACAAGGCTGAGGAGGGGTAAGGGATTGTGAGAACAGCTTAGTGAGCCTCTGTACAGACCCTCTTCTGTTCCTCCCTACTCCTGCTCATCTCCCTGATATGCCAAGTGGGGAAACCCAAGGCCCACTCCAGAGGCAGAGAAACTTGAGGTGTTTACAAAGCAATCTGAAGAACATTGGTGAGAGTGGCATTGGAGGAGGAGTGGTCTTAGATGTGAGGACTGGGTGTGCGTGGGCACAGAGGTAGTCGCAAGTTAAGCACACATCTTAGTGACCTGGGGCCACAGGGCTGTTAATTCTGGCCCTGAGGAGGCTGAGACAGGAGGATACTGTGAATTGGAGACCAGCCTTATTTTCATAGTGAGTGAGAGCCTTACCTACTTCTCTAAAGAAATGTTATCACAGAGTGATGTGCAGTGCACTTAGAGTTGATGTATGCAGCAGCTCTGACACAGCTGTGTTCCAGGATGCCTTAATTCTAACCACTGACTATGTCAAGATTAGACTGAGAAAATGTGGCTGGAGTTGGCAGAATCCTTTCCAGCAAGCACTGTTATGTATTAACACCATCAGTAACCATAGCTGCCATGATAGTCCGGGTGGTTCTCCTGGTGCAGACTAATGTCCTTCCTGCTTCTGTAGGAGCCTCACCTGCAGGCAGCATT
The DNA here is from genome assembly GCF_900095145.1 of Mus pahari. Classification (NCBI taxonomy): domain Eukaryota; kingdom Metazoa; phylum Chordata; class Mammalia; order Rodentia; family Muridae; genus Mus; species Mus pahari. The sequence goes on along the minus strand of NC_034591.1, from coordinate 103,722,038 downwards.
TCATTCTGTGTATGCACTTTTACTTTCAGCACTGCAGGTCGCATTTGGATCACTATATCGGGATGACGTCTTAATAAAGCCCAGCAGGGTCGTTGCCATTTTGGCAGCAGCTTGCATGCTGCAGTTGGTAAGTAATGTCAAGGTACCTGGTCTATCTCTGTGCACACCTCCAAAACAGAAGTGAAATTCTGCTTCTGTGGTCTTAAAAACAAAATGTATAAACATGCCATTCGTTAGAAATTGCTGAAAATGCTTGACCAAAAGTTATTGGTTAGATTGAGGGTCTTCTATCACTGTGTGAAGTGGATGGGAGGTGTTTCTGCATAGCTTCCTTGATGTGCTGACACTTGGAAAGTTCACTTGCCTGCACACATTCCTCTGCAGAGTTCTGTTCATCAGTGGCATCACTACTAAGCAGATGGTATATGATCAGTAACTTAGTTCATTGAGCTTGGCAGTGGTGGTGCACACCTTCAATCCTAGCACTTGGGAGACAGAGGCAGGCGGATTTCTGAGTTCAAGGCCAGCTTGGTTTACAGAGTGAGTTCCAAGACAGCCAGGACTATACAGAGAAACCCTGTCTTGAAAAACCCAAAAAAAGAAAAAAAGTAAATTTAGTTCATTGGGTAAAGAAATAGTTTGTTATTTAAGCTTCATTGTGGTATCGTCCCATGTAAATAATGTGCATCTTTCAGTAACTATATGTTGAACACATTGTGCGATATGTAAGACTTAGCATAAGGAGCCAAAGAGGATGAAGATGTAGTCCCTAAACATGGATTATATATGTGTGCCTTCAAGGATCTCACAGTGAACTGAGATAAGTAAACACAAAGGTGCAAACAGATACCCAGTGTTAAGAGTACAACATAAACACCATGCGGAGGCCTAATAAACTTGCGAAGATAGGAAGGGCCAGTTCAACTTCCAGATGGAGTTTGAAGTGTGCTTACCTTAAACTGTGTGAAAAGGTGCAAAACAGCATTTCTGACCAGGGACAGAGGATGGAAGATTAGAGAAGTTAAGGAGACTAAGTTTCTACCATTAATATGAATTGAATTGGGGGGCTGGCAAGATGACTGAGCCTATAAAGATGCCTGCCATCAAGCCTGGCAGTTTGAGTTTCATCCCCAGGACATATGTGGTCAAAGGAGAGAGAGAACTGACTCCCCCAAGTTTTCCTTTGGTCAATACGTGCATGCTGTGAAGTTAGATAACACAAATAAATAAACTTTTTAAAAACCTAGGTGTGGTAGTGCACGTTTTAATCCCAGCACTCAGGGAGCAGAAGCAGGCAGGTGTCTGAGGTCAAGATCACCCTGGTGACTTACAGGCCAGCTCGAGTTACACAGTAAGATCCTGTCTCAAGAAACAAAACGAAAAAAATAAAAAGGATTGGAAAGAGGTCAGAATCAGTAAATGAAGGTTTCTCTGTACATTGCAAAGTTTAACTTTACGTGTGAGCACCTTTGAAAGATTTTAATCAGGGAAAGACAGTCTCTATTTTAGAGGGCTGAGGGGTGCAGCTCTGTTGTGGAATGCTCACCTTGCATGCGCAAGACTGTGGGTTTGATTCACAACTTCACACCAAAAAAAATGGAAAATTGTTTCAGGTACAACATGTGAAGGAAAGAGAACATGTTAGAGATACAAACTGCAGTTGTCTAGGTGCCACCTAGATGAAGGTCGTAGTACTAACTAACCACAGAGAGGAAAAGGTTCCACAGGAGGAAGTTAGGGTGATGTTAGGGAAAGAGGGGTCTAGAATTGAGATAAGTTTACAAAGCGTGGAGTCAGTACTATGCCTTAGTTTAGGGTCATGTGGTCTGAGGTGCTGATCTGAGTCTAAAGCGCTAGTTATTGGCTTGTTTATCATCCTGGCTGAGATTATTTTTTCAAATACTTTTCTCTTTCTAATACTTACTTTGGATATCTGTATTTTCTAACTTTGGTCCTTTTGGGTTTGTTCTAAATCTGCATTCTGCCTTATTTTTATAACTTACTAATTCTAACTTAATAATATAGTTGCATGGTATATTTCAGAAACTTGAATGAAAAAAATAACAGTGTTCTTTCTGTATATAGAAGCTGGTTTATTTTTGTAAACCTATGTAAATATTTTAGATTAATTTTTAAAGCTTTTTATTGGTTCTTTGTGAATTTCACATCATGTACCCCGATCCCACTCATCGCCCCATCCTCTTGTACTCACCTTCCATCTTTGGACGCTCCCCACAAAAGGAAAAAATTCCATTGTGGAAACTGTAGTATGCCATAATGTGGCCCATGGTATACCCTTTTGTCCACACATCTTTGCTTACAAAGGTTCTTTGAAGTGACTTGTTGGTCTGATTCAATGCCTCTATCTTCTGCTACACTATCAATACTGGATCCTCACTGGAACTCCTCTTGGATAGCCTCTTGTTGCCTTGTGTCATGGAGAGCTATAGTTTTAGATCTGTAGGGCCAGCCCCTTCACACATCCAGCTGTTCACTGATGAGGTCGATGTTGGGGTGAGAAGTATCTGAGTTGGTCAGCCCACCAGCTCTCTAGCACCCACACCACCAGGGCAAGTTCTTCAGCCCTTTCCTGGCTAGTCCATCCAACACTGCAGCCAGCAAGTGGCAGAGCCAGCTCTCCCGCTCTCATGCCCTCAGGTCCTGCTCATCAATGCCCATGGCATCAGGGCTAGCTCTTCTGTGCCTCCCAGGGGAGATGCAGGGCCTGCTGTCCTGAAACAAGGGACAGGGCCAGTTCTTCTACTCTCATGACCCTAGGGCCAGCTCTCCAGCCTGCCATGAGGGGAGGGGAGGAGAGCATTAGATTAAAATTTTAATGTTATTTAAACCTCATATACTTGTTTAAAGTTAACTGTGGGGTATTGATGGTGCTTTAGCCCTTACTGAGCACTGTTCCATGCATCCATATTATTCCTTTGTCCATCCTGTAACTTAATTAGATGACCATGTAAAGAATTCTTGGTTCAGTAAGAACAGGAAAAAACAAGTCCTGTTGAAGAAATGTGTAAAAGTCCAGAGCGGGAAAACAGAATATGAGACTCGTAGCATCTTCCCTCAGTGCCTCCCCTGCCCAGTTCATTCTCAGATCCAGATGGTCAGTGGGCTAATTGCTGGATTCTTTTTTCAACATTTTTATTGGACCTAGAAAAAACTTAGACTAACTCCAGTTGATGGATTTCCTTCCTTCCTTCCTTCCTTCCTTCCTTCCTTCCTTCCTTCCTTCCTTCCTTCCTTCCTTCCTATTTTCATTTGGTTTTTGCATCTTAGTATGAAAGCATGACATGAGAGCTGATTCCCCAGGCAAAATGGCCTTTCCAGTGCTTGTTTATGTTTACAGGATGGTTTGATACAGCAGTGCGGTGAGACAATGAAGGAGACCATCTCTGTGAGAACTGTGTGTGGCTATTACACATCGGCAGGGACCTATGGACTAGACTCTGTAAAGAAAAAGTGAGCCACCTTTCCTGTTTCTCTCCCACCCCACTTCTGGGGCTTGAGCTGTTTTGGAGTCTTACGAGAATGTAATGAAGAATTAGCTGGGAAAGAGTAGACTGTTACTTTAAGAGCCCTGCTTTTCTGCTGGACTGAGCATTAAGCTGCTCAGAGTTGCCCTTGTTTTGACTACAGTGGACCTGAAACATGCTTGTACAACTGGCCACCACTTAAGGAGTAGGCATTACAGATGGTATACCGATACAAACATGGGCGGTCTGACTCTTGAGAATTGCAGAACTCATTTTTAGATTGTATGGAAGGTAACATCTTACAAAGTACTTAACACAATCATGAAGTTTTCTTAATGAGAAATGGTACTAATGTTAAGGAAATTTCCCATAATAACTACTGACAAAACAATACTAAATTTCAGATCACTAAGGTAAAGACTTTGAGCATGGCCTAGCATGACTCACACTCTTTTCACTAAATTGTGAGTAACACCTTGGTGAGTTAGCAGATTCGGACACATCAGCTAACCCTGCTTTAACCCCAGGTGCCTCGAGTGGCTGCTGAACAACCTCATGACTCACCAGAGTGTGGAGCTTTTCAAAGAACTCAGGTATGTGATACTGAAGAACTTCCCGGTAGATCTCCTAAAATGACACCTTTTCTCTGCTCAGGTATTCCAGGGTTGTTTGTTTTTGTTTTAATACAAAGAATATTGTGAGAACCAGGCCTGATGTACACACCTTTAATCCTAGGACTTAGAGGCAGAAGCAGGTGGATCTTTGTGAGTTCAAGGCTGGCTGGTTTACATAATGAGTTCCAGGACAGCCAGAAGTACCTACTGAGTGTCTCAAAAAAAAAAAAAAAAAAAAAGAAGAAGAAGAAGAAAAAGCGAACAATTTAACAAAAGGCACCCTGGCTTATACACAAACTTAGTAAGCTCAGCACTTACCTCTTTGTTGTAAATGATAAAATATACATGTATTTTAACAATTGTAATAAAAACATACTCCTCTAAGACTGTAAAGACCTCTAAGTGCTACCTCACTTCTGTAAGCCTAGAGCTTCAAAGGGGATAGTTTGAAAACTTTTTCTATCATAGAACATGATGTTTGGGAAAAAAAATCAAAATATGTTTTAGAAAAAAATAATTTTAAAAGATTTATTGTAGTGTGTGTTTGTCTGTATGTATGTCTGTGCACTAGTGTGTCCAGGAGTCCTTAGAGAACAGAAGAGGGTGTAGGATCCACTAGAACTAAAGTTATGATGGTTGTGAGCTGCCATGTGGGTGCTGGGAAGTAGTAAGTACTCTTAGCCACTGAGCCACCTCTCCAGACCCGACTGTAAAATGTTTATGGGACAGTAGGTGGCTCAGAGGGTAGAGGCACCTAATGCAAAAGGCCTGTCACCCTGAATTCTGTCCCAAGACCCACAAGGTAGCAGGAGAGAACCAGTCCCTAAGACTTGTCCTATGACTTCCAAACGTGCCATGATGTCTGTGTCTGTCTCCCTCCCTCCCTCCCTCCTTCCCTCCCTCCCTCCCTCCCTCCCTCCCTCCCTCCCTCCCTCNNTCNCTCCATCCCCACTCCTCTTACCTGATTGAAGTCACACTCACAGTTAGCTTGGCCCTTTGAACTGCATGCACTTATCATTCACCCTTCCTTCCGTCCTTCCTTACGGATGTCCTGGAGTGTTGGAGATGCACACTGAGGTCTGTGAGGGATGCAGTGTGACTGTACTATTTGCCACTGTCTGCTTCCCTTTGCTGTGAGACCAAGATGTCTATGACAGGTCTGGACAATGAAGCTCTAGGGTATAAATGGAATGTGTGTGAAGTGTTTTTTGGTTTTGTTTTTGGGTTGTTTTTTTTTAAATATTTCCTTTTTTTGTTTTTTTTTTAATGATTTATTTATTTATTATATGTAATTATACTGCAGCTGTCTTCAGACACACCACAAGAGAACATCATTATGGATGGTTGTAAGCCATCATGTGGTTGCTGGGATTTGAACTCATGACCTTCAGAAGAGCAGTCGGTGCTCTTAACCACTGAGCCATCTCTCCAGCCCGGGGGTTTTATTTTTAAAACAAGGTCTCTGTATAGCTCTAGCTGCCCTGTAGCTTACTATGCAGACCAGCCTGGTCTTGAATTCACAGAGATTCACTTAGCTCTGCCTCTGGAGTGCTGGGAGTAAAGGTGCTTTGATGAAAATGGACATATCAAAGGGTCTAGTGTGTTGTGGCTTCCAAGAGAGGAGGGAGAGATGTTAGAGATCTCACTGAACTTTTTCAAAAAGACTGTCAAAGAGAAGTCTTAGAAACCCGAATGCTTTTTGTCTTAAAGGAAAGGGAAAGAAAAAGAAATAGATTGAGCAGCCAGTGACCACATTTCCACTCTAAATTTAAACTACTGAGCTTCCATATTTTACTCAAAGAGTAGTAAAGATGTTTGGTTTTTGAGACAAGGTCTCACTGTAGCCCTGGCTGCCCTGGGACGAGTTGATGAGGTTGGCCTCAGACTCACAGAGACCCATCCTTGCCTCCACAGGGATTATAGGCATGAACTACCATGCCTGGCTTAAAGTGTGCTTTTTGACTGAAAGTTCTTTTAAGCATACATGTTAAAGGTTATGTTGAATAGTATGTGGGGGCACACTGATGATCTTTGTACTGAGAAAGCTGAAACTGGAGGATGTCAAGCTTGAAGACAGCCTGTTCTGTATAGAAATTTCCTGCTTCAGAAAGAGAAAAATACTACTTTGAAAATGCAGCTATTTTAGTGAATTTTAAGTGTTTTGGTTTTCATTTTTACATAGGTTCATGGGGAGGAAGAAGAGGGCTGGTGTTCAGTCAGAGCCTGCAGTGCTTTCCCAGTGTAACAGTGACTAAATGCAAGCCCCTCACGGATCCCCCACAACCCTGTGTCAAAGTTAAGGAGCTGCTGTTGGGATGCAGTGTTAGCTCAGGAGCTTTGTCTTATTCAAATAAGATTGTTAACATTTTGACTCCATTTATTTGATAGAGGTTTTAGAGCCAGTGAGACAGCTCAACAGGTAAAAGCAACCACTACACAGTGACCTGAATTCAAGCCCTAGACCTGTGGGAAAGGGAGAGAACCAAATCCTGAAGTTGTTCTCTGACCTCCACACGCACACTGGGGCACTTGTGTATCTGCATTCACACACCCCCATCTCTCTCTCTCTCTCTCTCTCTCTCTCTCTCTCTCTCTCTCTCTCT
>NC_034591.1:103703022-103715126 GCF_900095145.1 Mus pahari | reverse complement strand
CACACACACACACACACACACACACACACACACATTTTTTAAAAATCTTTTTTAGTTCACCAGAGTCTTTCAGCTGTGTTGAAGACAAGCTCACTCCTATTTTGTTTTTTCACAGTATAAATGTCATGAAACAGCTCATTGGTTCATCTAACTTATTTGTGATGCAAGTGGAGATGGATGTATATACAGCTCTTAAAAAGGTATTGATGTATGAATATAAGAATATTACTTTACAAAAAAAAAAGAGTATTACTTCACATTGCTTCTGTGGTGAAAAGCTGGAAATACTGCTTCTGGGTGCTCAGTAAGGCAGAGGAACTATACATGCTGCTTGGCTTACACTGGCTTGTATCTGAGGAAATATATCATAAACTGAATATACCTGAGCTACCAAACACCACAGCTCAGCTTCACCCTCCTTGAATGTGCTCAAAAGCTTGTTTAGGCTACAATGCCCACATCACCTAAGCCAGGACACATCACTAAATGACATGTGACTTCAGTAGTTTGTCCAGTTGTGTCCTGACGTGAAAGTAGGTGGCCCCTGGTACATCTCTCCACTATCACAGGACTGAGAATGCTAAGTCATTCCGCCAATTCATCTCAAGCTGGGGACATCTGCCAAAACCTAAGTCTTTATTTAGATTTAGAGATTCATGACTGTCTTAGTTACTATTTTATTGTTATGAAGAAACACCATGACCAAGGCAACTTACAAAAGAATTGAATTGAAGGCTTGTATATGGTTTCAGAGTGTTAGTCCATGATCATCATGGCAGGGAACTTGATGGCAAGTAGGCATGGCACAGGAGCAGTAGCTGAGAGTTTATATCATCAGCAAGATGAAGGCAGAGTGAGCAAGAGATTGAGCCTCTCTTGGGCTTTTAAAACCTCAAATCTCGTTAGGTTTTTATGATTGTATCAATCCCTACAGAGTTCACAGTTTTGCTAAGTTAACATTTGATCATATTGTCCTTCAAAGTAATCCCAATGATAATATTATTAGGATCAACTAAAAGTACCAAAAAAAGTTACTTTGATATTCCAAATCCTTCTATTCAGTTTTCCATAAAGTATTTACAGTTGTGGTCTTTGTACTTCTATCAATAATCCTCTTAAATGATATTTGTAAAACATGCTACTGTACACCAAACTTCTATTTTGTAATCTTTCTCAAATAAACAGATGTTATCTGAATTTAAGTTTTATTTAAAAAAAAAAAAAAAACTCATCTCACCCAAATGACACCCCCTCAAAAGGACACACCTCCTAATTCTTCCCAAACAGTCCCACCCACTGAGGACCAAGCATTCAGATAAATGAACCTGCTGGGGCTGTTCTCTTTCAGACCACCACAATGCTTGCTTTTGTTTTGTTTTGTTTTGTTTTCTGGGAGGCAGGGCCTTATTCTGCATCCCACACCTACACTAACCCTCTGCCTCAGCCTCCTGTGTACTGTGATTACCCTAGTGAACACCAAACCCAGCTTTTTTCATCCTTTTGACAGATTTAGGTCTAGTTTTGTTTCACAGTTGGAAAGACATCAGCTATTACTCTGTCTGTTGGTAAGGGTTGGCATCACTACTCATGTGTACTTGAGACAGAGGCCACTGCTCTTGCCCCACTGTGTGTCATCCATAGTCTGACAACAGTCCCTGTGGGAAGTGTGTGCACTTCATGCAGTTGTGAAACTTGCAGCGAGAACCTTGCATCATAGCATTTTGGTGGTCAAGATGGGACAGAATTTGACAGTTTTCTTCAAGGAAACAGCATTTGAGCTGTCAAAAAATTGGGTGTTTTGGAGGGCATTACACGTTTACCTGTGAGCTGTACTGGCAGTCGTTCTGTCTGTTCTTGTAGCTGCTCTGATGTCCAAAGTGCTGTCCTTGGACAGTGGTCACTCTGCCAGCACAGTAACTAATAAACACTCCGTACACAATCTTTTGTAGCCTGCAAGGGAGACACTCCATGATACTTTGGTTGCCAATGTAGAAATTAAAATGCAGAGAATTAAATGACGTGTTCAGCTTCTACATGACAGCTGGAGAATTGAACATCCACGCTCATCACCGTGTGCATGCTGTCTCAATAGCGGAGTCAGAAATTCCTGTATTCACTCTTACTTTTGCAGTCTTAATAGTCTTGCGTCATATTTAGTGTGGTTGGTGTGTTAGTGATTAGAATATGTTAGTACAGAATTACCAGTGTGTTATATAAGTTAAAACTCTAGCTGTTTGATTCACCAAGGTGTGTTAGCAACAATTAATATGCACATGGAGTTTTTATAACTCTTATTTCCTGCCAAAGCTTTAATAATTATACTTTCAGGGTGGGAGAAATGACTCAGTGGTTTAAGAGTACTGTCAGTTCTTCCAAAGAACTGGCGTTCAATTCCCAGCACCCACATGCCAGCTCAAAACTGTCTGTAACTCTAGTTCCAAGGGATCTGACATATTCATACCAATGCACATAAAATAAAGTAAAATCATTTTTTAAAATAGTTATACTTTCTTATTAGGCTAGAGATTGAGCTTCGTCAGTAGAGTGCTTTCCTGGCATATACAAAGCCTTGGGTTCAGTTCCCAGCCCCAGTTAGCCCCAGTTAGGTGGTTCTCAACCTCTTTACTGCTGTGACCTTTTATACAGTTCCTCGAGTTGTGGTGACTCCAACCATAGAGTTATTTTCATTGCTGCTTTACAATTGTAATTTTGCTAATGTTAAGAACGATAATGTCAGTGTCTTTGGAGATAGTGGTTTGTTGAAGGGGTCATAACCCACAGGTTGAGAACCGCTGACTTAAAAACTGAGTATGGTGGCACAGGCCTGTAGTCCAGCGCTTCACATGTTTGTCATGTTTGTCCTCAGCTACATACTAAGTTCAATGCCAGCCTGGCTACATGAGTCCCCCATCTCAAAAAGAAAGTTCCTTTTAAAGATAGGACTATTTGAAAATACGGCCATACAGCAATGAAATCTTATAACACTTTGTTTTGTTTTGTCTTCTAACAAGTGGATGTTCCTTCAGCTGGTGCCTTCCTGGAATGGGTCTTTAAAGCAGCTTTTGACAGAAACAGATGTCTGGTTTTCAAAGTGGAAAAAAGGTACATTGAAACTTTTTTATTGATAGCCCCCCACCCCCACCCCTGTACACACACACACACACACACACACACACACACACACACACTTTCTTTTAATGATGTTTCTTACAGTCAGGCCTTGGCCTGATTTTTAGAGCTGAAAAACAGCTGAGCAAATTCCTACTTCAGCCTTTTACATCAGGAAAGTTAGTGCTGAAGAAGGAAATGTTCCTGGACTGTTACCATATTCTAACTCTCAGAACTACCGTTCTGTTTTGTCCTAAGTTCATCTTGGGAATTATGCTTGTCTGGCCAGATTAGATACCCTCTGATACGCTATGCCCCATCTCTCAGCCAGTGAACCTTGATGGGGTCTGCAGGTTACTTCTGTGCATCACTAACTGGAAAGTAGATGCAGAGGTCATGTGTGACATGCACTGCATGGTGTGTAAGGAGCCCTTCCAGGGGCTGGAGATACAGCTCAGTACAAGTTGGGACTTAGGAGTTGTATACTGCTCTTGCAGATGATGTAAGTTCAGTTCCCAGTGCCCACATCAGACAGCTCAAAACTACATGTAATCTCCATCACTGATGTAAGTTAGAAGGCTGAGTCGCTGTCCCTGTCCTGGTCATCATGTGAAGCCCTGACATAGCCTCTGGGTTCCTTGGGAAGGGATTCTAGAGACAGAGTCTCATACAAGTCACTTCCTCAAGTACACCTACCTCTCTTGCCATGCTGTCCTGTAAGAGCAGTCACAAAAATAAAAGGACAGCTGAAGTCCCAACCTAAGGACCTAATTAATACTAAAATTAATTTGAGGGATTTATCAAAGTTCCTATAAGTTTCCTCAAATCTTAGATTCATTCTAAGAGTGTTGAAATACTTGAAAATGGCTTACTTACATTCTAGCAGACTCTGTGTCTATGACTGTCCATAGAAGCATTTAGTAAAACAGCACATTTGACAAGAATGCTGTTTAATTAAAACTTTCTTAATAGACTTTGAAGGGACGACTTTCCTTGAAACTGAGCAGGGAAAACCATTTGCGCCCGTGTTCAGACATTTAAGGCTACAGTACATTATCAGTGATCTGGCTTCTGCAAGGATCATTGAGCAGGATTCTCTGGTACCTTCAGGTAAGAAAACCTGATGTGTTTTGTGATTTAAAGTCATGTTTTTCTGATTGTAGCATTTCATACTTGCATAGGGAAGAAAAGTAAAGAAACCAGGAAGTCATCTTTGATCCCTTAAGGTATGTATCTTTATGCCCAAAAGATGAACATATGAATAATCTTCCTGTGCTCACGTCTCATACTGATTTCCTTATCATATTTCAATATTAAAGTGCTTGCCACTGTATGTAACTGGCTAAGAAGCATTTTGCAATAGGATGTTTGTTTTTCTGTTCTGTATGAATCAAACTCTGCCTCAGCTGCATGCTAGGCCCTGCTGGTAAGCTGTAGTCAGCCTCAGCATGAAGCAGTTCATCTCCTACTTCTTCCCCAGTGCCGCTGTCAGGGGTATGCAACCACACACTCGGTTCTGGGTATTGTCAGGTTGGTTAACCAGTGTGCTGTTTTGGATAACAGCCTGACAAGTGAGTTTTGATGTTTTTTTAAAAATTATAGCTATAGCTTTTTCTGTTAGTTTTCCTTAAATTTGCTTAGTTTCTGGTTTTTCTTATTCTGAATTCTTAAACATGTTCGATCAAATATATCTGCTTGATATAATTCAGATTTCTTGAACAAGTACTAATTTATTTTTATAAATCTGTTGTATTTGTGACAAGTTGCATTTAGTAGTATATAAGTTCATTAGTGCATTTGCCTAGCATGTTCAAGACCCTGAGTCTTGAACAAGACTGCAAAAATGCAAAATGCAACAAAAAGAAAGGAAGAAAGAAAGCCTATAGTAGTTTTAGTGTATGGTAAACACCAGGCAGTGTTATAGATATTATGTAAATTAGATGCCACAGGACATGTGTCCTTCCAATCAAACTTTGGTTGAAACTGTCTAAAGATGTATTTAATTATGTATAGGATATGTCTGTATGCATTTGAGTGCAGGCCCTGTGTGTCCATGGATGTTGGGTTCTCTAAAAATGAAGTTACAGATGGGTGGTTAGAAGCTGTCTGATGTGGCCAGGGAACCAAACTTGGGTTCTCTGGAATACATCAGGTGCTCTTACACAGAACCAACTCCCCAGCCCCATCTTTAAGGATATAAAGTTTGGAAAAAACAGTCTGTTATGTACTTTAGGTATGTCTGGTACAAGTGGACAAGTTTTGTGTCTCTGGAAGGCAAAATTGTATTAACATCTGGAGTCTAAAGAATTTTATTTGGTATAATTTTTTTTTTAAATTCTGTCCAGATTTCAGGGTTTGTTTGTTTTTTTTTCTTGTGATTTGAAATGATATGAGAAGACTTGAAACAAATTAATTCCATCTTATAAATATAGACAATTTTCTGTGTATTCAAAAATTTTAGCTTAAATAGCAAAATATAAATTAAAATTAAATGTCACATTTTTGTGAGGAGACAGAAAGTGCTACATGGTTCACATTATAGACACAGATTGGTGTATGCTCTCAGGAGGAAACTGAAGATTAGAGATGTAAGTCACAGGCAGAGCTCCTGAATGCCACTCACAGAGCCCAGGTGGCAGGGCGGGCAGGGGCCGTCTTCATTTCAAGCACAGTTGAGGTTCATTATTTCATGAAATTAGACTTGTCGTAGGTCATCTCATCAGTCATCTTATTCCACATCTTCCCTTACTCCTTCTCCGCTTGAATCCCATCTTACCACCATGCTTTTCTAACCTTGACTTGTTTGGTTTGGTTTGGTTCGGGTTTTTTTGTTTGTTTTTTCTTTCTGGAGTCAGAGTCAACAAAATCTCTTTGTCTTCTGTACCCTCTGTGCATTTATCTAACTGTGCTGAAAGACACTCTAAAGAGAACCTTGCCTTTCACCCTGCCGACCTAGACAAGGAGGTCAAGACAGTCCCAGTGCTGACCCCCAGTGTCCTTTCTAGTACTGCTTGTGGCCTAACCCTTGGTCCTTCCTCCATATCATCGGATTTGGATGTCTGACTCACCCTCTTCCCTCCCCAGTCAGCTTATGTATATACCTGCCTTCTCATTAGTTGACCTCAGCCCTGGGAACCTTTTCTTTGCAGCCTTGGAAATGCTGTTAACCTTGTTCTGGAGACTTGCTCAACACCAGATGTCTGGTGTGGTATGGTTGTTCTCTCTCTTACCATGCAGAGTGCCACATTCCCTTGGCACAGTCCTGTCTCCTTAGCCCTCTCTCTCCTCTCCGCTGGTCTTTGGAACCTCTCCTGTCTTCTCAGCTCCTGGCAGTCTTAGGTTTCATGTAGATGCTGATAAGGGACACACAGTTGCCCTTCCACTAGGTAAAGTCCAAACCAGTGAGACCTTTTTTGTTCCACACCATTGCCTGTGCACTCCTGCTGCAGAGCTCTCTACACCCAACAGATGGTGTGTTTACCAGAAGGAAGTGTTGTGACAGAGAACTTAATAAGTGAAAAACCCATTAAGTTTCCCAGTATAGAATTTTATTAAACACTGAAAACAGCCAGGGTGGCACACTCCTTGGAGGTAAAGACAGGTCTGTGAGTTCAAGGCCAGCCTGGTATATGGTATACAGAGAGAGTTCTAGGACAGCCTGGTCTACAGAGTTAGTTCTAGGACAGAATCAAGCAAAAGAAGACAAAACAAAACTGAAAACACTGTTAGGAATGATGCTCACAATGGGAATCGGTGTGAGCTGGGAGAAGAAACTGGAAGTGCCAGCATAGGCTTCTACTTCTCTTTTGGAAAGGAGGTCATTCTTAAGTCTGAAGGAAAGCTCAAAGGCCTTTACCATGATAAAGAGCTGAGAGTCACATTGTTACAGTGTGTTTACAAAGCAAACAACCTGCTTTGTAGATTGCTTTTTTAAATATAAATTTAGAAATAAGGGCCGGATGGTGGTGGTGGTGCACACCTTTTTTTTTTTTTTTTTTTTTTTTTTTTAAAGATTTATTTATACATAAGTACACTGTAGCTGACTTCAGACACACAAGAAGAGGGCATCAGATCTCGTTATGGGTGGTTGTGAGCCACCATGTGGTTGCTGGGATTTGAACTCAGGACCTTCAGAAGAGCAGTCAGTGCTCTTACCCACTGAGCCATCTCACCAGCCCCGGTGGTGCACACCTTTAATCCCAGCACTTGGGAGGCAGAGGCAGGTGGATTTCTGAGTTCGAGGCCGGCCTGGTCTATAGAGTGAGTTCCAGGACAGCCAGGGCTACACAGAGAAACCCTGACTCAAAAGAAACCAAAAAAGAAAAAAAGAAAAGAAAAAGAAATAAGTTTTGTCAACTAGTTAACAGTTGACGTTTCTGTTTTAGAATGGCTGGCGGCAGTGTATAAACAGCAGTGGCTGGCTATGCTACGGGCTGAACAAGACAGTGAAGTGGGGTGAGTATGCTACATCATAGTACTGGTTTGGTAGTGTGGGGGCTTGAACCTTCAACTTAACGCATGCTAGGCTAACACCTCTAGCAGAGTCTCCAAGATAAATAAGTAAACCTTGCTCAGAATATTTCTATTTATTATACATTATATTTATATTGTATTTAGTGGAGCCACTTAGGAATAATAGATAACAAAATAGATAGGCAAGAGGACTAGATGGAAAAGTTGCAAAATACTGGAGAATTTTCAGAAAGCCCGTGAGCATGAACCCTGGCCTGCAGAAAGCTTTCCAGGCAGAGCCTCTGCAGACAGAAAGCTGCAGCTGCGTGCTGCCCTCAGAATTCTGCCTGTCGGCGGCCTCAGACAGGATTCTAGACAGCAGTGTTTTCACCTCATCTGATTTCCATGACTTTTTAAACTGATACTTTTAGAAGGTATGATTTTTATATTTATGCACGACAAAGCTCATTTTCATAGTGTGGTCTGTTGAAATATGAAGATTACTACATAGATTTTGAAGATATTCCATTATGCTTACAGCTGCACAAGAGAAGCTTAAGAAGAAGCTGGGTGGGTTTGCTTGTTTGTTTTCCCCACTCTCTTTTAACTCATTTTTACACACGACAGGATTCCCCAAAACTAATAGCCTGGTTGTAAGTTTCTGTCTAAACAGCAGATATATTAAAGTGTCCTAGAAATTCACAAGATATTTTTTTGTTTTGATTTTGGTTTGGTTTTTTGGGATGGGATCTCACAGCAAGGTGATGGTAACTCATGCCTTAATCCCAACACTTAGGAGGCAAAGGCAGGTGGCTCTCTGTGAGCTTGAGGCCTGCCTGGTCTATAGAATGAGTTCCAGGACAGCCAGAGCTACACAGAGAAACTCTATCTCAAGTTCCCCTGCCCACAAACAAAAAAGGGGGGGGGTGTAGACAGACAGACAGACTGGGTCTCTCTATCTAGCTCTGGCTAAAGACAGCTCTCAATTTCATAGACAAATAAAGAACCAGAAAATTAGTCAGTTATTTAGTGAAAATCAGATCTGAAGTGCTGGTATCAGGTAGTCGATGGTGACTCTGTGGCACTGAGTATTGGCTTTGAGTTTAGGATGTTCGTTGTTGAGGGTTGTTGGTTTTTTGTTTGTTTGTTTGTTTTTTGTTTTTTTCTACTTTGTCCTTTCTCACTTAGCCGAGAGACAGCTTCTATAAGTGTCTTGTTTGCTTGACGTGGGGAATATGTGTGCCAGCTGGGGCATACCCGAGGGTCAAGTACTAACCTGTCTGCAGGATATCTGTCCTAGGCCCTAGCACTACAGTAACAGTGAGAAGGGCATGCAGTTTATACTGTGTACCTGCATAGCCATGCTCTTTCCGCCCAGTGTCTGCTCCAGTTGCAGGCTGCCAGAGTGTAAGGACTTTGTCTTATGACCCTGTAAAGCCTCCTTCAAGGGCTTCTCCCAGACTGAAGAGGATTATTTTTTTAAAACAGAAATGCAGTGTGTCACTTCTGCCTGAGGGCAAAAACAGACCATACCATCTGATGTTACTGAGTCCTTCTTCCCGGGTACAGAAGCTTGATAGTGGGAGTGTCTGCCTCATTGCAGCTTTCTTTCATATGCCTGCAAAATGTCATACTAAAAAGTTGAATAGTCACAGGACATATGTGGGAACTCAGGAAAACTTGAGGAGAAACTCATGAGCAAGGCCTCTTCAGCCGCCTACCTACCCCAGCTGCCTCTAGTGCCATCTCATGATCACCTTAGCTCAGCTGACCAAATCCTGGCACATAGACTGTGCTGCATGTATTCCTTCCCCTACCAAGAACACAGTCTACCTAACCCGAGCAGGCGCCCATGAGGCACCAGTAACACCTGTCCTGCATTGGCCCAGCTCTCCTTGAGCGCATGGTACTATCTTCTCTATGCGTTTGTACCACACCTCTTCCCACAGGTCACAGCTACTGTGTCTAGATCCCATTAACCTGAGCTCTCAGCTACTAAGGCATGATTGGTTTATTACTCATTCAGTTTCTTGATTAGAAATTTTAAAGTAAGGGACCAACTGAAGGAAAGTAGAAAAAGCTATATGGATTTTTCTTATGAAATATTGGTCTTAAAGAATTACATGCCATGAAAAACAGTTTGCATTTAAAATAGGTGATATCAAGGACTTGATGCTGAGCTGGCTGTGCTGGTGTGAACCTGTGATCCTAGCACCTATGAGGCCGAAGCAGCAGGGAGTACAAGTTAGAGGCTAGCCTGGGCCACACTATGAGACCTTCCTTGTATGGGGGATGTGACACCAAACTATGTCTCATAGAAATAATAGATTTAGTAATTATACTTTTTTACTATTATATTTTCCTGGTAGACAAAATTTCTCAGATTATTTTATTCTCTCTTTTCTGGTTTGACCGTGCTTAATGGAAGTAATCTAGGAGTCAAATCAGTGAGACATTGACATTTAGGCCTGATTTAATCAGTATATTCTTTTTTCCTTTGTCAGTTCTGAGTGTGACTGCAGGGTCTGTGCTTGCGAGGTGAACCCTTATCCCAGTAAGAGTGCTCTCTAGCCAGTAGAAAAACTTTCCGTTCTTTTAAACTCAGTTTTGTTTTGTTTTTTTCAATTAGTTTTCTGCAAAAGCTCATGGTTCTTGTATCATTTTAGGCCTCAAGAAATCAATAAAGAAGAACTTGAGGGAAATAGCATGAGGTGTGGTCGAAAGCTTGCTAAAGATGGTGAGGTAGGTCCGGCTTTGGTCTGTATGTCTCAGCTCGCTAAGGAACTTCTCTTATGCTCTGTACTTTCATGTGTTTGCAATTTTTCCTAGTAATATATTAAAAAGTGGGCTCAAAACCCAATAATTATATGTTCTTTTTAAAGTAGTTAAATCACAGAGAGCAGATGCCTGGGTCTCCTGATTACTAGACTGTGCTTATGGACCAGGCACAGCTTGAGGAGACCTTATTTATCTTTTCTGCAGCTTGGTGTCCTGAACAAGGATTAGAGCCGTGCTGCTCAGTAGTTCCTCAGTCTTGCTTCAGACCTTGGGTTTAGAGTCCAGATGAGAGGCTTGAGTAGGTCCTTCTGCAGTACGAAGTTGAGATAGATTGTATTGGAGGTGTTACATGATCTAATGAGGTTCTGTTTGATAGTTACCCTAAATCAAAGCCATCTGTCCCCTTGGAATGCTCACTACACCAAAGAACTGCCTTTGTTCCTTACATGGAACAAGTGTGCAGGTGTGTAAGGGAAAGGACTGTTTACCCTGCTGTCTGCAGAGAGCCTGCTTTCTGTATTGTTTTAAAAACTGTCTGTGGTCCCTTAAATGGACTGTGCAGCCTACCTGTCATCATTTCCACCTTCTAGTTGCAGCCTAGTTTTTTACCTGCTTCTTTTTTTCCCAAATTTACCTCCACTTTGACTCTCAAAGGTTATTTCATGCTTGCCTTCAGGGTTGTAATAGGACAGAGAAGAGGTTGCCTTTTCCATCCTGCATCTTGTTGCTGCATCTATAGGGTCTGTACTTGCGAGGTGAGCCCTTAGTCACTGAGCTACACCCAGGGCCTAACAGATCACTTTATCCCAGTAAGAGAGTGCTCTCTAGCCAGTAGAAAAACTTGCCGTTCTTTTAAACTCAGTTTAAACTTTCATTCCTCAGTGGACTGCAGCTCCTTCAAAGCAGATGTGTCACCACCTGCCAGCTCTCCTATCACCATCACCCGAGGAGCTAGGTCTCCCCTGCTCATTGCTCTTGTTCACAGGCCCGGCAGCTTCAACATATGTATCACCTTCAGAAATCTCCATCTCAATGTCCTGTTTATAGCGCCCACTTCTCTTTCTCCTTCTAGCCCTCTCTTCTCACACTTGAACATGATTTCTACCACACTGAGCTGCACATCTGCTTTTCTTTTCCTCTCTCCTTTTTTGTCAGCTCACTAATTCTTCTTGACTAGTATTTTGTTCCACCTTAAAACCATTCCCTTGTGTAAGCCATTCCCTTGTGTGTATTCAATTTCCTTTTCTTTTCCAATTTGAATGCTGTCAGATTCATCATCCCAGCGCAGCAAGTCCCAATTCCTATAGACTGAATGAGTATTTCAATTAGGCTGAATGTGTTTAGAGGTCTACCTTAGTTAGGTTTTCTGTTGCTGTGATAAACACCATGACTAAAAGCAACTTGGACAGGAAAGGGTTTATTATTGTTGCAGATAATTATTGATTATAGTCCCATCACTAAAGGAAGGCAGGGCAGGAACTCAAGCAGAGCAGAAACCTGGAGGCAGGAACTGATGCAAAGACCATGGACAGGTGCTGCTTACTGGCTTACTTCCTGTCTTAGTCAGGGTTTCTATTCCTGCACAAACATCATGACCAAGAAGCAGTTGGGGAGGAAAGGGTTTAATTTGGCTTACACTTCCACATTGCTGTTCATCACTGAAGAAGTCAGGACTGGAACTCAAGCAGGTCAGGGAGCAGGAGCTGATGCAGAGGCCATGGAGGGATGTTCTTTACTGGCTTGCTTCCCCTGGCTTGCTCAGCCTG
>NC_034591.1:103697981-103703011 GCF_900095145.1 Mus pahari | reverse complement strand
GTCTCTTCTGTGATTCACCTACAGGGGCCTGCCAGAGGCTCCAAACAGCAATATGGAAGTGTAAGCCAAATTAAACCCTTTCCTCCCCAACTGCTTCTTGGTCATGATGTTTGTGCAGGAATAGAAACCCTGACTAAGACACTTCCCATGGCTTGTTCAACCTTCCCACTTACAGAGCCCAGGACCACCAGCCCAGGGATGGCGCCACCCACCACAGACTATAACTTCCCACATCAATCACTAACCAAAAAACAAAAAAAAAGAAAAAAGAAAAATTCTCTACAGGCCAATTTGGTGTGAACATTTTCTCAATTGAGTTTCCTTCTCAAATGACTCTAGCTCCTGTCAAGTTAATATAAAACTAGCCAGAGCGACGTCAGACGAGCACCTTTGCCACTGGGTTTTCCTTCAGTGTTGTAACCATGATTATCACCTGATCTGTGGTACTTCGTGGTAGTACCCATCTTTTTCCCTGACTGAAGTGACTCTGCCTTGTCAGCGTGTGAGGGCCACGCTGCTCATCATCAGACGGTCAGGTGGTGCCTTGCCTTTTCCCTGTGGTGAGAGTCTGCACCTTCCTCCCAGCACTCTGCCAGTCTTGTGATACAGCGCTGTGCTGAGCTGTCTGTCCTGTCTTTGTTCACCCTCATGGTTCCATCTCATTTGGTTTTTCGAGACAGGGTTTCTCTGTGTTGCCCTGGCTGTCCTGGAACTCGCTCTGTAGACCAGGCTGGGCTTGAACTCAGAGATCCACATGCCTCTGCCTCCTGAGTGCTAGAATTAAATTTGTGTTCCATCAGCACCACTGGCATTGATTCTTGTTCCCATTTTAACACTACAAAGCCTGCAGTCCCCACCTCCCTCTCACACGCCACCCATACTGCCTTCTGTGACACTCACTCAGCCTGTAGCTGTGGCCCTTAAGAATTGTTCCTTGTCTGCACGCACACTTCCAGTTCTTGCTCTTGCTCAGTGTTTCTTCTGAGGCCCCTCCAGTCATTCTCAGCGCTCCACTGAAACTGCTACAGCTGTGTCGGTAAAGACCCATGAGCAAGTGGAGTTCTGTTTTTGTTGTTCTTGGCGACCTTTTTCACTTATTCCCTGTTGAAGAGGGTTGTTGTTGTTGTTTGGTTTGTTTTTGTTTTTTTCCATTTTGCTTTCAGTTGTCTTCCTGCTTCATTGGGTGCTCCTTCTAAAAAGTCTGCTAGATTTTTGTCTTCCTAAGTCCTGCTGTGCCTGGGCTTCAGCTCTTAGCCCCTGTCTGCCTGCTCTCATGTATCCCCTTGCCGTTACAGCCTGTCTGCAGCAGTGGCTCTTGACTCCCACTATGCATCTGTCTCAGATACCTAGAGCATCTCAGCTGGAGTGTTCTTCAGCTCTCCCTGGGTTCTCCACCTGGAGCAAAGGCTTTGTTCACCTGTCATGGATGCTTCAAATTGCATTTATGTGGAGACCTAGTTCTTTCCTTACATCCCTGGTGTCTGTGAGAGGTCCCTCGAGGGTCACCCGTTAAAATGTATTTCATCATGTCTGTATTGGTGACACTCAGCTCAGGTCACCATCTGTCTTGCCTGGACTACTGGGAGATCCCACAGAACATCATGTTCAAACACAGTACACACACCAGTGTTCAGACTGATCCCAATTTCACTTTAACTTTTTGCATCATCTCTCCCACACGACATCCAAAGTAGTCTTTGAAAACATAAGCTAGATCATGTTGATTCCTTTTCTAGAATCTTCTCTTAGCCTCCCACACTCTCCCTTACCCAGGAACTAGAGCCTTTAGGTGCCTGACTGCCTCTGGGAACCCATCTGCAGTTCCTGTGCTGGCCTAGCCATAGAGCCCTTCCCACATCCCTGATAAACCAAGCATGTTTTCACCCACAGAGATTTGGTCTTGTTATCTTCCCCGCCCAGACAGACCCCAGTCTACTCGTTGGCCCAACCTTCTCCCAAAAGCTCCTTGAGCTCCTCTACACATTTTTTTCACCAGGCTTGCTAGCTGCAAGTCCCCTGTTCTCTCCTGTCATTCTCCTGACCTTCCATCCCCACACACCCATCCTCTGTCTACCATGTAATTTGTATCTCAAGAGTGTGATACAAATTCTACTGGGGTAGAAGTCTACTGACTAGTGTACCTCCACTCCCTGGAGTTGAGCTTGGTGCAGTGAATACTAAATAACTGTTTAATCCAAGGTATACCTGCCCTTACCATACTGCCTTACTTACTTCTCTGATTAACTGGTGTCTGAAGTGGCCTTCATGTGTCTGAAGCATTTTAAAGTAACCTCCTGGTTCCCTGGGCTGGGACTGCAATGTAAAAGGGCATATGGGATGAAGGTTGAGGAGTCAGGTCATAGAGGCTATCTCTTTGTTTCTGTCAGCCCTGTGGGAGCAGCAGTGACAGATCACTTGATAATTTGAAGTGCTTGATATTTGAAGTGAAGGAAAGAAGAAAAAAACAAAAAAACATTGAACTTTTAATGTATGACTTGCTGATGTGATGAACTAAAATAATCTCTTGTATCTCGTAGTACTGCTGGCGCTGGACAGGTTTTAATTTCGGCTTTGACCTCCTTGTGACGTACACCAATCGATACATCATTTTCAAACGCAATACGCTAAACCAGCCATGTAGTGGATCTGTCAGCTTACAGCCTCGAAGGAGCATAGCGTTTAGGTAGGATGGCATCCCCACTTCCTACACGCAGAAGGGTAAGAAAGGAGGTAAAACCTTGGCCACCAGTAAGAGAGATGTGGACTTGGTAAGATGGAGTAAGTACTGGGAAAGAGTTGAGAGAACTCCATTGCAGGAACATGCCTCTGAAAACAAGAGCAGAAGTCTTCAGTGTCAGATAAACAGCTAGAGCAGGGATGATGGGCTTGAAACTGTCACCGTGTTCTATTCCTAGCAAGTAAAATGTGCTGAGGGAAAGGGTGTTCTTGGAAAGCACCTGTTGGACGTGTTGTGTCCAGCTCTGCCTGAAAGCTAAGCTCACATTCACTTCCTGGATGTGGTACTCTGGACTGATGGAGCAAGTAGTTGAATGATGCTATTTGCAAAAATCAACTCAAAGGGGAACAAGCAGGTGGTGATGTCTGTAAACTTAGGAGACAGGCACAGGCAGATGTCTGTGAGTTTGAGACCAGCCTTATTTACATATGTGAGTTCCATGAGAGCCAGAGCTACATAATGAGACTGTCTCCAAAACAGAACCTCAAAGGCATTTTAGGTAAGACCTAAAGTTGTTGACTCAGTTAGAAGATGATACAAGGCAAGACTTTGCCACATTTGATTTGGAGTAGACTTCTTTGATCTGATGCCAAATGCACAGACAACAAGAGACTTCATCCAGATTCTAAGTGTGTGTATCAAAGAACAGCATTGAGAAGGCAGGTGCAGAACGGGAGAGATCTGCAAGCAGACCATGGCCCTGAGAGGATTAGCATTCTGAGTACACAGCCAACTGAAACTACAACAGAACTACCAGTGTGGGAGTGAAGGTTTGTGGTTCCAGTGAGGTTTCAGACTAATTAGATAGTCCCAGCTAAAAGGATGGGGCAGGTGGAGAGAGGGCTCCATGAGTAGGTTCTCTTGAGAGGACCCAGGTTCAGTTCAAGGCTCCCTCATTGTGGCTCACAACCATCCGTAACCCCTTTTCCAGAGGACCCAACACCCTCTTTTGACATTTGTAGGCAATAGGCATGTACACAGTACACTTATATATAAGCAGGCAAAAAAAAAAAAAAAAAAGAAACCCTCGTTTGGGGCTGGAGAGATGGCTTAGCAGTTAAGAGCACTGACTGCTCTTCCAGAGGTCCTGAGTTCAATTCCCAGCAACCACATGGTGGCTCACAGCCATCTGTAATAGGATCTGATGACCTCTTCTGCTGTGTCTGAAGACAGCTACAGTATACTCATACACATAAAATAAATAACGAAATCTTAAAAACAAAAAACCCTAGTACACACAAATTACATTTTTATTATTAAAAACATAAAGATTAAAAAGTGCCAAGGCCGTGATAAAGTAGCTGCAAAACGTGCATAATACCCTGGGTTTAGTCCAGCACAACAAAGCACCAAAGAACTTGCATAGAATTTCTCCAAGGGGCTGAGAAGATGGCTCAGCCAATATAGTGTTTGGCAGGCAAGCATAAGGACCTGAGATGGCTCCACAGCAGCCTCCCAAGGAGCTGGACTCAAAAAATAAGGTAGAGAGTGATAGAGGAAAGCCTTTCTGTATACTCATATGTATGCAGACTCCAGACACACAGATTCTCCAAAGAAGATATAGAATGTCTAGTGAACAAAAAGATGCTTAACATCACCTGTGTCTAATCTTTTTATCCAAAGCAATAACAAGAATGGAAGAGGTCATTTGTCCCCTGCTAGTAACCTTGTGTAAAATGGTGCAGCTACAGTATAAAACAGGATAGTTTTCAAAAAAAATAAAATAAACAAGTGCTTTCTGGTCCACCAGTTGTGTTTCCAGGTATATCCCAAAGAGTCAGACTTAGATATGTCTTCTCCCAGGCTTATAGCAGCACTGCTCGAGGTAGCTGGACAGTAGAGCCAAGCTGTGTGACCCTCGACAGATAACTGATGGATAAACACAGGCAGTAATGCTTACACAGGGAAGTCTAGCAGAGAGAGTGTTTGGGGACAGAAAGCAAACTGGAGGATGCCAGTTCTGGGGGGAGAGATGTGAAGCCTTGCTGCCTGGTGGGGATGGTGTCAGCTGGGGAGGGGACATGCTCTGAGGATGGGTGTGGTGACATGACACCATTGCCACGAAGTCACATCCGTGTGCTGTGTGTCTTGCCAGAGATGAAAGGTCACTTTAAAGCTCTTATTTGGTTTTAGGTTTTGTTCCTTTGTTTTTGAGGCAGGGTTCCTTTGTGGCTGTCCTGAAACTCACTCTGTAGATCAGGCTGGCCCGGAACTCAGAGATTCACCTGCCTCTGCCTCTGCCTCTGCCTCTCTGCCTCTGCCTCTGCCTCTGTCTCTGCCTCTGCCTCTGCCT
>NC_034591.1:103685539-103697641 GCF_900095145.1 Mus pahari | reverse complement strand
TGCCTCTGCCTCTGCCTCTGCCTCTGCCTCCTCTGCCTCCTCTGCCTCCTCTGCCTCCTCTGCCTCCTCTGCCTCTGCCTCTGCCTCTCTGCCTCTCTGCCTCTGCCTCTCTGCCTCTGCCTCCCTAGTGCTGGGATTAAAGGCATGAAATTATATAATAGAATAGCACAAACTAGAGATGTGAATGGTGCTGATTTACATCTTGAAAATACCTTTAAAATCCTTTATAAAGGACTTACTATCTGTGGGGCACATTCCTATAATCCCATCACTCAGAAGTTGGAGGCAAGAAGATCATGGTTCAAGGCCAGTCTGAGCTACATGAGACCTGTTCCTAAAAACCAATCATGGGGGCTGTATCTGTAGTAGCATGATTGCCTCACTCATGCACAGCCGAGCCTGGCTTGAGTCCACAGGAAAGAAGATGTGCGAGTAAGGAATAGCAAGGGGAAGAGGGGGGAGTGAGGAAGGCCTTGTTTGCATTAGTCTTCACTTTAAAATTTGTATTTTTTTTTTAATTCTAGATTGCGCTTGGCTTCTTTTGACAGTAGTGGGAAACTCATATGCAGTAGAGCAACTGGTTACCAAATACTGACCCTTGAAAAAGACCAGGTACGTGTGCTTCTGTGCTTGCCCCACTGTACTGCATCTTATGTGTATTTGCAGTCTCTGATGCTCCTACGTAAAACTGACATTAAAATGTCAATATTTTGAGTGAAGATGTGTTGAAATTTTTTAAAGTGAAGGTGAAAATACCGTGGTCATCTCTGCAACGCCAGCCTGATCTGGCACTGTAGATCTGTTGTCCTTGAACCAAAAATGTCAAACCCAAACTGCTGTATTAAAGTTTGAGTATCTCAGGAAGAGTTCTATCATAAACAGTATTTCCAATAAATATTACATAAAATTACCTTAAGTCTGTTTGTATGAACGTGTGTATAAAATACAAATGAATCTATGTTTAGACTTAAAATATTCTAAAGTCTGAAAAAACACAAAATCTGACACTCTGGTCTCAAGCTTTTCAGAGGAGGGCTACTCTATCTCCTGAAACATAGAATGAGTCCATAGAAACAGAAAGATTATCTGTGAGGGGAGGAAAGAGTTGGTGGTAAGGAGATAATTATTTAAATATCATCTTTACAGAGCTGTGCTGGGCTTTTTCTATCCTGACATGGGAGTGTTCATTCACTTCTCACTGTAGAGAGCCTGAAGGTGCCTGACAGCCTGCCAGTGCTCCTGAATAGGAAGGGTGTTTTCTGAAAGCACATTAGATCTGTAGATAAGAAACATCTGTAATATTCTCCATATTGTCTCCGAAGTCACTTGTCATGTCTCCAAATTTGTGTATAAAACATGGAATGTTAGGGTGAGCAGGTGGACACGTCTCAGAAATGAGCAGTAGTGCTCAGAGGGGAAGAAGGGGCATTCTTGTAAAAGCCGGCCGACCGCATTAGAAACTGCCCTCTGTCAGCTAAGGACTTAGAGCGGTGCTCCTCAGATGGAGGAGCCTGCACCGAGGGTGACCTCCAGGGCTCTCGTGGGCCCTACGAAGCCTCTCACCCCTCAGCCCCACAGCGTGAAAGGGGACAGACGACCCAGGGTAGGGCTTGGCTTGTGTGAGAGATGCCTGAGCTCACTGCAGATCCACAGAAGTGGGTGAGGCTGGTAGTACATGAGAATGTCCATTTCAACAGATATGGGATGATGTCCTTCAAATCCCTATCTTCCTGCATTGAAGTTCCCTGTTGGCTCTGGAACTACCTGGAACTTCATAAGCAACAGCCACAGCTCAGAACCCATGGAAAGCTAAAAGACTCCGGGCCATGTTAATCACACTTAGCTGTTTATTCCTGTAACGCTTTTGTGCCTACTGTATGCTGAGCTGTATTTCTGTGGTGGAGGAAATCCTCACTGGCTGTGTTAGTGTAGCCCAGTACGAGAAGCTGGCATGACTCAGCGCACTGTGATGCTGAGGGAGAAACTCTAATCCAGGTTGCAGGGTTGAGAATGAGGTGACGACTGAGAGCTTAGGAGAAGCCTTCACTCATGCTGATGGCTGACGGCCCAGGGAAGCTTGTGCTGGAAGAGTGGGCATGTGAAGCCTCAGGAGGACAAGAGCTGGAGGAGAGCATTGGAGAGAGGCCAGGACAGGTAGAGCTGCTGTGGTGGACGGCAGGTGAAGGCTGAAGGCTTTTGGTTGGTCAGTTCTGGTATTTGTTTTCCATGTGTTACAGGTGTTTGTACTAAAAAATAAAAATACTGTAATTTAGATAATTCATCTTTACTGGATAAAAATTGGCTCACTGTTTTTTACTATAAGAAATACACACATGGGCTGGAGAGATGGCTCAGCGGTTAAGAGCACTGACTGCTCTTCCAGGGGTCCTGAGTTCAAATCCCAGCAACCACATGGTGACTCACAACCATCTTCAATGAGATCTGATGCCCTCTTCTAGTGTGTCTGAAGACAGCTACAGTATACTTACATATAATAAATAAGTAAATCTTTAAAAAAACAATACACACATATCCATACATATTTTTCTATTATTTATGTGTATGTTTTTTAGTTTTAGTGCAGACTGGCTCTAACTGCTCATTCTCCTGCCTCAGCCTCTGATTACAGTTAATAAGTGTGTACCATTATTCCTGGCAGCATGTGCATTTTCTCATGGCCAGATTGCAGCCTCTGCAGAACAGCCAGTAGAGTATTGCCTGTGTTCTAATTTTTTACAGATGCGGAAAGTGAATTCAGGAACTAGAGAGGTGACTCAGTGGTTAAGGGCACCTGCAGCTCTTGCAGAAGTCATGGGTCCCTTCCCAGGACCCACATTTGGCAGCTCACAGCTACCTGTAACTCCAGTTCCAAGGGATCAAGTGCATGCACTCAGGCACACACAAGTTTGCTTTTGTTTGATTTCTGGTATAATTGGATTTCTGTTTGCTGTTTGACTTCCTGGGTAACTTGATAACTTGAGCAACATTTTCACGTGTTGCCAGTCTTCAGTCTTCAAGATGATCTGCTCCTCTGTCTCTAGTGATTTCTTTGTTTGGAATGATTATTTGGACGAGGACTGTGTAATAGTCACCTGTATTTTTTTTTCTGCTCCCTTTATGACTTAATTTTTTATGTTAGATGATGTTTCCTATGTAGTCCTGGCTGTCTAGAAATTCACTGTATGTGATGTAATGAAAGGCTGGTATGTCAGATGTGGGCTAAGTGAGTGAGTAGATAGCCTGGTGAGATGTTCAGGAGCAAGGATGGCAAGTGAAGGCCATGAGTGCAAGTATGCAGGATGCTCAGGGGGAGGGGATTAAAGATGCTTTCCCCATGAAGGAGGCTCCAGTGGGACTTAGATGGGCTCTAGGATAAACACAGCAGTTGAGACAATGGACACTAGGCACAGCAGACAGTGTGGGCCCTTCAACTGGAAACAGGCCCTGCTGGAGAAGACCTGTGTGTGCTGTGGCCATGCAAGTTTTCCACAGCTTCTCTTCCATTGTAGACCAGCAGGGGGCACTTCACCATGCAGGTGTTTCAGTGGAGGCATATGGTATGGTGTTAAAAGCTTTGAGGATGCTGGAAGCCTTCTAGTGCATTAGGGATTGGAGACTGGGGATTATTGCAACTACTCAAAGGTTGGTGTGTTTATTTGGTTTCAGTCGGTGTCCACAACAGCTTCTTCTCTTCCCTGGAGTTATTAGCTCTTTGATCTACCTGAGGCCAGATTTAACTGTGCTTAGACCTTTGACATCTGGATTTCCTCAGAACCTTTGTTTTTGTTTGTTTGTTTGTTTGTTTTGTTTTTTTTGATGTTTTTTTTTGTTTGTTTGTTTTGGTCAGTGCACAATTGTGATTTTTTTTTCTTTATCATCAGTGTGCATGGCTTCAAAGATTGTCACTAAGTATAATCAATGTTCCTATGTTCAGGTTGCAGGGACAGGTTTTGCCCAAGGCAAGGTGGCTCAGATGCATGCTGGCATTCCTGTTGGCAGCACTGTTTTCCCAGCTGCCAAGATGGCAGTGTTCCAGTGTTACACCCTGAGATTGTCCTGAATACTACCTTACCTTTCCGGTGGAGTGCAGAGAAATCATAGGCTATATTTGAATAAAATTTCTATACTTTTACCAAAATATTTATGCTTAAAAAGAGTACAAAAGTTATGCTTTTTGCTGGGTGGTAGCGCATGCCTTTAATCCCAGCACTTGGGAGGCAGATACAGGTGGATCCTTTGAGTTCCAGGCCAGCCTGGTCTACAGAGCAAGTTCCAGGACTGCCAGGGCTACAGAGAAACCTTGTCTCAAAAAGCAAACCAAACCAAATTATATCCTTAAAGCCTACTTTGGTCACTCATGTATTCTAGCTTTAGTTGATCTTCATGAGAATTAGTGCTTCAGATTCTATAATTAAGCAGCGCTTAAAGTATTCTCCAGAATATATATCATGACTGATGCTTGCAGTGTATGAGATGTTCCCAAGGGTTAGATGTAGGAATGTTCACTTCAGTGTTGCTTCCTTTAAGAACTTCCTATGCTCTCTGTAGCCTGGTGACAAATCTGTGAGGTCCAGAAACAGAAAGCATTAGTGGTGGTTCCCTTGTGGCTCTCACCACCAGTCTTCGGAGGATGTAGCTGAGCCTAGAATGTTTTTAATATAATATACTATGTGCTGTGTTCTAGATATGATAGGACTTTAGCTAAGGGCAGGAGTCGTGGTGATGACAGCAGTGACTCCCTGTCTTAGTCCAGTGATACGCTGTACTGGAGTCTTAGAACTGAAAGCGAATGAGCAGTTCACTGTGTACAGGGCCCTTAATACTATGCATGTGCCTCTGAGCTGTGTGCCCAGCCTCTCTGAGCTGTGTGGTCATAAAATATGCAGGAACTAGATAGACAGTCTTAGAAGAATGAAAAGAGCTTCCCCTGTTGAGGAGCTGGTTCTGCCAGCTTTCGTCCTTACTGCCACCCTGTGACCCAGGAGCTAAACATTGAGGCAGATACAGGTAACAAGTGCATGCAGACCGCTAATGGGCTGGATCTATGGGTGCAGCTTTGGGAGTGCTTCATCCTGAGCTGCTTCCTCTAGCTTATTTTATCCAACAGCTCAGCTTACTAATGCCATAAGATGGTGCTGTCTAGTTGTCATCAAACTTACTAATGTGCTTGTCTTGTAGGAGCAAGTGGTGATGAACTTGGACAGCAGACTTCTGATCTTCCCTCTGTACATCTGCTGTAACTTCTTGTATATATCACCAGAAAAAAGAACTGAGAGTAATCGTCATCCTGAAAACCCAGGACACTGAGGCACTCGTCAGTGGCCAGTTTTAACTTAATGACCTACTGCGTTCATGTCCAAGGTGACTAAACAGTGACCGGCCTTATGAACTGTGGGACGCTGGAGATGTCCTCACCCTCATTACATTTCTATGCACATATGAAAAAGTATTTTAAAACTAAGAAAGCATCTGTCAAACCATGTATGTTAAAAGGATATCAACTCTTGCTTTAATTTAGTAGCAGTAGAAATTGCTGTAGGTAAATTTCTCATTTCTTTGCAACAAGATATAGGTATAATTTTGAGCTTGAATTTCGATCCTATCTAATGTTAGTGAGTTTACTCATCTGTAAATGTGTTCCTGTTTTGTTAAGAGAATGCTAAGGATGGAGTTTGAGTGGCCAATCATAAATGCTCTTTCAATTGGTGCCTTTAAAGCTGTTCTTTCATTTGTTCGGCCACCAGTTAAGTCTTGTGTCAGTTGAAATCCTTTCCAGAGTCCGCTTCGTTTTAGCCATAGGACCCTTTTTCATGGTTTGGGAGACTAAGCTTAGGAGTTGGTTTTGTTTTGTTTTTCTTTTTTCTTTTTTTATTCTAAATGTAAGCATTTTCATATTTTTTTAAACTTTAACTTTCCTACAGTTTTAAATGACAACAAGAATCAGCTTTAGGACTTGAAATAAACTTGAATAAGGGAAATCAGTTTGATTCTGAGGATATTCCTTCGCCTTACGTGCATGGTCTTGTCTGGCGTTCTGTGTGCTCTTATGTTATGAATTATTTATGCACAGATACATCTTCAGACATTTTCATATTCTCTGATAGTTGGAATTTATGTTCAAATTTTAGTTGGGAATCTTGTTTCCTATTGAGCTCAGGACTTTATAACCTCTGAACTGAGTGCCTTTGAGTCACATACATAAATAGATTTCATGGTGAATGTATAGGAGGAGCTGGGAACAAAACAGTCATGTTAAAACAACTTATTTTTGTCAAGAATAAGATGTATGCTCTTCATGATTTGTATGTGTTGGTTCCTTGTGTTTATTGCTATTGAAAATAGCCTTGATCATTGTCCTCCAGTCAGAGTAAGTGCTTTTGTGGTTGATGTATGTTTTTAGTATTTTTTTAAATTGGAATCATTTTTATGTATCTGTTCAAATAATAAATGCTCATTTGGAAAGGAATATGCTCCTGTTTAAAGTGAACTTAAAAAGCTTATTGAAAATAGTTTTTTTAGTTTTGGGGTTTTTTTCAAGATAGGGTTTCAAGATAGCCTTGGCTGTCCTGGAACTCACTCTGTAGACCAGGCTGGCTTTGAGATCCACCTGCCTCTGCCTCCCAAGTGCTGGAATTAAAGGGGTGTGCCACTACCACCTGGCTGAAACTAGGATTCTTTTTTTTTTTTTTTCCAAGTAATTGGTTCTTTGTGTTTGTTTTCTTTTAAAGCAGGATTCTGTTATAGACTATGAGAAAAAACAGCCAGGCTGGAAAACTGAATCAGCGGCTTCTGGGGGAGGAGCTAGAAAAGGGAGAGAAACCTTGCTCTGAGTTAGGTACCAAGGCAGGCAGCCTCAGCTGTGGAAGGCTGCAGGACAGACTTCAGTAGAGCTAACAGACTGCAGATCTGTCTGGTAGAAAAACAACAAAATGTAGAAAAGAAAGGTTTAGCTGGGCTCTTACTCTACTGCCTGCTTTTAGCTTTGAATGATTTGAATGGTGGCACGTCTCTGCTGGCAGTCAGTGACAGGTTCACAAATTATCCTGTCTTTCAGAATTCCACTGCTGTGAATGCCTCTCCCTCCTAGAATTGTAGCATGGAGATGTCTAAAGCGGTGGCTGGGTCAGTGAGCGGCTACATTTCTGACTGGGCCCTGGCTGTGATTACCTCTCTCCTGCTGCTGGCTGCTTTCTTCCAGAAGCATAAGAGACCCTTTACTCTTTATATGTCAAGGAAAAAACAAAACAACAGATAAAGCACACATCTGTAATCCCAACACTCAACAGGCTGAGGCAGGAGAATCTCAAGATCGTGGGCAGCCTGGGATGCATTGCAAGACCCTACTTTAAAACAACATCATCAACAAAGAACAAAATAATGACAAAAAATTGTACTCAAATATATTTTTACAACTCTTGGAAATGAAAGCATAAATATATCAACAACAAAGATAGCCTCCTTTCACTTAGGTCACTAGTCAGGGTAGTTCCTCTCCTGGTCACTGTCAGCTTACAAAGCGTCAGCAGTGTCAGGTGACAGTAACCATCGCATGCGGGGACTTCACATTTGTCAGCCCTTCTACATAGCCTCTGCCAAGTTCTGGGTGAGTTGGGTTTTTATTAAATGTTAAAGCTAGAAAACTAGTCACCCACAATAATTTCTTTGTCTATTATATCAGTTAAGAGAATATATTGTAGTTTTTAATTTTTTTAGAATTATTTATGTATATAAGTACACTGTAGCTGTCTTCAGTCACACCAGAAGAGGTCATCGGATCCAATTACAGATGGTTGTAAGCCACCATGTGGGTGCTGGGAATTGAACTCAGGACCTCTGGAAGAACAGTCAGTGCTTTTAACCACTGAGCCATCTCTTTAGCCCCCATATTGTAGTTTCATCCTGAATTATTACAGAGGGACATGGACACATTCGCATACACAAACACACACATCCAGTTCTTTCTAAGAATTTGCCTTGAACCTTGGCAAGAGAGTAAGCAAATGAAAGCAGCAGTGGCCACTAACTTTTGGGGTTAGCTTTTCTTCACATGGCTCTCACTGTGTAGTCCAAGCTGGCCTCAAACTTGAGATCTTTGTGCCTACACTTCCCCAGTGTCCCAAGTGCTGAGGTTACATGCCGTCCTGCTCAGTACACCTCAGAAATGTATTCCCTTATGCATTAGAGTTGGTAAGTGTGAGGTGTGAGAGGCGGTTAAGCCTAAAACTTTGCAGAGGCATCACATGTGCCCTCAGGTCACCCTAGGTCTCACCTCCATATCCCTCACCTCTTGTGTGCAGAGACCCTCCCCAGCTCACATTCCCCCCTTGTTTTCTGGCTGGTTCCTACTCCTTTCCTTCTGGAAGCTCTTCTGTGTGACCCTCCCCCTTATCCTTGCCTCCCTGCTGTCCTGTTCCTTGTGGCTACATTTCTGCAATGCTTTTTTGTCCGTATCCCTCTTACACCTACAAGCCTCTCAAACGTAAGTACCTTTGATATCTAGATATGCAATGTATGTGAATAGTGTGACTAGTGGTGATGGTTTAGTTTCTGATATTTCCACACCTCGTACACTGCTGAGAAGCCAACCACCTTAAGACTCAGTGCTAGGACACCGTGGGTTCCCTTCACACGTTTGTCTGCACAGAACAGCCAGTCCAAACCTTACTTTCCCAACCACTTCTTGTAATTTTGTTAAAGGTTGATGCATGTGTATGGATGCTTTCCCTGCGTGTGTGTGTTGTGCAGTGTGTGTGCCTGATGTCGGGCATTGGCTCTCCTGAGATGCAATCATGGATGATTGTGAACCACCATATGGGTGACTGGGGAACTGAGCCCCAGTCCTCTGAAAGAACAAGTGCTCTTAACTGCTCAGCCATCAGGCCAGGCCCGTTGACTCTTTAAGC
The DNA here is from genome assembly GCF_900095145.1 of Mus pahari. Taxonomy (NCBI): domain Eukaryota; kingdom Metazoa; phylum Chordata; class Mammalia; order Rodentia; family Muridae; genus Mus; species Mus pahari. The sequence continues at coordinate 103,688,738 of NC_034591.1, read as the reverse complement.
CAACTGTCATGCCAGGCCAGTGTTCCCTGCTTTAATCACTCATGGGCTAGGTACCAGATGACACAGACCACACCTCCCAGGGCCTGCTATGATGTTTTTAAAAAACTAGCTGTCTGTCGCTTGACTTTGGGAAATGTAATGGATAGTGTTGATTATCACTGCGATGGAATTTAGAATCACCATGGAAACTAATCTCAGCATATCTCTTTGTGGGGGATTGTGTCTATATGAGGTTAGGGTGTGGGGTGACGTATCCTAAACACATGTAGTGCTATTCTGTGACTCGGAGTCTTGGACTGTACAAAAAGGAAAATGGCTGAACCTACAGCATTCAACATTCTTTGCTTCCTGACTGCAGATGTGGTGTAACCAGCCCCCTCAAGTTCTGTTGCTATGCCTTACCTGCCATGCTGGGCTCTGCAGTGGAACTGGGAGCCAAAATTAAGCCTGCCTTCTGTAAGTTGCTTCTGCTGAGCATTTTGTCACAGCTAACACAGACATGGGCTGAACAATCAGTAGCACAGATACACGTAGGGCGCTTAAAACTGACCAAAGACCCTACCAGAGACTAGCTTGGTGGACCCCAGTGGTCTACAGGGATTACCTGCAGGAGCATGGGTGACAGCTCATGAAAGCCCTAAATCCCTGAGTCCCCTGCACAACTCGGGAGACTGAGGAGGACTGCCTCCAGTTCAAAGCCAGCCCAGCTACATACTCAGCTCCACATCAGCCAGGGCTACAGAGTGAAGACAGAAAATACCCCGTTTAAAAAAAAAATCACTGCAGTTCAGCATCATAGCTGCTGATGAGATTGGATCTGCTTTCCTGGACGAGCCAACACTGCCCCCCAAAGGAATGGGAAGGAACCGGACCATACAGACAGCAAGTAGTGGATCGTGGGGCAGCAGCCAGGATCCAGTCCTCCCAAGTAGCCAGAGATAGAGCCTTACTCTGGACTTCCCAGCCTACAACACTGTAAGAAACAAATATCTGTGTATAAGCCAGCTTTCAAGAGCCTGGACAGACTAAGATGGCCATCCTCTGAAGATGCCATACATTGCATTCTGTGTTTAAATCTTCAGTCTGTCCTGAGTTAATGTGCAGTGGGCCAGGATTAGGTCAGTTCTCACCAAATGCTTCTCTACATTTTATTAATAGGGTTGTAGTTTTTCTTCCCCCTGCTTTTCCAATGAATTAAACTGAAGTTTATTGGTTTGGTTTAGGTTTGTCTGTGTTAAGATGGAAAAGATAGAAGCCGACAGCTCGCTGGTATTCCTAACCTGCTAGGCATTTTACAGGGTTCCCTGGTGGGCTAGTGGTATTGGTTTCCTGACACTGCTGTAGAAACTTACCACAGACATGTTGGCCTAAAACAACAGAAATGTATTCCCTCACAGTTCAAGAGGCCATAAGTCCAGAACGGTTCCAGTGGCTAAGACCAGGGTGTCGGGAAGTCTTGCTGCCTCTGCAGCACCCCATGAAGGATCCACTCTTTGCTTCTTGCAGCTTCTGTTGCCATCATTCTGGTGTCGACCTCTCTGCCTCTGGGGACTCAGGACCTGCTCCCCATATCAACCTTCCTCTGCCTTTCTGCAGATGAAAACAGCCCTTCAGACCCTCCTGGGTCACTGAGAGCAGCCGCTGTCTGGGCAGCCTTACCTCCCATAGGCTCAGAAGACGAGGACCTGGTGTGGTTGGTGGTCTGTTCACAGATGAGACCATTATTTTTCCATCTCAGAGCTCTATCCCTGTGAATTCTGATACTGGGTTCCAGCAGTGGTTGAGAACATACTACTGTAATTTGGCTTCCTTTCAGTATTCCCTCTAAGCCAACACGTCCCCTGAGGCCATCCTTAGTCTCCTTAGGACAAGCTACTGGATGCCTATGATTCATAAATTCCCTGTCTTTATTTCTGATCTTTTCCCCTGGTCTTGTGTTCTGTCTGTATTTAGCCAAATGCCTGCCTCAAATATCTACTTGGATGTTTGGGTGTTCATCATCATCATTCTCTCTCTCTCTCTCTCTCTCTCTCTCTCTCTCTCTCTCTCTCTCTGTCTCTCTCCCTCCCTCCCTCCCTCCCTCCCTCCCTCTCTGGTGTGTGTGTGTGTGTAGGATCTTTTTTAAAAAATGTTAACAGGTACCCATGCACGTATTTGATTCTAAACTTGGTGTGTATGAGTTTGAAACAAGATCTCACTGTATATCTTTAGCTGGCCACACAGTGGTATGTAGACAGGCTGGTCTGGAGCGTGCAGAGGTCCACTTGTTCCTCTGCAAGAGTGCAGAATGGAAAGCATTTACCCTCATGCCTGGCTTATGTTCATCATAGAGGTTGGGCTTTCCCACAAGCTAACGTGTAGTCAGGTTCTCAGAGGGGAATAAATGCCCACAGGAGCTCCACTGAATTAATAAGGTGGCACTTAGGGGCAAGAAAGAGTGTGTCCCATGTTACTCCTTGGCACAAGAGCCCTCAAATAATAAAGGAAGCACCCTTTCATTGTCTTCTATGTCGACAGCATCATGTTATGAATGTTGCAAACAGACAAACCCTTAATTTCTCAGTAAGCATTGCCAAAAGGTAGGTAGGTGTGTGTGTGGTGTGGGGGGGTGGGGTGTGGGGAGTGTGGGGTGTGCTAGGCACATGTCTGTATGCACCTGTGTGTATGTGTGAACAAAGTTGTATTTGTGTCACAGTACAATATAGCACAGTAGGTAAACTCAACGATCAGGAATATTATTCCCAGAAACCCTCCTGGAAGATCAAATTGGGCTCAGTGGCCTTGTATCCCTCTATAACACTCTGGACACTATCCACACTGTGAAAAAGCCCATTATGTGCTTCCATGATGAAGACGGCAAGCCTCTTGGCAGAGCCCATGTGATCCCTCCTTCACCCCAATGCTGCAGGAGTGCAGGATCCAGCATTCAGCAGGCATTCACAAATGTCTGTTAAACTAACTTCATCATACTTCCCAACCACTTTTGAAAATTTGAAGAGGCTTGTCTTAGGGTTTGTATTCCTGCACAAACATCATGACCAAAAAGCAAGTTGGGGATGAAAGGGGGCTTACATTTCCATACTGCTGTTGATCACCTAAGGATGCAGGACTGGAACTCAAACAGGTCAGAAAGCAGGAGCTGATGCAGAAGCCATGGAGGGATGTTCTTTACTGGCTTGCTCAGCCTGCTCTTTTTTTT
>NC_034591.1:103678557-103684204 GCF_900095145.1 Mus pahari | reverse complement strand
GCAGGACTGGAACTCAAGCAGGTCAGAAAGCAGGAGCTGATGCAGAGGCCATGGAGAGATGTTCTTTACTGGCTTNNCTCCCCTGGCTTGCTCAGCCTGCTCTCTTATAGAACCCAAGACTACCAGCCCAGNGATGGTCCCACCCACAAGGGGCCCTTCCCCCTTGGTCACTAATAGAGAAAATGCCCTGCAGCTGGATCTCATGGAGGCATTACCCCAACTAAACCTCCTTTCTCTGTGATAACTCCAGCTGTGTCAAGTTGACATAAAATTAGCCAGTACAAGGCTGTTCTAAGTGTTTTCATTATATAAGATCCAAAGCCTGGCGGGGGGGGGGGGCAGAAAAGAAGGGGGTGTGTGTCTCTGATCACCACAGCCACCACGTCGATTGATTTGCTGCCTTCCTACGCCTCTAACACACAGTGCTCTGGCCTCCTCAAACCCCCCTCGTGCACTGTGGATAGTGACTTCAGCTGTCCATGGTGTTTATCCAAGATTATCCCTAAAACTTCCTTCTAAGTAATGGGAGATTCCCAGTGCTCTCCCACGGCTTGACACATAATCTCAAAAATATGGAATTAAGGCTTCAGGGTAGAAATTTTAGTTTAGTTGGGATCCGGTATAAAAAAGGCTATACAAAATTGTATTTTTTTAATTTACTTTTTTTTTTTTTTTACATGAAGACTAGTGGACCAAGTGTTTTCAAACTAAAACTAGCCTCTTCTGCCTCTACCCAAGTTTTTGTTCTAGAAGCCAGCCTCAGCCATTGCCTGTCAAAGGCTGGCAAGAGCATTGGTTCCATCAGTAGAGGCTGCAGCCATTCCCATTCACTGTGTACATGTTTTACTGCAAAAAAGCCCCATCCTTGTGTGTGTGCACGCGCGCCTCATAAAGCCTTTCATTTTGAAGGTTACGGCAACATTTGGGAGGTTCCTTTCAGGAACAGGATGGAGCCTTTTACTTACAAAACACAGTAAGTAGTTGGGGCTGAAGAGATAGGAGAATGCAGTGGGTAAGAGAGTTGGCTTCTCACTTTCTCAGTGCCTACTGCCAGGAGGTTCTCAACGGCCAGTTGTATGGAATACAGGGACACCCACATACATACATACAAAAAACCCTCCCTCTCTCTCTCAAATCGCCATGATAGTTTAGGGTACAATCCCAGTGCTGTCACTTGTGAAAACATAAAGCTGACTTAATAAGAATTAAGTGCAAAAATAAAAAACAGCTCATGCCGATTAGAATTCGTGTGGCCTGACATTGTAAGGCACTTTTTAAATCCCAGCACTTGGGAGGCAGAGGCAGGCGGATTTCTGAGTTCGAGGCCAGCCTGGTCTACAGAGTGAGTTCCAGGACAGCCAGAGTAACAAAGCGAAACCTGTCTCAAAACCACAAAAAAAAGAATTAGTGTGATGTATTTTATACGTGTGGAGAAACGCTGGGGAAACGAGAGAACTGTGCTGGGTGGAGCGATACACTGGTGAGTTCTCCGGAAGGACAAAGGGGTAAATCGCGACAAGAAGACAAACGAAATCCTAACTTGGCGAAGCGGAACCTGCGACCAGTTCTTCCAGGAACTTCAGGCGCTGGGGCGACATCCGGGGCAGGACCTGAGTCATCTGTTTGCTGGAGCCGCCGGAACCCTCACAACGCGCTCTCCTAGTTTTCAGCCGGCTTGCAAAACCAACTTCCGGCTGCTCCGGAAGTTGCGGTGTCGTTTCCGGGGCGGTCGGAGGAGGAGGAAGAGGAGGAGGACTCCGATGGGTCGAAGTCGTAGCCGCTCCCCGCGTAGGGGTGAGTCCAGAAAGTCTCACGGCTAGGGACGGTGAGAGGTGTTACCCACGTCCTTAACCTCGAGGGACGGGGAGAGTGCGGGACGGGGCGAGGCCGGGGCCTGCTCTCCTCAGCCCCGCCCAGAACCAGAGTCCCACAGTCCCTTCGCTTAGTTCCTGGGGGACCGTGCATACATCATAAACCAGCCCGCCTTTCTCTGTCCAGTCCTCGTAACCATCGTAGGTAACTGTACCTTGAAGAACTGGTGTGAGAATTAACGTCACCCTCCATAACAGTCAGCCTGCCTTGGCTCACAGATGCTTACTAAATGTCAGTGCCCTGCCTGGGCCATTGGTTGGAAGTGTTTAGAATTTGAGACCGCATATCCTAATGTCTTCTGTACCCCAGTCCCTGAGAGTATAGGACTGAGGCCGTGTAAAGTGGGACTTTGGGGCAAACTCGGAGGATTTCTGTACCCTTAGCCGTGTTAAGGGATTAGAATTAGTCTCTAGATGTTTAGAACAAGGCTCATGCCGGGTGTGGGGCGCATGCCTTTAATCCCAGCACTTGGGAGGCAGAGGCAGGAGGATTTTTTTGAGTTCGAGGCCAGCCTGGTCTACAAAGCGAGTTCCAGGACAGCCAGGGCTATACAGAGAAACCCTGTCTGGAAAAAAAACAAAAAACAAAAAAACAAAACAAAACAACAACAAAGAACAAGGCTCTCCTTCAACTAATACTCAATTATCTTACTAGGCAACCAGGGCCTCAAGCAAATTGAACCTTTGCAGTGCAGTAAATTTCCAACAGATTGGATTTCCTTTGGGAAATACCTATTTTGTAGCATTATGCCCTTACTTTGGCCAGTTTACTAATTAGTACAAGACATGGTAGATTGAACAAGGTGAGGGGATAGCCTCATAAACAGCCATACTTTCAAAAAACACAGAACTTTGTTTTAAAAATATGACTCTGATTGAAAAGATGATCTAATTGGATATTAGGCTATTGTATAAACGGTCAAAATGTGGGTGATTTTAAAATATACCACGTTGTTTGACTTTAAAGTAATTTAAGTGATGTTATGTGTTGAAGTGTTAGTAGGTTTGTGTGTGTGTGTGTGATCAAGAGAACTGAACTTAGTGCCTCACAGATGCATGGCAAATGATCTGTTCCTGAGCAATATCCCCCACCCTTTTGTTTTCCATCCACACAGGGCCTTACCATAACAGAGGTTGGTCTTGCATGATTACTTTTTCTGCCTCCGCTTCCCCAGTCCTGGTATTACAGGTGTGTGCCATGCCACTATGCACAAGAATTACTTCTTGTTTGTTTGTTTGTTTTGGTTTTTCAAGACAGGGTTTCTCTGTGTAGCCCTGGCTGTCCTGGAACTCACTCTGTAGACCAGGCTGGCCTCGAACTCAAAAATCCTCCTGCCTCTGCCTCCCAAGTGCCAGGATTAAAGGTGTGCGCCACCACTGCCCAGCGCTTGTTTTTTAAGACAGGGTTTCTCTGTCACTTAGCAGTGCCTATTCTAGAGCTCATGGACTGGCCTGGAAATCACAGAGAAGGGCCTGCCTCTCCCCTGAGTACCATGCTCAGCTGACTTTTTTGTTTTTAAACTGTTCATTGTGAGTACTAGTAGTGGTGTGCATTATACTTCATTATGACAGCTCTAGGTGTTCAAATTAACCTTTAGCTCTGCTATTTTTGTGTTTGTTAGAACGTAGGCGGTCCCGGTCCACATCTCGGGATCGAGAAAGAAGACGCCGAGAAAGGTCCAGGTCCAGGGAGAGAGATCGCAGAAGGAGCCGCTCAAGATCTCCACACCGAAGACGCTCCAGGTGAGTGTAGACAGAAAATTAAAAAAAAAAAAAAAAAGAAAGAAAACTCAGAAACTTGACTACAAAGATGCAGAGAGCAAAGGCCCAGGCGATGCCCTTGACTCTGCCTTATCCCTTAGAAGGGGACTCTGGTTTCATGAAATGGCCGAGTTTAATCACACAGTAGTCTCAAACTAGCATTACTCATGGCAAATGATTTAATTACACTGTATCAGAGCATAGTCTTTTAAAAGATGTTAGTCTTATTTTCTGAGTGTGGGTGTTTAGCCTTTCTATATATCTGTACCTGGGGCATCAGAAACAAGTGCCAGACTGTTGTGAGCTGAACTATAGGTCCTAGAGTTCATTTCCTGTGGAAGAGCAGCCAGTGCTTTTAACCATTGAGCCAATCTTCCAGCCCTAGGGAGTTGTCTGTAAGAGCAACAGGAATGATGAATGAAATCCCCTTAGAATGGTATTTGGTGGAGCAAGAAATTTAAGTATGTGCTCAGCAATAGGTGACCCACAGGGACAGACGAACTCTTCAAAGACATCAGTAGCCATTTAGAAGTATGTGTGTGTGTGTTCATTTTTAAATTTTGTATTGCACTTGAAGGTGTGCAGGTGTGCATGTGACTGTCAGGGACAACCTGGGGGTCACTTTGCTTCTCTCACTGCGTGGGTCTTTGGAATCAGCTCGGGTTGTCCAGCCTTTTACCTCTGGGACCATCTCACTGGGCCTACTACAAACTTTCTTTTAAAATATTCTGTGTGTGTGTGTGTTCACATGCGTGCGTGCGTAGTTGCCCATGGAGGCCAGTTAGTTGGTGACTGGGAATCAAACCTGGGACTTCTGCAAAAGCAGTGCTTGCTCTTAGCCACAGACCCATCTCTCCATCTAGCTCATCTTAGAAACTTTGAAGGGTGTCAGGTTCACGGCTTTTCTGGACTTGGTCATATTGATAACTTTTGAATAAAAGTTTTTCTTCCAGCCATCAGAGAGCTCAGGTAGGACCTTCCTATGTCTGCCCTACAGGATGGACTCTGGTCTCTGTGGCCTGGCTTTCTTTGGTCTTCCCCTGTCAGAAGCTCATGGAAGACTGTACAGATCGACAGAACTGCCTCGCATATGTGTTTCTAACATCTTTACTTGATAAACATTAGGTCTCCAAGACGACATAGATCCACATCTCCCTCGCCTTCTCGACTGAAAGAAAGAAGAGATGAGGAAAAGAAAGAAACTAAAGAAGTAAAGAACAAAGAACGCCAGATCACTGGTAATGCTGCTGGATGAGCAGACTTGTCTAGATAATTCAGTCATGTGAAAAGTTTAATTTTGAAGCCAGGCAGTGGTGGCACACACCTTTAATCCCAGCACTTCAGAGCCAGCACTTCAGGCAGATCTCTGAGTTCAAGGCCAGCCTGGTTTACAAAGTGAGTTCCAAGACAATCGGGGCTACCCAGAGAAACCTTGTCTGGGGAAAAAAAAAGTGTATTTTAAGCATGCAAATATTAACCTTTTATAGGGCTCATTGTGTATGATCTTGAGATTCTATTTTAATTATATAGTAGTGAATGTCCAGTGTGTGTATTGTCCAGTGTTTTGGTTTAGGAAAGCTCTTTTTTTTTTTTTTTTTTTTTTTTTTTATCCTGAACTCTAGAATTTCGTTTTTGGGTTTTTTTTTTTTCCTTCAATTTTTTATTAGATATTTTCTTCATTTCCATTTCAAATGCTATCCCGAAAGTCCCCTATACTCTCTCCCCACCCTGCTCCCCTACCCACCCACTCCCACTTCTTGACCCTTGCATTCCCCTGTTTTGGGGCATATAAAGTTTGTAAGACCAAGGGACCTCTCTTCCCAATGATGACTGACTAGGCCATCTTCTACATATGCAGCTAGAGACACGAGCTCAGGGGGTACTGGTTAGTTCGTATTGTTGTTCCACCTATAGGGTTACAGACCCCTTCAGCTCCTTGGGTACTTTCTCTAGCTCCTCCATTGGGGGCCCTGTGTTCCATCCAGTAGATGACTGTGAGCATCCATTTCTGTATT
>NC_034591.1:103630271-103677202 GCF_900095145.1 Mus pahari | reverse complement strand
TGCTCTGTAGTACAGCTTGAGGTCAGGCATGGTGATTCCACCAGAGGTTCTTTTAATGTTGAGAATGGTTTTTGCTATCTTAGGTTTTTTGTTATTCCAGATGAATTTGCAAATTGCCCTTTAGGAAAGGTACTTTTAAAAACCTGAAAAAAATTTTATTTGGGAATATCTTCAAAACTTGACGGTGTCTCATCTGATGTTAAAGGGTCTGTGGAGATCACAGGATGGACACTTTGGCACGTCAAACTCAATAGGAATTTTTCTTGTTAAATTCACCTTTCTTTCATTTGTTCTCTGCGGGTGAGGTAAAATGTGTACAAGTCTGCTGCTACTCTTTTCATTTGTACAGATCTGTGTCTCTGTGCATCTCCATTCATAATGGTAAGAGTTCAAAAACTTGTTTATTTTTGCAGAAGAAGACCTGGAGGGTAAAACAGAGGAAGAAATAGAAATGATGAAATTAATGGGATTTGCCTCTTTTGACTCCACAAAAGTAAGTAAAACATGGAACCATTACATGTTGTAGGGTGACTTTCCCTCACTCCTGTCCATTACATGTTCTAGGGTGACTTTCCCCCACTCCTGTCCTGGTTTTCCATATTCTTTTGCTGTCACTAATAACTTCTCCCACAGGCACAACTTATTTTGTTGTACAGTCTTTGAGGGGTTATAAACCCATGCGGAGGAAGCAGTAAAGCCAGAGTCTGGGAGGCCCAGCAGATGATGCCAGGCTTCAAGGGCCTGCAGCACCGAGTGCTTTTCAAGTAGGAGGGGAGGTGCACAGTGGAGAGTTCCAGTGCAGTGACCAGTAACTGTCGTGTCTGCCTCAGGCTAGCTGTGGTGGGCTTTGGGGCAGACTCAGGATCTCTATGCCCTTCACTATCCATCTTAAGGGGTGGAGCCTACAGATGTTTCAAACAAGGTTGTTGTTGTTGTTTTCTCTAACTCTTGCCTTAGTCACCCACGTGCTAGGATTAAGAAGCAAGAATCTTCTGGTCAACAATCTCTCTCTCTCTCTCTCTCTCTCTCTCTCTCTCTCTCTCTCTCTCTCTTTTTCCTTCCTTTCTTCCTTTCTTTCTTTCTTTCTCTCTCTCTCTTTCTCTCTTCCTCTCTTCCTCTCTTCCTCTCTTCCTCTCTTCCTCTCTTTCTCTCATTCTCTCTTTCGAGACAAGATAGCACTTAGCCCAGGCTCCCTCTGACTTGTTACATAATTGAGGAAGACCTTGAGTTTTTTATTTTCTTACCTCTACATCCCAAGCGATGAGATTTGCAGACTGGCACCACTGTGCCCAGTTTATGTATGTGGTGCTTTGAACCTGAGGCTTCACAAATACTATGCAAGTGCTCTACCATCAGAGGTAAATCTCTAAGCAATAGCAAGGATTTTAAATAGGAATGACATGAAACTGTGTTGCAGGAAGACGACCATGGGGACACTGTGGAGGACAGATGAAAAGTATGGTAGATTGAGGACAAGGAGGGCAGCTTAGCTGTGCAAATGAACTATCAAAAATAATCTATTTCTGCTGGGTCTGGCTCATTAAGTTATTGATAGGTGATGCCATCTCAGGTGCTGTAAGGTTTTCTTTCTAATTGCTGTGCTGGTCTGGAGCACTCACCCGTGTCCATTTAAGAGTGCCCAGACACTGGGCAGTGGTGGCACACGCCTTTAATCCCAGCACTCGGGAGGCAGAGGCAGGCGGATTTCTGAGTTTGAGGCCAGCCTGGTCTACAAAGCGAGTTCCAGGACAGCCAGGGCTACACAGAGAAACCCTGTCTCNAAAAACCAAAAAAAAAAAAGAGTGCCCAGACACTGTTGAGAGGGACAGACATAAGGACCAGCTCTTCTTCCCTTTCTTCAGTGTATAAATGGTGGGCACCGAGGGGCGGTTTTGCATTACTCCTCCCCTGCCCTCGCCCCGCCTTCCCATCTCCTTTTCCCCGTATTAGTCCCATTTGACTTTCTGTCATCTGTGTTCTGCAGACTTCTTTTTCCTCTTCCTGAAGATCTCTCCCTCTTTTATGATCCCCTTTCTAGTTTCATGACCAATCTACTCCCCAGTATATGTATGTGCATATGCATACATAAAAAATTAAAATTTAGGATTTGCATATGAGAAAACATTTATCTTTTTTAATCTGGTTACCTCATTTTTTGTTTTTTTTTTTAAAGATTTATTTATTTATTATATGTAAGTACACTATAGCTGTCTACAGACACTCCAAAAGAGGGCGTCAGATCTTGTTACGGATGGTTATGAGCCATCATGTGGTTGCTGGAATTTGAACTCTGGACCTTTGGAAGAGCAGTCAGGAGCTCTTACCCACTGAGCCATCTCACCAGCCCCTGGTTACCTCATTTAATATAATAATTTCAAGTTCCATTCATTTTCTTGTAAATGATTTGGAGTTTGTTTGCTTATTTTGGATTTTTCGGTTTGGTTTGGATTGGGGTTTTTGTTTATTTGTTTTTATTTTGTTTTGTTTTTGTTTTGGTCTTTCAAGGCAGGGTTTCTTTGGGTAGCCTTGGCTGTCCTGGTCTAAGAACTACCTGTGTAGATCTGGCTAGCCTCAAACTCACAGAGATCCACCTGCCTCTGCTTACTAAGTGCTGGGATTAAAGGTGTATGCTACCACTGCCTCCTAGATTTTATTTTTTATGACTGTATAAAATTCTATTGTGTATTTATTAGATTGTCTTTATCCGTCTGTCTGTTAATGGGCATCTGGGCTGGTTCTGTTTCTCTCTGATGTAAGAGTTGGAATTCATTGCCGAGGCAGAAGTGTTTTGCCAGCCTCCACACCGGCTTGCATCGCTCCAGTTTACACTCCCGCTAGCGGTGAGGAAGGGTTCCTTTGCCCGTAGCTTTGCAAGTATTCCTTGTTGTTTGTTTTATTTTTTTTAAGATTGATTTGGTTTTTTTTCTTTGAATGTTATGAGTGCCTTACCTGTGGGTGTATGCATGTACTACATGCGTGTCTGCTGCCTGAGGATGCTAAAAGTGCATACTAGATCCCCTGAAACTGGACTACAGACTGTTGGAACTTGCTGTGTATGTACTCAGACCACACCTGGGTCCTCTGGAAGAGGAGTAAGTGCTCCTAACTGCTGAGCCATCTCTCCAACCTGTCATTTGGCTTTTGATAATAGCTGTTCTGACTAGAGTAAGATGAAGTAGTTTTAATTTACATTTCCCTGATGATTAAAGATACATGTTTATTGATCATCTGTGGTTTTTTCCCTTTGGGGAATTGTCTTCAGTTCTAAGCTCTTGCTTTTGCAGTGGTTATGTCAACTCCATTTTAGATTTTTTTTTTTTTTTTTTTTTTTTTTTTTTTTTTTTTTTTTTGAGACAGGGTTTCTCTGGCTGCCCTGGCTGTCCTGGAACTCACTTTGTAGACCAGGCTGGCCTCGGACTCAAATCCACCTGCCTCTGCCTCCTGAGTGCTGGGATTAAAGGTGCGTGCCACTATGCCCGGCCGTTTTAGAATTTTTAAACACTGTTAACATTGCATCGAAGCCTTTTGTCTTTGAATATGCCAGATCCTCTTGTTGATTGAGACAGTCATGATCCCTCCTGCTTCAGACTCCCCAAGTCCTATGATTCTGGGGGTGTGGCACACATCCAACTCAAGTCTTCCTTGTATTCAGAGTATTTTATAACATGTATTAAGATCATCATTATTATGTATCTTAACAAATAACAGTGCCTTACGGAGTGACGCTATTATCATTTTACTGTTCTTAGAATAGTAGCAAAAGAACTTGGTTTTTGGTCTTGTCGTTGCCTGATTCATATTTGTAATTCCTGAGGGTTGTAAAAGTCTCCAGACACTGACTGACTATAGTCAGAAGAGCTTTGCTTGCAAAGGAGACATTAAGTAAGCATTCTTATATGCCATAAGATGCAGTGGAGCATACCATGAGAGCAGCTTGGGTCAGGGCTCTTCTCTAGTCTGGTTTGGCTCAGTTCGTGATGGGTCATTTATACACCACTGAATCATGGCCCAGTCTGTATGTGGTTATTTTCTAACCACTTCAAATAGGTGTTAATTTGGTTCATATGCACTTGGCTTCATCTCTGTCAGTCAGTCTCTCAGCTTGTTCATTTTCCTTCTATTAAACATTCATTGTTTGCTTATTTTTACTAATGAATGATTTTTCCTCCCACATGCATGAGAACAGCATTAGTAATGGTCAGCTCTCCAAAAACTTCCTAAAAAATGAGACTGCACTCCGTGAGAAGATGAGCATGACGTTCCTTTGTCAGGCTAGTCTCTTGAGGTCTTTCAAACTGCCTGTTCTTAGGAGCTCAAGTGATAACACCTCAGGAGTTTGTTCAGTATCGCTGCTTTCCTGAAAACATCAATGAAGATAGGAGTAGAAAATCAAGTCCAAAGTGGGCCTAAGGAGATGGTGCAGTTCATAAAGTGCTGACTGTGCAAGGCTAAAGACCTGATTTTGAATCCCCAGCACCGACAGAAAACAAAACAAAGCAAAACAAAGCAGGTTCTGAGGCATCCATCTGACCTCAGCAGCAGAGCAGGGACAAGCACAAACGGATAGGGAAATAGATGCCTGGAACATGCTGGCAGCCCCTTGAGGAGGACTGGCGAGTTCCAACGAGTGCTCTAGTCTCAAGGTAGAGAGACAGTGAAATGGCTTAGTGATGGGTACGTGTGGACAGCTTTCAGAAGATAAGTATAAAACATTTGAAAGATGGAGAGCAACAAAGGAAGACACCCAACATAGACCTCTGGCCTCTGCATATGTGCACACACATGTTCATGTACACCTGCATAAGCATACCTGCATTAACATATGCACACGAACACACACACACATAATTCCATACATGAGAAAGAAGAAAGAAAATTAATTGCAAATATTTATCTTAGATCCCATTTCAAATGCATGGGCTCAGCTGTACACACTTCAGTGATCAGAATCCCTGGTTTTATCCTCATGCAGATGTTCAGTAATGTGCCACACAGAAGCCACATTCCTAATGGAGGAGGGCTGGTCACATCAGCATGTTTTGTTGCATTAGTTAGTGACATATTAAACTGGCGTTTTTCTAAACTTTTGCAAGTACAGTGGCCTAGAGCCTGAGAGTACAACCTCCATCAAGAAGCTAGCTACAGCCTTAAGCCACATTTGGTGCCACATGCCTATAATCCTAGCACTTGGGCAGAGGAAATCAGGAAATTCAGGTAATTGTCAGTTATATAGTAAGGCTGGCCTGGGCTGCTAGAGTCCATCTGAAAACTAACATACAAGCACAAAGCAGCAGGCTGCAGTTTGAGGAGAAAGCACAGTATTGCAGGGTAACACATGTGGTGTCTCAAGGAAGGCACAGTGACATTGATACTATTCAGGGATTAGAAAAGACGGTGCTGTCAGCAACCAGATCATTGGGATTAAATGGGGGCAAGTGGACCACAGTGAGGAGGGCGATGGACATTTGGAAAGCCAACAGCACCAGCTCAGCTTGTGCCTGCTCCAAGTCCCACTTCCTGACTTAAATGTTAGAGTCAATCTCTGCAAGAGATGAGAATTAAACATACAGAAAGTTGTCCCACCTTGATTTGAGAACATTATGAGCCAAGGTTAAAGTGTGTGTCAATGAGAACTTCGAGCTCATTTGAAAAGTCTTTGAAGGATGTTAGAATCTGGTGCAGTGCACATCACATGAAAGCTGAATGCTTGGGCTGGAGAGATGGCTCAGCAATTAAGAGCACTGACTGCTCTTCCAAAGGTCCTGAGTTCAATTCCCAGCAACCATCTGTAATGAGATCCAATACCCTCTTCTGATGTGTCTGAAGATAGCTACAGTGTATTCATATAAATAAAATAAATTAATAAATCTTTAAAAAAGTAAAAGAAACCTGAATGCTTACTGGTTGTTTTGTGATGCTGAGGATTGGGCATCTGAGGCAGGCACGCTGCCACTGAGTACCTCCCAGCCCCAAATGACTGCTTATTTGTACACTGTATTAATACTTAGGTATGAACAGAGTTGTAACACTTGAAAGTTCATGGGCTGTCCTCTGAGGCCACCCAAGATGCGCCCACTGGATACCCTCTGTGAGCCGGGTATTTAATGCAGCTGTCTTGTTTGTCTCCAGGGGAAGAAGGTAGATGGCTCTGTAAATGCCTATGCCATCAACGTGTCTCAGAAGAGGAAGTACAGGTATGCATGCTCCCCAGACTGTGTGCTTGCGCTTGGAAAAGAATGTTATTACAGGATTATTGCATGTAGGGCATGCTGACGTTTTCCACAGTTTGCACATGTGTGCTTGCTACCTCCCCTGGGTGTCCCCCACATCTCACCTTCTAAGACATATAGACAAAGATAAACATGACCCAGTCCTTGGGCCTCTGCTGCCCAAATGTTGGGATTGCAAACATCTGCCACCAAGATTGGCTCCTATGAAATATACTGTCTCTGTTGTTTGGATTCTGATGTGTTAAAATGTCCTTCCAATTTACATGGTAACAACTAGCTCTGCCCATTATTGCATTGAGGTGGGGGGGGGGTCTCTGAACCTGAAGCTCATAATTCTGGCAAGACTGGTCAGTGAGCTCTCCTTTCCCACTGCTGGGGTTATAGGCTGTGCAGCCATGCCCAGTCTTTTACATTCCTCATGCTTGGAAGGCCACTCTTACCCACTGACCCATCATCTCCTTGGCTCTCCTTTTGAGAGCAGGGCCTCTATGTATCCCAGGCTGGGCTTGAACTCACAATCCTTGCACATCCACCCCTACAGTGCTGGTGATTCTAGGCACACACCATCACACACAAATAAAATATTACCATTTGAAAAGGTACTGTTAGTTTGAATTCTTGAAGTATACTTTTATTATACTTTTAAAATGAGTCCAGAATTTAAAAAATACTTTTCTCTTTTTATCATAGGCAGTACATGAATCGAAAAGGTGGATTCAACAGACCTCTGGATTTTATTGCATAAAACTTGAGGTGTTGGATGGAGGATTCCCCCACCCTCGTCTGGGTCAGAGAGTATTTTATATTTTGTATTTAATACACATCAAAACAGGATCTTGAGTCTTCCTTCTTATAAAGTAAGAAAATCTTATTTATGACACCCAGTTTACTTACTTTTCAAGGCAATGTCCCTGGGGTGGCCACCAGCCCTTTTGTCTGTCCTTGTTCCTTTGAAACTGTGTGTGCTGTCTTCTTGGATGCTTACTAGGTGTCCTTAAAAACTGAAAGTGAATTACATAAATTTCCCCAATAAAACAATGTTTCTACCCATTTTATATTTATTTGACAGATATCTTCATTACTAGATTAAAGAGTCTCCCTGAATAATTTCTTTTTCTACACATAAACTTGTTTTGTTTTGAGACAAGGTCTTGCTATGTAGCCCAGACTAGCCTTGAAATTGGGGCACGCCGCCTGCCTCTACCTCCGGGTTGCTGGGGTTACCAATATGTCCCCAAGCCAGCTTAGATGAGATCTTGGTTCTTGGTAGTTTAAAAACTAGAAGAATGGAAAATGTGTAGCTTTGGGTTTTTGTATATTCTTCATTTCACCCCAAAATATCATTTACTATGTTCAGTAACACAAGCCATACATGTTTGCTATAAAACTAATTTAGTAGAACCAGAGAGCAAAAGAAAAAAACCCAATTCCCATGTAATCTACAGCAGAAACATTTTGTGTGTGTCCTTTCAGGCTCTTATGGACGTATATTTCTTACCCCACCCATAAGATAAAGTACAATGTATACAGCCCTCCCCTAACCCTTTCCTCATTTTTATTAACACTGTTTGTTTGTTTGTTTGTTTGTTTCAAGACAGGGTTTCTTTATGGAGCCCTGGCTGTCCTGAAACTCACTCTGTAGACCAGGCTGGCCTCAAACTCAGATCCACCTGCCTCTGCCTCCCAAGTGCTGGAATTAAAGGCCCGTGCTACTACTGCCAGGCTTTATTATGAACATTTTTATGCTCATATTGCCTAGAGATGTGGCATCCTGAGGCTTTTTAGTTGTACTATAATGGATCCACCTTTTTTGATGCTTTGGTATCTAGTAAGGGATTGCATGTCCACTCAGAGATAACCTATAAGTGCATGAACATGTTTTTATATGTGTCAGCTTCAGAGGGAAGTTGACCGTGCCACTGCTCTTAGCAAAGCCTTCATCGGGCTGCGTGGGTAAAACCCCTCTGTTTTATTGCAGGTGGACTGTGGTTGTGATTTTATAGCCCCCACTAATGCTAACATTCAGATTATTCTGATCTTTTGGGATTCTAAACAGTTATATAAGTATTTGTGTCTCATGATTTTGTTTTGTTTTTTGACTATTTTTAATGTCCTTGTTAACTTTTGGTTAGCATATATAGCAGTGGGTCTTGTTGGAGATTCCCATGGTCTATGTCATTCTGCTTTGTTTTTTATTTGCTCTCCCCATCCCTGCCGCCTCCTGCTGATCTCCTCCCTCTGCTTTCATATGATGGACATTCCAGTCCCTTCTCTTCTTCCCTTCACCCTCTCCAGAAGTCTTCCTTCCCTTTCATGGTCCCCTTTATACATTCATGACCCCACTCACATGTATGTACATGTGTACTTAAATTTAAGTCTAGATTTCACATGGAAGCGAAAACATGGAATATTCAGGTAGCTTATTTCACTTAGCATAATGGTTAGATTTTTAAATCTAAGAGGAAATGGGGGGGGGGGTAGGACCTTTTCCTTTAACAGGTTGCTCTCTTCCAGAGGCACACTTAGTGTCAGATCTTCTAAGAATCTGTGTGTTGGCATGCCCAGGGCTTTGTCCTTTGACTCACTACCTCCAGGGGCCTTTAGATGTCTCCCACATGGCCTTGGATATGCATGCCAGCTTGGGCCTCCTTAAGCTGAAGCCTTGATGATGCCTATAGCATCAGGACCTCAAATGTGAGAGCCCTTGCTTCCTTCCTGCAATCTTTTCTGAGGCTCCCCCATTAGAAACAGCTTTACTCCTTCGTTCAGACAAATTTTGGAGTCATCCTCAACCTCTTTTATGCCCTGTATCTGATTGACTGGGAAGTCCCTTTGACATTTATTTGACCATTGCTCACTGCTACCACCAAGCTTGCAAGTCCAGACTTGCACTCGTCTGTACTACTGCAGAAGCTCCAGAGAAGCCCCCTTTCTGCTCTTGCTGCCTCTTTACTCTCCACCCAACAGCAAGCATCACCACATGTCCCCCTAGTTTTAGTGATACTGTTAGAATAAAGTCCATGTTGCTGCAGTCTCCACGTGTAAAGCACACAAGTCCTATGTGATCTGGGCTCGAACCCTAGCTCACTGTGCTTGTATACATCTACTGTGCTCATTGCTATTCTTTGAGGCCAGGCTAGTGTCCATTTTTCCTTCCTCTGGAACATTCCCTCTCCTCTAGATGTGCTCATGCTCCTTCTCTATTGAGATAAGACTCATAGCTCATAAAGCATACCCTGTTGAAGCTGGCAGTAGTTCTAGTGTGTGCACTTAGGCAGGCATTCATCTTCACATCTAGAGTCTTTTCATCATCCAAAGAAACCGTGAACTCTCTTAATACTCTATCCCCAACCCTTCTCCCACAAGTCACTAACATATGCCATGTCTGTAGTATGTGCCTCTTCTGGGTGTTTGATATAAGTAGAGCCATGTGCTGTTCCGTCTGGCTGCTTTCACTCGGTGTCATCCACACTGCATTGGTGTCCCCTTCCTTTTTACAACTCACTAATACTCCGTCCTGAGGTTATACCTTGTTTTGCTTATACTTCAACAACAGCAGATGGCATTTAGAATGTTTTTGCTTTTGTGAAAAATATTCCATGGATACTAGTACACTTTTATATAAACACATTTTATTATTTATTTATTGAGACAGGTCTTTCTCTGTAGCCTGGCCGTCCTAGAGCTTAAACTCACGGAGATCCGCTTGCCTGCTCCTGCCTCCCCAGGAGCACATGTGTATTCTCAATCCCCTGGCCTGTCTCTGTAGAAGTAAAGGTACTGAGAGGATAATGACCTGTGGAAGCTTGTCCGTTCCCTGCAGTGTAGGAGATGTACCTGCTCTCCACGCCCACCTCTACTTCCCTTCACCGCACCTAGCACAAGCTTAGATCATCCATGTTTGCCAGATGGCTGATTCTGAGAGGTGGGGCTTGCTGTGTTTGCTGCTGTCACCCCAGCCCCGTAGAGGGCCTGGTGCCTTAAGAATTGGAATGTAGTGCAGTCAGCTTCCTCACTGAGCCTCTTCTGGTTTTTGTCTTTTGGTTTTAGAAAGTATTTTAATCATTAACTAAAATAAGTCTGATTCCCTTTTTTAAAGTTGCTGATTTCTAATTGTATTTATGTATATGTGACTCCTTTTCTGTATGTGCACCATGTGTATACAGACACCAGAAGAGGCATCAGGTTGCCTGGAACTGGAGTTACAGGCTGTTGTAAGCCACCTGATGTGGGTGCTGGGAACTAAACCCAGGTCCTGTGCAAGACCTAGTATAGTATACTCTTAGCCACTGAGCCTGCTCTCCAGCCCTGATCCCCTTACACAGAAGTCACAGACCTGTTGCCTGCCCCAGTGCCAAATGCTGGGGGTTACAGCTGGGCTTCACCAGACCCTGCTTTTTCTTTGCCTTTTTAAAGAAAAAAAAAATAGAGATAATTTTTCAGCTGAATTAATATGGAGCCTTGTAGAGCTTTCTGTGCCTGGGTAAGTTAAGTCTACCTTGAAAGAGCTCCGATACCCTCTTCTGTATTCTGTGCAATATAGTATATGGGTGAATATACATTTGTGTATGTGTGTTTGTATGTGTTCCTCTGTTAGAAGTTTTGAAGATTCTAATGTCATGATGAGAGAAGCCATTGAATGTTTAAAGTGACATCAGCAAAGAGTTGATATTAAAGCAAAAATATCCTGTTTGAATATTTGCTACACCAAGAAATGACATAAATTCCTCAAAAACATAGAAGACAAAATTCATCTCATAGTGGTTTTATAAACTTGGTTGTGAAGAGGGTTTTAATTCCCACAGCCTAGGCCTTTCAGGCAGTTGAGTGCTGTGGAGGAGAGTTCTGAGGTGCTCCACAAAGCAGCCCCTTGGGTCCCATATGAGATGAGCTCAGCATTGGCAATGACCTCCACTGGAGCCATGGGAGGGAGGGAGCCAGACTGTGGAGCTGAGAAACTAGATAACCATGTCATCCATTTGGGTTTCTCCATTTCATTACTCAGTTCTTAGTTTTATCTTGCATGCTGAAAAGCACCTTTCTTGTGCTATCACATGCGTCATTTGTATTAAACTATTGGCATAGAGCTGGGGCCCACGCATTTTAGAACTCTCATGTTTGGGAGGCAAGGCCTGCTTACCAGTTCATGCTTCCATAGTGACTGACCATGTTTGGGTTGTAGGAGAGGACTGAGCTGGCTCACCCTTTGTTTTCCACTTACTGCTTTATTGCCAGTAGATGGCGCTAGATACTCTGTTCCTAATGTCAAGTCCTAGTTGGTGTAAGCAATCCTATTCTTGCCACCAAGAAAGGAAATTGCCATATTTCTTACTCTGGTGTTTATGTAATTGGGTATTTTTGTTTGGAGTTGAATTTAGACTTTTGGTGCTTAGCTTACTTGCTTTATTTATTCTCTCTGGCTTGGGTTTCAAACGCTGACCACTCTTTTAAAAAGAAATATGTGGCTTTTCCGTTAGAGTGACTGTAGGGGTAGAATTATGATCCTGAAATAGGACTGGATTGAAATAAGTTGTTGAGAGCAGAAAGAGAAGACTGAAAAGATGTTACATAGTCACAGTAAACTTGGGAGGAAATATGAAAGTGTGGAACCCAAGCTGTTAAAATGGCTGAAGCAAAGCATTTATGAAAATTAAGTTGGTTACTTTAATAGTTGCATATGATACTTTAGTTTTTAACCTTATTTAACAAACAGCATACAATTTTAAAATATTCCAAGTGGTTCTTTTCCCCATTCTCATTTCCAAGTTCCATGCCCTCATGAAAAACTGCCTTCAGTATGTATGTCAGCATAGAGCCCTTGACTAGATCCTTGGACATACCAGGCAACATTGCCTCTCTATTGCACCCAAATCTGTTGTGTGTTATGATGGTTTTAATTTCGTTCTGTGGCTGTCTGCAGTTCTGTATACCTGCCATTTTGTTGTTGTCATTGTTGTTTCGTTTTGTTTTTGTATAACTGTAAGTCAGAGGATTGCCTGGGCAGTTGTGGATGAGATTACAGGGGTTCAGGTCTTTCTCCAAGCCTAGGAGAAACAGGAAAGTTATTTGTCTCAGAGCCTCTTTCTTCATGTGCAAATGTAACTAAGGATGACAACCCTCAGGGTTGTCCTGAGGGATGGGAACCCTCTAGGTAGATTACCTGACATATGCATACAAAGAAAGCTAAAACTGCATACTGACAACACTAATATGTTTTATTTAAAACTCCCATGCTCGGTTCAATTTTCAGACTTCTTACCCATTAGCTTTATTCCTGCCTTTTAAATTGGATATGTTGACATTGCACTGTAGGTCTCGAATAAGCTCTCATTTCAAAAATCGCGATGCTCAAGGACCTGTGTTTACAGAGTGAGCTTTCCTGTGGGTGCTGGTGGAGCACACTGTTTGTCGCCTTGGGGAGGCCTGCTCTGGAGTGTTTTCCTCTGGGACAGAAGGGATGGCCTTGGGTTCAGCCTTACTTTATGCACCAGGTCACTCGGTGCGAGTGTGGTATAGGGGAGCCGGCTGGTTTCCCCCAACCCCTGGGGTGGGAGCTAGGTGCCACCATCTGCTGAGTCCCCAGCTAGTTCTCCCCGGAGACAGTGGGCAACAGGTCGGCGGCCAGTGGGCGGGGAACCGCCCTGCCCTCCTGCCTTGTAGCCAATCAGCAGCACGGGAGTGGGCCGCTGCTTGGGCAGAAGGGTGACGTCATCGTAGCCGGGAGGTTTCCGAGGATTAGGCCAATGAGGCGCGGGCGCAGCGGCATTCCCTATATTGTACTTGCCCAATACCCGCAGAGCCCAAGGGGGCCCGGCTGTCGGCGTAGAGCCAATGGGAGGCAGGCAGAAGCACGAGGCGGAGTTGCGAGTCCTGCAACCAATGGGGCGTGGGGGGCGGAGCCCGGGCCTTGTCAAGCCCGGCCAACCGGCGGGGTAAGCGGGCCCCTGGGGCGGGGCCGCGGGCACTTCCCCAATCGCGGAGGGCCGGGGGCGGGCCGGGCCGCGGGCGGCCCAATGAGGCACGCCGCCGCCGCGGGCCTGTCAAGGGACGGGGCCGGGGGCGGGCGGCGGCGAGTCGGGATAAACACTCGGCGGTGGCGGCTGGGCTTCGGTCTCCGTGCTGTCCCATCGCTGCCCCTCCTGGCTGGCCAGTGCGGCGGCTCCTCGGTGTTCCCGGCCGGTGGCCCGCGGGCACGGAGAGGCGGCCCGCTGGGTGCAGGATGGCGACAGCCGTCGGGATGAACATCCAGCTGCTGCTGGAGGCGGCCGATTACCTGGAGCGGCGGGAGAGAGGTGCACGGCGGGCTGCGGGCCGGGCGGGCGGCCGCTGGGGTGGTTGGGGCGCGGGCCGGCCGCGAGCGCCAACCCCCGGGCCCGCGCCCCAAAAGCCGAGCGCGGGGGGCGGCGAGCAGCTGGAACCTTCCACACCTGCTCCGAACCGAGGGCGTCCACGCCAGGAAAGAGCAGGCATTGTTCTCAGAATTCCGCCTGCCTGCTCCCGCCCGGTGTCCCGGACTCCGACAGACAGACGGACGCGGGGACAGGGTGTCAGTTGCTCTGGGCCCACTTATTAACGGGACTCCTCGGTTTTTTAGAAGCTGAACATGGGTATGCCTCCATGTTGCCATATAGCAAGGACAGAGATGCCTTCAAACGGAGGAACAAGCCCAAGAAGAACAGCACCAGTAGCAGGTAACTGTTCAATGTTCCCCTCTCGGTAGCTAAAATGACCAAGGCTGATTGTTAGTTGACTTACAGGATTCTAGCCCTACAGATACATTGAGGGTTCAGTAATGTGTTCATGGTGCCAAGCAGTCCTTCTTTTTAAGTTGAGGAAACAGAGGAGAAAAATAGGAATGTCTAACATTTCATTGTGACTTTTTAAAGCAAGATTAATTCTGCTTTTTACCCTCTGAACAAAGCAAAGCTCTGAGGCTGCTCCAGGCAGGACTGGCAGCAGGGTTACTGCGTTTGCCTGCCTTACAAACAAGAGTTTCCTTTAATTAAAAATGCGGCATGGTATCAGTTGATTTTGCTTGTTAATAGAGATTTTATAAATGAAGTATCTGGCCTGACACAGGTGGTAGAAATTTATATTTAACGTGTACATTAAATGCAGTAGTTTGGTGACTCAATTGTGACCTCTCTTCCTGATGGCTGAGCAGAGTGATTGAGGGTAGAACCTACTTCTGTGAGAAGATGCATGTTACATTAAGATGTCAGCAAGTTGCAGCCTTTTCCTGTTAGCCTCAGAGATTACTTTATAGCCCTCAAAAGCTGTGAATTTCACCACAGTGTTTAGTTAATGACTGGGAACTCACAGTCCCTGATCCACAATAACATTTCATCTCTGTTACTGTCCCTATGTCCCCCTCCTTGCTCTTAAAATACTAGTTGTAACTGGGCATGATGGTGCACATCTTTAATCCCAACTCTCAGGAGCACTCAGGCAGGTGGATCTCTGTGATTTGGAGGCCAGCTTGATCTACCTAGGGAATTCCATACGAGCCAGGGCTACACAGTGAGACCCTGTCTCAGAAAATAACAAAACCACTAACAGGTCGGTAGGAGTCTGTGTATCTAGGGCCATTCAATTATGTCTTTGTGCCTACCAACTAAAATGATATTTTCATCAATTTAGAATCCTCATCCCTGCCCCTCATGAGTAACTTCCCACAAGCACTGTATGTGTAGCTCTGTGGCTTAATACAGACCACTACACCCCAGGAGGTTCCCACTCATGCCTCAGATTCATCTACCTTGTCCTTGGTTCACCCCATTCCTAGTCCTTAGTGTTGGGATCATAGACTGAGCAGCACACTTGGCCACGCTCCTGACTAAAGCACCGGAAGGGTGGACCTGACCTGGTAATTACCTGGTGGGTTTCCTTGTCCTCTCATCCAGCAGAGCCTGGTGTTAGTAGTCAGCAGCACTGTACACGGGCACTGCAGCCCTGAAGGAGCATGTGCACACTGACGGGAGTCAGCCGGCAGCATCAGGAAAGGACTTCAAAGGCGTGGTGTGCTGTCTGTTGTCTCTGTGCTAATGTATCCCACTCTTGCCATTACTATCACCACTCCTGAGTTGGGAGGAATTGTCCGCCTTACCAGTCTTAGGCTCTAATACCTTAACACTAGTTTTTCCTGCTTTGTAAGAAGGTTGCTAGGGGTGCTGAGGAACGGGGAGTAGAAAGGCAGTGCTGAAGTGACTTGGTCCCAGAAGATGGTTAAGAGATCGTGAGAGCTAAAAATGCTAAGCGCAGCACTGGAGTCCTTCTTTTGGTTTAGCCTACAGCACTCCTGAAAGTGGCTCTAGTTCCTGAGTTTTGGAAAAGCTATAAACCCTTCTCTAAGAGGCTTGCTTCCCGTTCTTAGAGATTGGTCTGTGGGAGCTCCTCATATACTTCCCAACCAGTGGGCGGGTGTGATACAGTCAGTAGTGTAAGGGTCCCTCAGAGTCCAGGATTAAAGTCTGAGCAAGTAGTTTTATGTAGGTGTGATCTCTTCTGTGGCTGTTGGCCCATCCCTCACTTGAGGAGGAGAGCACCATCAGAGAGTAGCTGGATGTCCGTCATAATCAGCCTTCTGCCCAGGGCCACAAGATCGGAACTGTGAAGTGAGAGGGCGAGGGAGACACTCCTAGTCCACAGAACTCTTGGGAAAGTAACATGCTCGTATTCTGGCTAAAATGTTATGTTCTTTGCTTGGGGAGTCTGAGGGAATACTTTGCTTTGAACAAGAAAAAAAAGGATTCACCCATGATACCAAACTTTTGGGGGGAACAGAAATCCAGTTTGTTTTAAAACTGTTTGGAAAGAAAAAGAAAGAGAAAGAAAAGCATGGTGAATGTCAGTTGCTTTGGAATCATCCAGATAACGACTGGATTGGAGAGATAGGATCTTTCTTTCTGTTTTTAAGATCACTTGGTTGTTATTTAGAATCGAAATTGAGGGCTGTACCCCAGTGTAGAGTGCTTATCTAGCACATGCAAGGCCCGGGATTCAATTCCCACATCAGGCAAAAGTCTTGCATATTGCCCATGGCTACACCCAAACTCTTGGGTTCCAATGACCTTCCTGCCTCAGCTCCTTAAGTAGTTGGAGCTGTGTACACATGTCTCTGCCTGTGCTGTTTTTTAGAAGTATTTTTGTTAACGTGAGTAAAACAGGCTCGGCCACTGATGTGAAAGAGGAAGTAGGGGACTTGGCCACTGCACTGTTTTGTTAGGGTGCCTGTGGCGCTGACCTAACATAAGCAGCCGTTCTGACGTGCTGCATTTGACTGAGTTATCATTTTATTAGGGTTTGCTGCTCTAGGGTAAGCTTGACCTTATTGGCCATCCAGAGTTATCGAGTCCTCGGCGAGTGCACGGAAAATGGTCTGACACAGGAAGGTATCTGTGCATTCTCCCGTGCCTTAATTAAAGCCTCAGTGCTCACCCATCAGTGGGGGTGGCTGCTGCTTATTAATGACTAACTCAGTTTCAGCCTCGAGAGCACGCTTCACTCACACCTGTTAGGTGGCCGTCCCCCTTTAAAAGGCACCACATGTTCAACACTCTTAAGTAATCAATAAAACCTGTCATTTCTAAAACTTGAGTTAAAAATTGGAAAGAGTTATGCTTCCTACAGGATTTGTCGATAAAGTTTGTCTTGGGGATTCAGCATTTTTAAAATATAGATTAAAATCATCAGTTTGTCTGTCTGTAGCTCTTCAAAGAATCCAGAAAGTGCTGTGCTGATAGAAGTGCCCTGGGTGCTCATTCTCCTTCCGTCCTCCCAGGTCAGGGGCTGTGCTCTTCTGTAGTTAAACAGGAAAGTCTTAACCACTTTTATCCATTTAAAAAAAAAAGCCCTGTCAGACTTTGAACTTAGAATTCCCAGTTAAAGGTAAAATACCACGTGCTTAAAGCCATGTGTTTGATTGGTCCCCGCCTTCACATGAAGGCTATAAAGGAGAAGACTGACAAAGAGCCTAGTGAACCAAGCAGAGACTGGTTTGGAAGTCCTAGAGACAGAGCTTAAAGCCAGCACCATTTCCCCATGTGCTCATAGAAGAAAAAGTTGTCTTTATTACACTCTTATTTGTTTGTGTGTGTGTGGGTGCGCACGTGCCATGGCCTGCTTGTGGATACCAGAGGACAACTTTCAGGGGGTGGTTCTCTCCCTCCACCAGGTGGGTCCTGGGTATCAAACTCGGGTCATCAGGCTTTGTAACAAGCGTCTTTATCTGCTGAGCCTTCTTACCCACCCAGGCACACACTCTCCCTGATCTATGCTGAGTAAACTTAACTGTGGTGCCAATGCTGCCATCCATAGCTGAGCACTTGCCATGTGACCTCCTGGGTCACAGAATTCACAACCAGAGCCAGTTAGAGTCCAGAGAATTCACATTCAGCCTTTTCCAAAACTGGGCTTCCTCACCCATACCCCCGCATGAAGAAGCTGCTTTCAGATGTAGAAGGAATCAGGTTGATTTCCATGGTTCTAGAAGTCCAAGGCATGGCCTGGTCCTCAGGGGCAGCCGTGAGCACTAATGGTGGATTTCTAACCCAGCATGCCTTTCATCTGGGCCTCACCAGTCACCTTTATAGCTGTTCCCTCATTGATCCATGCTTCTAGATTATTGGCAATTATTTGTATTCCCATTTTTAACAGAGGGGTTAACCCAGGGTGAGGTAGTACAATTATTTCATCTATAGTACCAGAGAGGACAAAGCTGGCCTTTTTTTCATCTCAACTCCTGCTTTTGCCAGCCTGCTGCCTTCGTGTTGAATTTGCCAGGCCCTGCTTTCCTCATGCTCTGAGGCAGCAGCATCTTTGTGGAGGTTGTGCAGGAGGCATTTCAGTCAGGGAGCTGAGTTGGGGGAGGGGTATTTTACCAGTTAAAATAGGTTGTAACCAAACAGCATCATGTGTTAGTGTATGCTGCCCCTAGGACATAGGATGGGGGTATGGTGCCACCCCCGTGACTTTACAGATAACCTAAAGGTGTTATGCAACTCCGGTGCACATCACACTGTACAAGTGTGTTTTGTAAGTGACCCTCTTCCTCTTTACAGAAGGCTGCATACCTCTTAATAAGTCCCTGGAGTTCCTTGGACTATATTTTTTATATTTATTTTATCTTTTAATGAATATGAGTGTTTTGCATGCATGTATGTCATGTGCATCTTGTATATAGCTGGTGCCTACAGATGTTAGAAGAGAGGGTCAGATCCCCTGGAGAACTGGAGTTACAGACAGTTGTGAGCTGCTGTGTAGGTAATAGGGGTAGAACCCTGGTTCTCTGAAAGAACAACAAATGCTCTTTATCACTGAGCCATCTCTCCAACCCTTGAGCTGTATTTTAGACACTTTGAATTATCTGATTCCCTGGGTAGACTCCTTTAGAAAAACCCAGGGAATCCCTATCCCCCATTCCCCAACCCCACCCCTGCTTATCTACCTTCTCTTACCAACTTTGTAGAAAAAAGTTAAAATGAGGGTTAGGGAGATAGCTCTGTAGGTAATGTGCTTACAGTATACTCCCGAGTCCCCAACATCTCTGTAAAACTCAGACATAGGAGCGCACACCTCTGACCCCAGCACAGTGGCTATAGAGACGGATTTCTAGGGCTCTCTGACCACCAGTCTAGCCATACAGAGCTCGAGGTTCATTGAGAAACATCTGTCTCAGAAAATAAGGTGGAAAACACACTCACGCACACACACACACACACATGGATGCACATTCACATGGAAGTTCAGTTAGGTTGGTGTTGAAGTCACTTTTGTGTTTGAAAGCGTCTCATCATGTAAGTCTAGCTGTCTTGGAACTCACTATGTAGACCAGGCTTGGCCTCGAAACCCAAAAGCTCACCTGCCTCTATCTCCTGAGTTCTGGGACTAAAGGTGACAGCCCGGCTTGAAATCACTGTCTAAGCAAAAATAATTGGAGAAAAAAAAGGACAAGAATAATTGATTTAAAAAACAAAAACAAAAGTAATCTTATTTTCTTGCTCCTCTTTCAGATCAACTCACAATGAGATGGAGAAGAACAGGTGAGTGGGGAGACCTTGGTGGAGGTGCTCTGGGAGTCTGGGGGGGACCTTGTGGAGGTGCTCTGGGAGTCTAGGTGGACCTTGGAGGAGGTGCTCTGGGACCTTGGAGGAGGTGCTCATCACATTTTCAGTCCTCCCACCCCCAGCCTCCTTCCCAATGGCGACCCCTGAGCTGGGAATTCATTTTGGGCCTCTAACCAGTGGTGCCCATGCATCACCTGGGAAATGAAGCTTCCCCTCCCCCCACCCACTCCCAGGGAATACCTTCAGATGACTCCCACAGACAATGAGGTGTGCACACTCAGGTTCTCTCTGCAGCCCTGCCTTAGTCACATGTATATGAATATGTGCAGTGTGTGCGCGTGCATACGTACCTGCAGTTACCGTCAGGTAGCTGTGCCTATGGAAAGTAGGGAAGATGGTGAGCAGAGGTCCAGGGACTGTCGCTGGCTGGAGGGGCCTGCCACCTGTACCTCACCTTGCCCCGAGCAGCTGACTCTCCTGGCCTGCTGCTGCTCCTGACAGAAACCTTTAGTCTCCATATCAAGTCGTCTGTCCTTCAGTGACACTGCCTAGTGGTTCTCAGCTCTTTAGACTCACTGGAAAAACTTTTAATTTTTTAAAATAATCTTAGATGCATTATACATATATATGTGTGTTTTCTGGGGCCAGAGAACAGCTGTTTATGTCTACTGAATCTATAAAATAAAATTTTAATGGGAAAAATGTAAATGTACAAAGGTAAATCAAATGCAGCGGAGTCCTGTGTGTCCACCCTGCCTCCTTATGATCAACACTGTGCCAGGTTCCTACGCTCCAGTCACAGCTGTCCTTCTCCATGGAGGATTTAAAGCTAATTGCCCAGCTCCAGTAAGGACATTTTTTATTTGTTTGTTTGGTTTTGGTTTTGTTTTTTAAAACAGGGTTTCTCTGTCTAACTCTGGCTGCCCTAGAACTTGCTCTGTAGACCAGGCTAGCCTTGAACTTATATAGATCTGCCTGCTTCTGCCTCCAGAGGAATTAAAGGCATCCACAGCTACAGCCAGGCAGTACAGACTTCTTTAAAGGAAAAAAGGCAATCATAACTACAGGCCTCTCTGATCCTGTGATGCTTTGAGGAGCTTTAAAACAAACAGTGCCCCAGCCCTTGGGTAGCTACTCAGACTTAGTAGCTTTGCCTTGAGGCTCTGCACTAATCCTTCAAAGCTCCCCAGGTGACTCTCACATAGCTGGGTTGAGCATGGAACTGCTTCAGTCTGAGCATCCATCCACTTGACATGCAGGCCACCCACCCAGGTGGGCGGCCTTCTCAGTGCCTGTGTGAGTAGGAAGGTCTACTGTGATGGTGGTCCAGCTTCCCTCAAGCCCTTTTAAAGACCCTGACTCTGAAGGTCAGGTCAGAATTGTGTTTTAAGTTTCACCCAAAAAAAGACAGACCAGACCCTTACCAGGCAGGCAGGAACTGGGAAGAAAATCAAACCAATAGCTCTGTTCCCTCACAGGATTTCTAGTGAGTGTGACATTGTGTGGGCCTTCTCACCTGTGCATTGCTCTGTGACTGTGGCTGGCTGTTAAAGTCAGAGCTACCTTTATGCTTTCGGGGTTTACGCATCAGAATGTTCTTTGGGTAGAAAATGGTAGCTGTGGCCTCCCTTCTTCATCCTTAGAGTCTCTCTTGTGTCTGCCTCAAGTTCTTCTTTCAGACCTTTTATGTAGGCATTTATTTGTATTATCCAGTTTCAGCCTTTAGGCCAGGGCTCCGTGGTGGAGTGCGTCCCTGGCATGCACAGCCTTGGGTTCCATCCCAGCACTGCAAAGGAAAAACAGACTGCATCCTTTGAGCAAAGACTCCCGGGTCTTCTGTTATTTTGTGCCTTTTTCCTCTGTGAGAGTGCTACACAGTGTGTGTGTGTGTGTGTGTGTGTCTGTCTGTCTGTCTGTCTGTCTGTCTGTCTGTCTGTCTGTCTGTCTGAGTCTGTGTGTCTGTGTATGCATACAAGAGTGCATGGGTGGTGGTGATGGTTGTTGTTGTTTTAAATAGTTCAGGGATGTTTAGTTTTTGCTTAGTATGGTCCAAGACCTGAGCCCTGTGTGGGATACTAGACAAATTTACACTTGGGTGTGAAACCAGCCAGACCCATGCCACAGAAGTAACAAATCTGTCTAAGGAGAAGAACTCAGAAACACCTTGTTAGTCCATAAAGGGCTGCTGCTGTGGCACGAGAAGGGCCATGGAGACAGTTCCAGAAGGTGACGTGAAGCCATCACTGGCAGCACAGGCCACAGACTGCTCCCATCGGCACTTCGTCTTGCTTGAGGCAGGGAGTCATTTCTACCTTCCTGCTTCCTGTTCCTTTTGGACTTGGGTCTTGCTTACAGAGTCCTAACAAGTCTTTGCCTGGTTTATAGTATGTGGTCTGAAAGGGAAGGAAGTAAGGCCTCCATCGCTTAAGTTAGCCGACCGTGCTTACTGCAGGCCAGAGGAAGAGGATACTGGGGTTTGGCCCTTCTCTGTGTCCCTTGTAGGCCTGCTTGGTTTAAGAAATTCTTGAATTGGGGTTCAATAGCTACTCTTACAGCTACCTGGCTGTGGTAGCTTTTAAGAAGAAAACCACCTCACTGGCCCCTAGTACACTTGAGCCTCTTTTTTCTGCCCACCCCCTTTTGAGACAGAGTTACTACATATATCCCAGGCTGGCTTCACACTTCCTGTATAGCCCAGGATGACCTTGAATTTCTGATCCTCCTGCTGGGACGCTGAGATTACAGGAATACACAGCCACACCCAATTTATGCCATGCTGGGCTCAAACTCAGCAGTCACACGACTTGAGTTAAGCACTCCCCACTCCAGATAACCACATATAAAAAGATTGTGAGGGCTCTCAAAATAAAAGCAACCCTAAAAGAAATTCTAAGGTGGGATTCCCCCACCCCCTTTGGTATTGCAGAGTTGAATACACTTGGGTTTTGTGGCACCTTAGACATTCAAAACAAGCCTTTACCCGAGGTTGGGGCGCAACAGTTAAATACCTGGTGTATACAAGAAGAAAGCAAGCTGTGTAGAATGGAGACAGTGTTTGTTGAGCACCCACAGCCCCACAGGATCCAGGACACACATAAACACATGTCCGGGTTATCATTTACCTTCAGGAACCAGTGTTCTCACTGGTGGCTCAGTTACCCTGTGCGTACTTAACTCCTACTTACATCCAAGGCTTTTGTTGTTGTTGTGTTTTATAGACTTTTTTGTTTTAATGTATATGTATGAGTATTATACCTGCATGTATGTATGTACATCATATGTGTGCCTGGTTCCTGCAGAGTTCAGGAAAGGGTATTAGATCCCTTGGAACTGGAGTTAGACGGTTGTGCTCAGGTACTGCATCAATGCTGGAACAGAACTGGGTCCTCTTAGAAGAGCAGCCAGTACTCCACCACTGAGCCTTCTCTCCAGTCCCCATGGCCACTGTT
Organism: Mus pahari; assembly: GCF_900095145.1. Taxonomy (NCBI): domain Eukaryota; kingdom Metazoa; phylum Chordata; class Mammalia; order Rodentia; family Muridae; genus Mus; species Mus pahari. The sequence goes on along the minus strand of NC_034591.1, from coordinate 103,654,459 downwards.
TCTAAAGACAATGTTTCTTTCCTTTTTTGAGACAGAGCTTCAGTACTGTAGCCCAGGATATCCTAAGATTTGCTATATAGCCCAGACTGGCCTTGAAGTTGGGTGTCTTCTTACTTCAGCCTCCTAGGTCTTAGGATTTAGGAGGCAGAGACAGGCAGATATCTGAGTTTGAGGCCAGCCTGGTCTACAGAATGAGTTCTAGGACATATGCTAATATGCTAAGCTACTAGCTGTTTCCATCCAGGACTTGGAGTGTATCTTAATTTACTTAGATCTCTTTTGTGTCTCTAAGCAAAGCAAAGCTTTGTAGCATTTCCCCATAAGGTTTACACAATTCTTGCAAGAAGTGTGCAGGGTTTGTGCAGTTTAGATGCTGTTGGTTCTTGTAGTTAATAGGTTGATCTTTGGAGCCCAGGAATCCTTTCTGCCTCTTGTTGCGTGCCATGTGTTGGTTCTGCTCTCTTGTCTGGGAACTACTTTGGGGTAAGACCATTTCAGGAAGCCCTGTGGTCATGGAGATGCTGACCCAGCAGCCATGGTGAACGGGTTGGGAGTCAGTGCCACAGCAGGCTCCTGTCTTCAGTGGCAGACACCCATGTTTTCTGGGATGCTACAGATTCAGTATCTTCTAACCTCATGACTAAAGATTTGTGTGTGTGTTCTGTGGAAATTTGAAGCCTTGTTCTATGCTATATTTTCAATTTGTCCAGAAGGATTTCAGTGATGCCTGGCCTGGCATGAGAACCCTTTCTAGTAGTTTCCCTAGAGAATGATCTGATGATTGTAGGTCCCTAGAACTGTTTTCCTGGGTTTTTGACTTTTCAAATGGCCAGATTCTTTCTATTGAAAGGATCAGGCATAGAGTGTACGACTGGGGCCTGATGTGCACTGGGCCAGGGTGTGGTGTACACTGGGGCCACTCTCACTACTTTGTTCCACCCTTGACCACATTCAGAGAAGTCATCCATCCACCACAGGCATTGGTGTGCAAATGTAGGCTCTGCTGACTATGTGCTGAAGTCCAGGGCCACTAGAACCATCTTCCACACATCCCATGAAGTGGGTGCCATCTGCCTTTGGAGACTGGGGGAAGAGACCTATGTTGTTTGCTTATCCAACTTCCAACCTTCCTCCCTGGGACTCTGAGGGCATCCTCTGACTTCCTTGCCAGAATTAGTAGTCACAGAGTGAGATAAACCTAGCAGGTATTCATTAGAATATATTTTATTTTAAAATCAAAGCTTGGAAAGGATATACTAAAGGGACACAAATACATATTTTTTTATTTTAGTAAACAATCCGTTGTCTTCTGCATGTATCTGAGGCACGGTTGTTTCTGTGCCACAGGATATGTGTGCCACTTTTGTTTCTACAAGATTTGTCTACATGGTGATGAGGATTCTTCTGGGGCTTCAGTCAAATTAGTGACACATCACTATAGCACGTGATCAAGACATCACTGTAGAAGAAAAGGAGGGAATACTCCTTCCGGTCTTCACCCAGACGCTCTGTTTAATTCACAGGCTTTGTTCTGAGACCTTTACTCACTCCCAAGAAGGCTTTGACTCCTTGGTAAGACTTGGTTCTTCTGACCTCAGACTGTACAGCTCATGTACACCCAGTGATCCTGAAGGGGTCTGTGCTATTTAAGTAAGCCTGTGCACACACCATGTCATGGTAGGAGAGAAAATACTGACGGCCTACCCTCTCCTTTTTTGGATAGAAATCACAGGCACCTTCTAAGGAAAACACCAGTGCTAAGTGAGGCCAGGCACATCGTGCTTTATTGAAGGAGGGCCCGGGCTCCACAGGTGCCACAGCCTTAAGTCCATCAGCTGGACGGGTACAGTATGATCTTTGGGGTCCAGCACTTGAGGAGAAACAGAAACCTTGGTGTCCTTTTATTTTTAGCAGTGAACTGGGCACATAGAAAGTTTAGTGTATGTGTGACCCAGTTAGAGGAAAGCAGATTATCAGGGGCTGCATGCAGGGAGCTCTGGAGGGCCTGTGGGTGAAGAAGAGGCAAAGGGGGTGCATTCAGGAGTGTTGAGTGGGGACTGATTTTAAACACCTCTAAGGCAGGGACTCACTCTTCTCCAGCATCCCCGCAGCATCCAGGAGGAAAGAAGTGCTATAGTCCCCCAAGAAACGGAATAAGGGTGGCAGAATCAAAGCATTCGCCACATGGTGTCCGCCCATGCTCAGGTGTCTGCCCCTTGGCCAGCAAGTGCTCAGCATGTTGTAGGGCTCATATTTAAACGTTAGACCCTATAGAAGATAAAGATATTAACAAGCACACAGGACCTTGATAGCGACTAAGTCCAGAAGCTCAGGGTGGGCACTGGAGTCTGCAGCTCCTGCCTGCAGTGTTGGTCTTTATACTGAAGTTGTTCCTGGATAGACAGATCACTAATGTGAGGCACTGCTAGCCCTGGGCTCCTTTCTCTCTCACTTGGCAATTTGATTTTCCATCCTTCATGCCTGAGGAAAGTTGAGCAAAACTAACAGCACCATGGCACATGAGCATGTTTGACATTTAGACCTTTAATCTGTTGGGTTTGTTTTGATGGAGGCCACTCCCAGGGCAGGTCCTGCTACTCATTCCAGGATCTGCAGTCCTGTCTTTTGTCTGCTGAATTCAGCTCTCATTGGAGCATCTGTTCTGCTCTCTTGATGGGTGTGCTACCATGCCAGTGCTGTCTTTAATCACCGCAGCTTTCTAAGGGTTCAGTATCTGTGCAGCAAGCTCCTCCTCTTTTTCCAAAATGCTGACCGTCTCACACACGTAATCTTCTAGATGAAGTTTAGGCGGATTTTCCAACATTAAAAGAAAACTATTGGGATTTTGTTTTTGTGGACTTGTATTAAATTTGAAGCAGGCTGGCATTCTTGCTTTGAGGGGTCATCGCCAGGAATGTGCAGATTTTTTCCATTCACTCAGATTTTCCTGTCCTTCAGCAATATTTGATATTTTTCTTCCCGTCAGTCCTTCTCAAGTTGTTTTAATTTCACTCCTAACTGTGGTACCGTTTCTCTTGCTTTGGGAGGAGTTGTAAGCGCTCCAAGTGTGTGTGGCTGTACATCGAGGTCCGAGTCCACCTTTTGCTTTGTGAAGGCCTTGGGGGGAGGCGGGTGTGTTTCAGAATGCCAGAACCCGTAGCCTGCAAAGTGAGGCACATGCCTCCCTCCTGACCTGGATCCTGCTGCCACATGAGACACATGACCTCAGAGGGACCTCGTTACCCTCACTAGCTTATAAACGCTTTGTTCATATTTTCCTTCCACATAAGCAATATCTGTATTTCCACAGAAGGCTTAGCTCCTTTACTAGATGTCTCAAGGACACAAGATGTGAGTCCTCCCTGTTTTATCGCTCACCCCTGCTGGTGAGGACCCTGAGCTTGCTGTTGCTTGACAAGAAGACTGAAGCAGTGTTTGTCCATATCGGCTAGCCTTGTGTAAGGATACAATGTATCGGACCCTCTGCTCCCAGTATCAGAGGCTCTCTAGGGTAGGCTCTGTCCCATATTCTCCAGATAAGGAAACTGAAGTGGTGGAGTTCAAAGTCACATGAGAAGTAAGTGGCAGAGCAACCTCCCCTGCCCCTCTGCTAAAGTTGAGTTAATTAGCAATTGAATGGTGAAAGTCATAAAAAAAAAAAATAGGGCCTGGGTGCTTGCTGAGAGGAGTGGGGCCTGTAAGTGTGGAAGTATGGCTTCTCCAGCTGCTCTAGACCCAAGCCTTTTGTCTATACGAGCCAATTACAGCACTCCTCTGGAGGAGGGGCCTGCAGCTGGCCAAGTTTATTACCTAGGCTCAAGGCAGTGTGGTACTGCTAGACACAGGCCAAAGCGGCAACAGGAGCCAGATGGCCCAGGGGGACAGTGACAGGTCTGACCACATCACAAGAACACAGTGATAGTCTTTTCATACTGAGCAGACTGATAAGCATCTTTATATAATCAATTAGTCTGTAAACTTTAGTAAGAGGTTAGTGCAAGTCAGTCAGGTAACCATATAGTCACTAGTTATATTTTTTCCTTTTAGATTTTTAAAATGCATGCCCATGGGTGGGTATGTGCATGTAAGTGCAGTTGTGTGTGGAGACTGGAGGCATCAGATTCTACTGGTTGTGAGTTGCCCAACAATGGGTGCTAAGAACCAAATCCAGGTCTTCCGGAAGAGCAAATGCCCTAACCACTGAGCTGCCTCCAGCCCTCACGGAGTCTCCTTGGTATTCATTTTCTAGTGTATGACTTGGCCAGTTTCAGTTTTACTGTAGCATTTTCATATATGTGCACTCTATCTTGCTTCTGCTCTTGCAGTACTTTGACAGCATGATTGGTACACATAGCTTCTGCTCCTCCTGGCCCCAGTGCTATTGAGTCTTTATTGTGGGCTCGTCCACAGGGCAGGTCTTGACAGCCAGCATCCAGACCTTTCCATTTGCCAGCTCAGGTTGTGCTCCCTGAGCTCAGAGCTGGTGCCGACTGATGTCTGAGCCACACTTCCCAGTGGCTGCAGGCACTCTGTCTAGCTGGCTGTGTGCTGGAATGGGCATTGTCCAAGGCCAGACTCTGGGTAGATGTGATGAGATGGACTCTGTCTTCAAGAAGCTTAAAGTCCAATGGAACTGCTGACACCGTCATCCGTGCATGAGTGAGTTAGCTGCAGCTCTGCTTCCCAAAGAGTTTGAGAGAAGGGTTGAGAGACAGACACAGTCTGCAGGGAAGCCCAGAAACAAGGCCTTCCCTGTGCTCAGGAGGGCTTTAAGGAGGTGGTGGACCTACACAGGAACCCTCAGAGTTGTCTGTTTCTCGTATTCCATCCCAGAGTAAAGACCGAGTCTAGGTTTCAGTGAAGTATGAAGTCCAGACTCGTGGGGATTCTTATGCTTCTGGTCATGCTGTGACACAGGATCTGTGCGTGGCTGTGGTCCCTCCTCATCGGCCTTTGTCCAGCACACTTAGGATGAGAGAGGGGTCCTCCCAGTCACACATTTGTTAGCATTGCCCGGGATAAACTTGTCCCATATATATGAAAAAGATATATTTGTTAGAATAACAGATTTGTACAGTCAAAAAACCCAAACTTAAAACCAAAAGTTTTTCAGTAAAAACGCCCCTCCCTGCTTTCCTTATGTTCCTGCTTGCCTGCCTTCTCTTCAGCCACTACACTGGTTTTTGATAAATTGTTGAAGACTCATGTCCACAGAAGCACATGCATGTGGATTCTTGCTTTCCTGCCATGTCTGTGCAGACGGCGTACTCAGCTCAGATCACTGCCATAGAGATTGGGCTCAAGCTTTTTCAAATTGCATAGTCTTCTCCTATGTGACTGTACCTGAACTTATTGACCAGTTCCCAGCACTGGTTGGTTTGGTTGTGTCCATCTTTGCTAATTTATATACCTCTGTCTCTATCTATATGTATATCTATATCTCTATGCCTCAGTGAATAACTCCAAACTTATAAATTCTATGCACAGCAATGATATATATTCAGTGACTTAGAAAGAGAAGTGCAGGTTGAGGACTTTCTGACTCAGGAGTACCTGACTTTAGAAAGTTCCTAATGGAGCAGATTTTATTTATACCTAAGCCCCCAGAGTTACAAATGGAGTCAACCTAGAAACCCCGAGTTCTGCTTCTCACTGGGTTCAGCGCAGGTGCCTGACCTCCCACACTATCATTGCTGGCTCCAGCCTTTGCTGAGCTGGGCAGTCATGCACTTCAGAGCCTGTTATGGGGGTCTCAAGTGCTGCTATGCTCCTATTTTCACAGGCGTGCTCACCTTCGCCTGTGCCTAGAGAAGCTAAAGGGATTGGTACCGCTGGGCCCTGAGTCAAGCCGACACACCACCCTGAGCTTGCTGACAAAAGCCAAATTGCACATAAAGGTAGGTGCCTTGTCCTGCTGCCCCACCCCTTCTGACCTGGCAAGGGTATCTGAGCTGCATGAGGGACAGATAGATGAAAATGTGTCTCCAGGATGGTCTCTGGGCTCCTCCCACCTGCCTCCCAAACCCAGTTAAAGGGTCCAGTCAGAAATTCAGGCCCTGGTGCCTCTAGCTACTGGGATCCCCACCATCACCAGAATCTAAGCATTTCACATCCAGACCTGCCCCTGTTTGCACCCACCACTGTCGACTGAAGGAGAACCCACAGACTCCTACATGCTGTATAACACACACATACCACACATGGACACGCATGCGTGCACGCGCACACACATGCATCTGTTGTAGCTCAGTTACTCTAAATGCTTCGGGGACTTGGGACAAACTGTTACCAGGTCTCTTCCTGCCCCTGTAGCCACATGGCAGGGTACACTGCCTACTGCAGCCCTCTCCATTCCTGTCTTGTTGTGTTCTAGAGGCAGGGCCATCATACCTGCCATTCCTTCTGTGGTACCTTGCCCTCACTCCTTTATGCATAACCTTTCCTCATGCTGTAGGTCTCTGCACAGGGCTGGCTCCCAGTGCCAGAAATCTCTGCTGCCCTTTCCTGTCAGGGGATCCCTGACTCGCTGACTGACATGGGCCACATTTATCAGTGTCCTATGTGATGGCTGGGTATTTCCAGAATGGTAATGTAGCTCCATGGGAACCAGGTCTTTGTACATACATGTGTCCCGAGCACCTCCTGACCTCTCTGCTGACTCTGTGCACTACTGAACCAGAACCAGCATGGCCATTCAGCTAGAGCGTGGTTAGACACATACCAGCTTACTAACAGCTAGCGGCCTGCATACAGACAGCCCTGGGAGAGCCTCAGTAGAGCTTCCACAAAACCGCTACAATTAAACACTTTGGTTAATTATCTGCCGAATTTGAGAGCTGGGGGCAGATTTGTAAGAATAAGTTGTCTGTGGAATCACGCGTCCAGATACCTCTGGATGGTTCCAAGTCGGGACTTTAAAATGGCTCTGCTCTCCTGGTAACAACAGAGGTTAGTTGGGGTTTTCGTGGCATGAGAACTCACTTTGTAATGGGGACTGTGCTGGGATCAACCTCTTTTTAAACAGAAGTGCTTTGTAGCTCATGTGCCATGTGGCTTTCAGTTCTGAGGGGTGTTCAGATGGTGGCTGAAACTCTCCAATTCTCCCTGCATCTCCATGACAGGCCAGCCCCACAGCACATGACTACTGACGTTAGACAGAGCCCATGGTGACTGACCAGCCAACTCCTGCTCTAGGAGAGATGACAAGGGACACGCCACCTGCCTCCCAGGGATGTGTAGCTCATTTTCCTGCTGTTGGGGCAGGTACAGGCTCTTTGCTTGTGTAGAATACCCATTGGCTCCAACAACCACCCCTTTGACTTGCAGAAACTTGAAGATTGTGACAGAAAAGCTGTCCACCAAATAGACCAGCTTCAGCGGGAGCAGCGGCACCTGAAGCGGCGGCTGGAGAAGCTGGGTGCTGAGAGGACTCGGATGGACAGCGTGGGCTCCGTTGTGTCCTCGGAGCGCTCCGACTCTGATAGGGGTGAGTCGCACCTACCAGAAGGGCTTCAGGCAAGAGCCAACCCCAGAGCAGATAAGCTAGGGCTCATAGGAGTTGTCAAGACAGCTCAGTGGGTTAAGGTACCTGCAGCTAAGCCTGAGCTGGAACCCTGGATGTAGCAGTGGAAGCGAAAACCAACTCCTAAAAGTGGCTCTCTAGCCTGCACATACACACTAGATGAAAGTGCAGTAAAAACTATAAAAGACAGGGCTTTGGCCTTTGGGAGCTGAGCAGCAGGGCTGGTATAGCCTCCCCTCTGCGAGAGTTAAGTAGCCGAGCCCAAGGAGGGATGAGGGAACTCTGAGGTACACTGAGGGCTGTGTCTGTCTCATCCTACAGAAGAGCTGGACGTGGACGTGGATGTGGACGTGGACGTGGATGTGGAGGGCACGGACTACCTCACTGGGGACCTGGGCTGGAGCAGCAGCGTGAGTGATTCGGACGAGCGAGGCAGCATGCAGAGCCTGGGCAGTGATGAGGGCTACTCCAGTGCCACTGTCAAAAGAGCCAAGCTCCAGGACGGGCACAAGGCGGGCCTCGTCCTATAGGAAAGGGCCCGCCCACCCGTCCTCTCCACCTCACCGGGTTAGGTAGTGTACCAGACCTGTCCAGACGCCCTTGCACGCAAACCTCATGTACCACCTTGACCAATAGCAGCTCTGTTCACTTTGCAGAAAGCACATAGGGTTGAGGTCCTGAGTGCGGTCAGTAGCTCCTCTGTCCATACATGTCGACGCTGAGAGACTGCACATTCCAGTCAATTCAGAGCACCCAAGAATCCTTAGCCCAAGCGAGTGTCACCTCTCAGCAGCCCCCCGTGCACTGTCCTCAACTGACGAGATCTTTCCTAGTTTTCTGGCTCGCGATGGTACTTGCCCAGGAGAGAATTTAGAGCTTTGTCTGGCACATAAGAAACCACAGCAAACAAACCTCTCAAAGGGAACTCCATCTCAGACACCCGACGGAAGCTTTGAAAGCAAAGCCGAAGGGCACTGAGAAGCCAAGAGTACCTCCAGCGAGCCCTGCTGCGGCCCGGTCACAGTGCTGACAGTGTGCCCCCTGCGTGCTGTTCTGGGGGGGCGCTGTGTGCTCCGTGTCTCAAGGCACCCCCGTGCCCCGAGTTTGTTGATGCTACTTGTCTCTGGAACATTGTCCTACCTCAGAGATAGATGAGATCTCCTTGTCCACGTGACGAAAGTAACTGCTTCTTTGTCCCCATGGTCCCTCCCACCTGCGTCCTTGTCGGATTCCCAGCAATAACTGAGTTTTGGCACTGGCTGAGCTAGTAGCCACTATCTGTGAGAGAAAGAGGCCACATTTCTTCTCCGTGGCCAGTGAACAGGAGGTCCCCACGTCACCAGAACCCTCCTGCTAAGTTATTTTTGATCTGGAAGTTTCCTTCTGGAGACTTCCAGCTCTATGGCTTAAAGGATGATTTTTTTTTCCCCCTTTGTGGCATTTTTATTTAAGGTAAACCAGAGCACATGTGTATGTACATAAGGCACACAACACCTATAAATACTATTTATTCATTTTATATAAACTAATGTAATGCAATATAAATTCTTATGACTGCTTTTATAGATGTTCTAGAAACTTTGTACGTAGCTGTCTACAGAGTCCACTCCCCTGAATATTTTTGCATCCGTACTCTGAGGTCTGGATGTTTTCAGCCCCTGGTGAGTCCTTCTCACTGACTCTGAACCATCTGTAAAGTCTGCGCTCTGCGGCCGAACCTGTGTCACCAGGTAATGGGACAGTCCTGAGATCCACAGGTGTCACCTAAGGGCTCCACAGCTGACTCAGCAGCAGGCAGCTACACAGTCACACACCCCTCCTCAAGTCCACACACACCCTGGCAGAGAGAATAGTCCCAGCCTCACAAGGTCACTGTGGACGGCATGTGTTCCTTGATGGTCCCAAAGACCTGTTTTGGCTTTTTTTTTTTTTTTTTTAACTTGTTGGAGTGTTTTCCAAATACCAGCTGAAACTTAGCCCAGAAACACAGCTTGAGTACCGTTTGTGTTTGTAAAGCCCCTTTCAGAGCCTAACAGTGCAGGTGTCCAGGGAGCTGGCAGGCCTGGCTCTAGATACAGCTGTGCCTGGAGGGCCCCTGGGTCCCCACCCGCTAGAGCTCGAGGGTATCATGTCTGTTCACTGCACCCAAAGCCAACGGAAAGTCAGGACCACGGGAGGACGCTGTGGGCTGCCCAGGGGAGGGAACAAGCCTCTGCACATCTTTATTCCACTTAGAAGGCGTCTGAGCGCCGCCGCCATTCTCTGTGCTTTCATCGTTGCGTCTTTGAGTTAAACTGCTTTTTATTTTTATTTTTATTGTCTTTCGGTTGAAATATGAAGTGTACTGTCCCGACATAAAACAGTGATCATTTGATCTTCGCCCTGTTTGTCTGGTCCTTGCATAGGTGTGTGGTAGATCTCTGTATTCTTAGAGCACTTGACAGGCTAACTGCCAAGGGCAGGCCTGACTCTAGAAGCTGGACTGAGTCACTGTGGTAGGCAGGCTTTTTTCTCTGACCAAAACTGTAGCTTTTGGGGACCTGCAGGTGTTGCCCAGGGCAGCTAATTCCCACCCAGCCTCTCCTTCACTCGTCACCAGCACGTCTGCCAAGAGCTAGGCTCCAGGGTGGTTTTTGTTTGCTTAAGCAAAAGGAAAAACCTTTCTATTAAAGTCGTGGGGGGTGAGGAAGACACAGGTATGAACCCCAGCCATTAAGACTTTGACATTGCACAAGAACAGAAGTGTGTCAGTCAGTGAAGCACCTGGATATTTGTATATGAAAATTCCTTCTGAAACTAAAATCTCAGCTGTACCCTAACGACACTGTCACAATACAAGTGGGAGCACAGGAGCTTGCTGTCAACTTCATCCCATGCCACAAGGAAATTATCTGCATCATCGGGAAAACAGAACTGGCTTTGGATGTCTGCCCTGCACCCAACAAGTGGTGATTCGGGTTTCTTTTGCTAACCAGGTATCTTGAAATCAGTAGCAATGACCAGTGCCTCTGCCCTTGAAGAACTGGTGCTGGCTTGGTGAGACCATTGGGGGTCTTGAACAGGACCTAGATTTTCCCTCTGAACCCAAGGCTAGAATGTCTCCAGCTGGGATCCCTGAGTTGGGCAGGCCCAACCCTACAGTGACTCCTGGAAGAGTTTTATTGTTTGTTTTTAAAGTAGCATTTTCATCTACCCCTGCTGTGTTTGACGAAAGCCTGGGTTTCCTGTGGCCCTTCTCCCCATCTCTGATGGGGCCAAGGGTATTTGGGGTCTAAGAACACAGGAGATGGCATATGATACTCAAAACCTTCTAGCAATATCTTGGGGACTTGACGATGAGTTTTGTGGACTTTCTCCCTCTTGCCTTCTTCCCTGCCCCTTCAAGAGAGAACTTATTTTTTGAAGAGCATATATAGACACATTAAGGTTTTATACCATGCTGTATTGGCAGGAATACCACTTTTGTTGTGGTCTGTAATTTATCACCCACATCCTGCTTTCTGTTTCTTTCCTGGCTACAGTGTTTTGTCTCCCTGCTTGACCATCCCTGTGTGTGTCCTGCTATTTTTCTGTCTCTTTGGTATTTCAATGGCTGCTACTCCTGACTTAGTGCTTTCTGGGAGAAGCCAGTGCAGCGCCTTTTGCTGTGTTCTGGCCTCTCTCATGCTGTGTGCCCGGAGCACTGTAGTCTGCAGCATGGTTTGTTTTCAGAGATCCTGGGTTGAGGTGGTGTGAAATGTGATCCATCAATACTTCTAATACTTTTCTTTAACTGTGGTCTTCTAAAAGACATAGTTGATTGGCACCATTAGATTCCACTCGTGGATGGCCAAAGAAATTGACTGTTTACCATATCTCACAATCAAACGGTGAGAGTCGGGAAGGCGCTCTGTGCTGAGGTGCATCTGGATTTCTTCCTTTGAGTTCTTACTCTGTCTAGGAAGGCAGTGGATTGAAGAGGGCATTCTTCATTTAGCTTTGGTCTAAAAACCAAGCTTGCCTCTACTGCTGTCCCTAGAATTGGTGCTCTGGTACGTTGCTGTGAGTGGCTAGTTTGGGGAACCATCTTTCTAAAGGTGGATGGCCTCCGCAGGAGAGCCGCGGGTGAAGAACAGGAAGTGCATTTCCAGATGTTTCTTTCTGTAAATATGGTGCCAATGTAAACCTCTGCTGAGACTGGAGAATGGTGCTGGGGTGGGGGGTGGGGCTGCAGTTAGCACTTGTGTTTTTAGAAGCCATCATGATTTAGAGACTCCTTGCTGTGTGTAAAGTTATGTGTCCGTCCATTAACAAATAAATTATTTCATTATTAAACATTGGTCTTCCTGTGTCCCACTTCTCAGACTCCACGAGAAGGGCTGAGTTGATGAAATTTTTTGTTTCTTTTAATTTCATGGCAAGTTCACTCTGAGATTCTGTGGTGATGACTTTGAAAGTGTCACCATTCAGCGCTCTCTCTCTCTCTCTCTCTCTCTCTCCCTCCCTCCCTCCCTCTCCCTCTCCCTCTCCCTCTCCCTCTCCCTCTCTCCCCCTCCCTCTCTCTCCCTTTCTCTCCCTCTCTCATCATCTCCCTGTTTCTCCCTCCCTCTCCCTCTTTTTTTCCTCTCCTCTCTTTCCTCTCTCCTCTCTGATGTTTCGAGAATATATATCCCAAACTGCCCTTAGATTTACCAAGTAGTCCAAAATAGGGCTGGAGAGATGGCTCAGTGGTTAGGAGCCCTGATCCTCTTCCAGAAGAGGATTCCAGGCTCAATTCCTAAGCACCCACATGGTGACTTATAATCATCTCTAACTCCAGTCCCAGAGCATCCAACATCCTCTTTGGCCTCCGTGGACACCAGGGGTGTGTGTGCATCTGATGTACACACATGCAGGCAGAACACCCATACACACTAAAATAATTAGAAAAAAAAAAAAAAAGAATGTCCTTGGATTCCTGATCCCCTAGCCTCAACCTCCCAAGTGCTGCGGTGACAGACATGTATCACCACGGCCAGTTCAGTGGGTCATTTGTTAGAGTTAATGGTAGGCCCGTTCCTTGGCCCTGCCAGAGCACCCGTGTCCCCTCCCACTTGACATCCCTTGCCATGCTTTCTGTAAGCACCTGATGAGCCAGGCGCTGTGCTGAGGCCACACAGCCAAGAGCTAGGAAAGTACCTGGGCAAGGAGAGCTAGCTGGAGAGGGTGGGTGCCCACTGAGCAGGAGCATCACTTGGGAAGGGTCTCTATACCTGGGCTGGACACCATGGAGAACCATGAGAAAGACTTGCACTTGCGCTATCCACAGGAGGCAAAAGCATCTGATTTACAATGTCAGTCTCTCTTTAAACAGACAGACAGACAGACATACTGCCAGGTGTGGCGGTACATCTGGAGGCTGGTGAATCTCTCTGAGCTTTCTAGGCTAGCCTGGTCTACATAGACAGCCAGGACTAGAGAGACCCTCTCTCAAACACCTTCCTTTATTTGTTCTGTATGTGTACATGTGTGCACGGGTGCACATGAGGTCAGAGGATGCTCTCTCCTATCATGTGGGTCCTGGGATTCAACCTTGGCAGCAAGCCACTTTACTAAATTGTCTTGCTGACCTGCAATGTCCACTAAGGGTAACACCTCTTGGTCATTTACATTCTTCACATAAACACAACAGACCTCTGGGCCAGGTTCTGTCCCACAGCTGGAGACAGGAGTGAGCTAGTGACTTGGAGCCTAGCCCTCAGTCAGTGCCCTACTAGGGTGCCTGACCTGGAACTTGACTCCTCCCACTGTGTCCTTCTCACTCAGTGGCACTCGGTCTGGGTGAAGGAAACAGCCCCCTCTCCATCCCTCCCCCTTCCCTTTTTTCTCTTGTAATCTTGTGCTCAGTCTTCACGGGTACTAGGCAGGCACTCTGTCTCCAAAGGATGCCTCCAGCCCTTAATATTGAGTTTTTGTTTTGTTTTTCTTTGGTTTTTTGTTTTGTTTTTTTGTTTTTCTTTTAGCCTCACACTGTGGCTCCGGTTGGCCCCTGAGTAGCTGCGATTGACAGGTGTTCAACACCACACCCAATTTAATCTTTAACTTCTTATTCTTAAAAAAAAAAAAAAGATTTAGAAAGGTTTTTTAGGGTTCCCCAGAAGCCTCTAGAACATGAAAGAAAGGGAGTTTCCTGCTAGCTCTCCTCTGGGAGATTGGCCTAGAATGTGAGTTCTCTCACAAACAGTACATCCTTGAGTGTCACTCTGGGACCATCTCTGATCAGGCTTCTACACTAAACCCATCACCCGCAAAAGTGGGGTTCCTCAGCGTCAGGCTTAGTGAAACCCCAGAGACAACTTTCAGAACTGGAGATGGCTGAGGAGCAAGGTTCACCCCAAACGGCCCCTACCACACCAAGACAATGCTGCTTCCAGCTCTACCCATTCACTGAGGCAGGCCCTGCACCAGTGTGTGCCGCTCTTGGAGGATGCTCAGCCAATCAGGCACTCACAGCCCATCTAGGGAGGTGGGTGTTACATCCCCCATTTTACACATAAAAAGACCAGGGGGGGGAGAGAGACATCTGTGCCACATGCGCAGCTTAACGAGTGGAAGCTTAACGAGTCGCCCCCTCCTGCCTCTCTGGGTCCATTGTCAGCAAGTCCCTCGACAGCATCTTCTGCAGGCTTTGAACAAGGTAGGCTGTTTTCTAGCTCAGGTCCCCACAAAGGAAGCAGAGAACCCAGAATTTCCAGGAGCTGGTGTCGCCCTCCATGAAAACTTGATCTGAGAAGATCCTACAAGGGCTTGCTGGCAATGGGACCCCAGGGCAGGGGGGAACACATATCTATTCAAACCATCTTTGCCCTCAGCTTCCACGGGCCTTAGAGTCCCCATTCTCAAGCACTACCTTGGTCTGCTCTGAGATAGCACTGTGGCCCTTCTGAGGAAACCTCTGGAAGGCTGTCCCTTGTCTATTGCTCCAATAGCTGAGAGTTCACAGTGGGCTCTCCCAGAGTAAACAGGTGCCGATCTACACTGCCCACCTGCTCCATGGGGGGTCATTGGAGAAACTGAGGCAGATGACTGGCTGAGTTTGAAGGAACAGTGTATATGAAGCCAAGAGAAAGGAAGCCTGAGATATTGGCCACATCGGCTCTGTCCCTCGGGGAGAACAGGAGAGCCAGACTGGTAGACTGATGGAGGGCTCCCCAGAGCAGGCCAAGCCAGGGTCTCTGGCAGACACAGAGCAGGGAGCAAGTGGTCCCTGAACTGACCAATCCGAAAGGTCAGAAGGGCCAGAGCCAGCACAGAAGCCAAGGCCTCACCAGGGCTGTGGACAGAAATGGATTGGATGGGTGTGTGACCTCCCCTTGTGCAGAGAGGAGGGTGACAATGGAGACTGAGCTGTCAGGGACACTAGGAAGGGACAGTCAGAGGTATGACGCTACCCCAGGCTGAACAACACAGGGAGGTCACCCCAGCCATGCACAGAGACCAAGGTGGATAGGAGTCTAACGCATGCCTGCTAGAAAGCTCATGTGGGGAAAAGCAGGACACTGAGGGACTGACACTCACCTCCACCGTAGTCCCAGGTGGAAAGATGGGTGGTGCACTGAATCGAGCCAATCTGACCTCAGGGACAATACAATCAGACAGGCCAAGGAAGCAAGAGACCCTCAGGGTCCACATCTCAGACATAAAAACCAGGTCAAGTGCACAGACTTCCAGGCCCCAGGACCAGCTCTGCTTTCCCCACTGGGGACCTGGGCCAGAAGTCTTGAGTCTTTAATGAGGCAGTAACAGCCAGCTCTTTTCAGACACCCGGGTTACTCAAGCTGAAGTAGGCCAGGACCTCGTCTCCAAGCCTCCAGACAGACAGTACCACGCAGGTGAGCCACATGACCCGGCCAAGCAGAATCGGAACATGGCCACATACGTACGCCGCTTCAGGTTCGGGGATATGGTGTTTTCATTTAAGGTGCTAGAGAACTGAGCCTGGAGCCTCACGAATACTGAGCAAACCCTCTCCCACGAAGCCACCCCCAGCCCACTTGAATTTTCAGAAATGGACTATGTCAAACCCGGGTGAGAAATAGAATGGAGGGGAAATTATATGGTGTGTGTGTGTGTGTGTGTGTGTGTGTGTGTGTGTGTGTGTTGGAGGGGTGTTCAAACACACCATTGTGACTCTGATGTTTAGGTGACAGTGAACAGAAGGTGGTTGGTTAAACGGATGAGGAGTGGACGAGAGGGTGACTGGGGGACAGACTGTGGGCACTGGCTGTGGGGAGGGGAACAGTGTCAGGTGAGATCTCACCTCTGAGACATTCAGAAAGGCAAAGGGAGTCTCTCTCCACCAGAAGCCAGGCAGTGTAGCACACTGGTGGTAAGTTAAGGTGAGGTGAGGACAAAGGCCTCCTCAGAAGCCCACGCTGGGTGGCCCCAGGTTGGAGGACTGCACCAGACAGGCCTCTCACCCTGTCTCAGGAAACGCCTACTCGGGCTGCATCTCTAGGTGGACTCTCCGTGAAGCCTCTCCAGCCCAGGTATGCGCAGCTGCGGGGGGGGGGGGGGTGTGCAGAGATGATGCAGGATTGCAGGCCTTAGCCCAGCCAAGTGCAAACGGAGACGGACGCAGAAGGAACATCATGGGACCCAGAGGAAGCAGCTATGGATGCAGGTGAGCTGGCCAGGGCCTGAGGAAGAACAGAAAGGTGCTCTCTCCGTCCTTCCCTCAGGTCCCTCAGGGTTGGGCCAGAACTCTGTGTACAAATGCTGGAGCCTCCCCTGAAGAACTGATTGACATTTGAGAAGCTGATGCGGGAAACAAGTCTTTCTCCTTCTGCTTGGCCGGGTTCACACCTGTCCTTTAGGAATTGCCTGAGGCCCTGTGATGTGAATAGTTTCCCCTGATCTTTTCTCTGATCTTAATTTTTTATTTTGAATTTTCCCATTTAATATATTAATATAACATATATTTTAATATATTCATTTTAATTTTTTTCGGTTTGTTTTTTTTTTTTTTTGAGACAGGGTTTCCTGGCTGTCCTGGAACCCAGTCTATAGACCAGGCTGGCCTCAAACTCAGAAATCAGCCTGCCTCTGCCTCCCAAGTGCTGGGATGAAAGGCGCAGGCCACCACTGCCCAGCTTAAATTTATTTTATTTAATTAGTTTTTTGGAGACAGAATGTCGCTATAGTCTTAGAACTCAGTATACAGACCTGGTTGCGCTCGTCCTCACAGAGATCTGCCTATCTCTGCTCTCCTGAAAGCTGGGGTTAAAGGCTCACCAGGCTCAAGATATGTAATTTTTGAGTTGTTTTAGATCTACCCTTGTGGAGACCGAGGATCTCTGTGAACGAGAGAGCTGTGATCTCTCTCTACTAAGCTGAGGTTGTGATGCGGGATAACGTGACTCAGTCAGGGTCACGTGTCTGGCGAGCATGTGTGACGGGGATAACGTGACTCAGTCAGGGTCACCTGACGAGAGAAGGTCTGGGGAGACCTTCGGTTGCTTTGTTTCCGTTGTGGAAGGGAGCTGCCCAGGAGAAGAACCGCTCAGGTTCAGCAGTAGGTCTGGGAGCTCCTGGGGGACCCTGGGGGGTGGGATTCCCAGAGAGACTAGGGGTGTAGCCAAGTTGGCTGAGGAGCAGAGCCACTTGTCAGAAACAAAAAGGGACAACCCGTCGCCCCACCCCAGGGGCTGCACGATTCCTCCCTGGTCTGCAGGCCAGTCAGTGGAGTCCTGTCTTAGAGCCAGCCTTGGCTCTGCTATTAGAAGTGTTAGAAAGTCCCTTACAAAGCAGGTGTGATGGCATACACCTGTAATCTCAGCACTTGGGATGAGGAAGCTGGAGGGTCAGGAGTTCAAGGCTAGCCTCAGCTACATTATGAATTAAAGCAAACTTGGGCTGCATGTCTCAAATAGCGAGGGAAGAGAAGGCAGTGCCAACACGGAGAGGCAGGCATCTTCAGGAAGGGCTACAAGTGGGCTCCTGCCCCAGCCCTGCCATGATCAATATCACCGTGGAAACGGGGTACACCTTCCCATATCAGCTACCCCAGGGTCACACCTCCAAAACCCCCAAAGCAACAGGAGCCAAAGGTTTTATGCTTTTCTTACTGTGTGTGCACACCTGTCCACGTGGGAGTCAGAGGTTCACGCCAGGTGTCTTCAATTGCTGTCCACCTAACCATAGGAGGTAGGGATGTGGGGATAAGGATGGTGTACATGTTCACGTATGTGTGTGTGTGTGTGTGTGTGTGCGCACAGTTGCTTGTGTGTGCACAGTGTGTGTTCTCATGTGCTTGGAGGCCAGAGATAACTTTTCTGATGTCTGTGAAAAGGTTTCTCGAGGAACCTGGAGCTCACGCACCCGTTGGCTTGGTTGGCTTGCCAGCAACCCTGGAGTTCTCTGGCCTCTGACTCACCTGCGCTGCGATTGTTAACACTGCCTGGATTTTTTTCTGGGTTCTGGGAATTTGAGCTTGCCTTGCTAGTGCTCACAAAGCAGACAAGCACTTTAGCAACTGAACCATCTCCCACCCCCTACAAAGTTCTTGACAGGACACAGTGGGGGGACCTTAGACAAAACCAGAGGAAACTCCTGTGGCATGTGGGAGGAGAGAGAGGGGGAGAGAGGGAGGCAGGCAGACAGGCAGGCAGATAGACTGCTGTGTGTTGCAAGTTCAGTGCCCATCTCCAGGGAGAGAAGAGAGTGGAGCCCTTGACTCTAGGAAGAGACTGGAGTGAGGGTGCCTGCCATCAGCCTGGCCCCTAGGCCACATGTCACAGTTTAAGACCAAATGATCTCTCCTGAGGCCTCCTGCTGGCCTCCTTGACTGCCTGGACTTGTCTACTGTCTGGGGTCCTTCAGAGCAGGCCTCAGATCTTACTGTCTCCATTTCTAAGCCTCCCAGAGAATGTCGTCCCCTTGGCAGAGTAGCCAGTGTCGTCAGAGGCAGTTAGCCACCATGCTTCTACCCTATCCATCCTCTTCCTCCTTCCTGGAATTTCCAGCGTGCCTCACCACAGGACCTTTACACAGCCACCTCCTCTCCTCCCTCATTTTATTCGAGTGCCGGTACAAATGTCAACTCACCGTCTTCCTGACCTGCCCGTCACCCTGTCCGCTGTCCCCGTACCCTGAGTCATGCTGCTCTCTTATCTTCACAGGGCAGCTTGCAGTTTTCTCAAGGGACTATTCCAGCAGGGCTCTGATCACAGAAGGGATGCCCCGAGAGGCTCTGCCCAGCACCCAAAAACAAAGCCTGGTGCCCAGGCCGTGCCCGGCTACACTGCCCTCAGAAGAGACCTTAGGCTCAGCCCTGAGACAGGCCACAGTCTCCATGGCCGTGTGACCCAAACAATGAGAGTGAGGCTTTTACTAAAAAGTAAAAACTTGCTTGGCATGGTGCACACCTGGGATCCCAGAACTCAGGAGGCTGAGGCAGGAGAGTGGCCCAAAAGTCTGAGGACAGCTGGGGGGTGGGGAGGGTGCAGATCTAAAAGTTAACATTTTGTGTGATGCCGCGTGTATACATAAAGGAAGATACAGCAGTGTGGAGAACCGAGACTCTGCTGGTCCTGAGGCCTCCTGAGGCCGACAGTGCCCTGCCCACAAGAGCTCCCACCAGCCCGCAGGACACGCAGGGCCACCAGGGAGCGGCTATCCTTTCTTGCCTCACTGTTTTGCCTCCTGAGGCTGCAGCTCTATGCACTGTGGTTTAATTTTGCATAATTCTTTTGGGAAATTGTGTAAGTGGAGTCGCTGTGTCCACTTTGTGTCTAGCTCTTTCCACTTAGCACGTGAGCTTTGTCTGTGTCACAGGTGGTTGGGGACACAATCCTTCTCACTGAAACAGCAAAGTAGTGGAAACCACCTAAGTGTCCCCAACTGGAGGGTGGGTTAAGGGGTGAGCTTCGAAACAGAAAGTGATATAGCGCTTTTATGAAGAAAGAACAGAACAAAGAGGGGAGGAAGGAGGGAAGGGGAAGGAGGGAGGGAGGGAAGGAGGGAGGGACGGAGGGAGGGAAGAAGAAAAGGGAGGGAGGGAGGAAGAAGGAAGAGAGGGAGGGAAAGCAGGCAGGCTGACTGAGTGGGGTGCAATCCTATCACCAAAGCAGAAGAATCGGGAGTCAAGGCCAGCCTGGTCTATACAGTAAGTTCCAGGACAGCCTGAGTTACATAGTGAGACCCCATCTAGAAAGAAGGAAAGAGAAGACAGACCAATGAATAGTGTTTATAGAGAAGAAGGGGAATTGCCATGTCTGACCTACAGAGGGTGCATGGAGACACGGCTCCTCACAAGCTTGCCCGGTTCTTTAGTTTGTATTTTGAGACAGGGTCTCACTCTGATGCTCAGGCTAGCAATAGATTCATAGCTATCCTCCTGCCTCAGCCTCCAAATGTTAGGAATCTTTTTCTTAATGCTTTTTTTCTTTTTCTTTTTTTATTTTTTGGGCTGGCTCAGTTTTTTTCTAGTTTTTCTGTGATGAGCACTTATGGCTTCAATCACTGAAAACAAAGAAACAAACCTTGAAAGAATTAACATGGAAATAAAAAGAAGTAATTAAAGAAAAGATTTGGAATTTGGGGACAATACTAGGGATTTTTCCCCTATGGGTTGATTTTAAAGCCAGTTATGTCTCCTCTGCTTGTTTGGTTTTTTTTTTTCCCCTATTTTCATAAGTTAATTAGAAACAAATGTTTCCAGCCACAGTCAACATGTATCTGAGATTTACTGGCCCAGGGCTGTCTGTGGCCTGAAGCAAGCAGCCCAAGTTCATGCCTCCTCACTCTCTCTGTCCATGTGTCCAGCTGACGGGATTGAAGGCTGTGGGGTCCTTCACATCTGAGCGATACCAATCACAATAGCCCCTGCTGTCTTAGGTTCCCCAGTTGTTGTTGTTGTTGTTGTTGTTGTTTTGTGTGTGTGTGTGTGTGTGTGTGTGTAGGTAAAACATCTCTGGAGATGTTTTTGTGAGAATAGAAACATTCTCCAGCATACCCACTATGCTTAGGAGTCACCATCGCCAGGACCGCGCCACCTGTAATGGCCCCCTGAGTGCTCCTTCAACAGTTCTGCCCACTGCCTGCCAGCCTTTTGGCCTGAACCTGGGCCAGCACAGTCTCCATCAGACAGCCATTTCCATTAGAAGCCTCTTCCATCAGACAGCCACCCCCATCAGTCAGCCATTTCTATTAGAAGCCTCTTCCATCAGACAGCCACCCCCATTAGAAGCCTCTTCCATCAGACAGCCACCCCTATCAGAAGCCTCCCCATCAGACAGCCATCCCCTGAGAAGGTTTCCCTCATCAAATAGCTTCTTTCATCATCCTGTCTCTCCCAACAGACTATCTGCCCAAGCAGATGGCCTCCTCCATCAGGCCTTGTCTAGTCTTTCCTGAGCATCTGGACCATACAGTGGAATGGGATAGCAAAGAAGATGAGCTGATGCTGCCTCTGCCCTTGTTTGCTGATTCTTCAGTGGGGCAGGCAGCAGGGCCTTGATGGGCTCTTTATCTATTGTGCCAAAAGCCAGTGCTGGCTTTAAGATAAAGACACTTTCCTTCCCCGCGAGAATAAACTCAAGGCTGAGGGCAGGACCTTGTCGCCCTCGTCTCAGTGTCCCAGGTCCCATCTTCATCCCCTCCCCCACCCCACCCGTCGTACTACTTCCTGGGTCACTTACTGCTGACATCTGCACTTATGGTATGAGCTCTGTTTTTATTTATGCCAAAAAAAAAAAAAATCTCAAATGATTTACAACACAGGTTTTGTTTGAATGTCATCTACCTCCACGGCCACTTGGACCATCCTCAAGGGACACAGGAGGCCCACCTCACTGGCCTCTGCCCTCCTCCAGTCACCTCTCACACCTCTCAGTTGTTCGAAACCTGGCTGGTCCTTGTAAAAGTCTACTCTAAAGAGCCTCAGGCTGGCAATGTGGCCCTTGCTGGTCCCCAACTCCCACACAAACATGGGGAGCCTCACCAAGGCCTGCTGCTTCCCCTCTGACCCAACTCCCTGAGGGCAGATTAAATGAGTGACAGTCACAGTGGCCCCCTCAAAATCTGGCCAGGAAGGTCTAACCGAAGGCTGCTTGGCATCAGCGGATTTGCCTGATTCTGCCATTTCTGTGGTGGTGGCAGAGGAGCAGCCAGGCCAGGCCAGGTCACTCTCTGGAGCACCCACTGGGAGGAGACGCCCTTGTGCCCTTTGGTCTGGCTCCGGTTGTCTCGGTGTCTTCTGATAAGGGACCTCCGGGAGTTGGCCCTGAAGCAAGCTCTGCGCGCACGCGCGCGCGCGCGTGAGGCCAAGCTCCGGTCTCGTGACTGCGTTCAGAGTTTGTCACCCCACCTCGCTGCCGAGGGCCACCCGTGCCCTGAGGCACCAAGGAAGTGAAATCAATCGCTTCTGGGTGGGTTTTTCACAGACCGGGGTGAGCAATCTGGAAACTCCTGTCAGTATTTCAGAGTTGAGCAGATAAATAACCTGGAACCTGGTTCCTCCCTGTGAGCAGACGAATTTACAAAGACAGAAAGGAAAGAGGAAGATGGAAAACGCTGGGGCTTACTGCACTGGGACAATGGGAACCCATAATAGTCCTGATAGATACAGAACTATACCATGGGGGGGGGGGGGCTAGAACTGTGGCTCAGTGGTCAGCACCACTTGCTGTTCTTGCAAAGGACCCTGGTTCAGTTCCCAGCACTTGTGACAGATGGCTTCTAACCAAGAGTAGCTCAGGCTCTGGGGGATCAGAGCCTCTTCTGCCTCCTTGGGAACAGATACATATGTGCACATGCCTGCATGAAGACACAAATACACACAGTTAATATTTTTTGTTTTCTTTTTTATTTATTTATTACATCCTGATCACAGACCCCACTCCCTCCTCTCCCCCCAGCCCCACCCTTACAGATCCCTTCCCCATTACCCCCTCTCCTTCTCCTCAGAGAAGGGGAGGTCCCCCTTGGGTACCACCCCACCCTGGGACATCCAGTTCCAGTAGGACTAAGCACACCCTCCCACGTCCCCCGTGAAGCAGTCCAGTGGGGGAAGGGGATCCAATGGCAGGCAACAGAGAGAGCTTCCCCTCCAATTGTTAGGGGACCCACATGGAGACCAAGATGCAGAGACCCACAGGCAGACATCAGGTGGAGCTTGGGGAGTCTTGTGGAAGAGATGGGCATAGCATGGAGCAGGCTGGAGGCAACAAGGACACCACAAGAAGACCTACAGAGTCAACTAACCTGGGTCCATGGAGGCTCACAGAGCCTGGGCCACCAACCAAAGAGCATGCAGGGGCTGGACCCAGGCCCCCTACACATTTGGAAGAGATGTTCTTTCTGTTTTTTGAAAGAGTGTTTCTCTGTGTAGCCTTAGCTGTTCTGGAACTCACACTGTAGACCAGGCTGCCCTTAAACTCAGAGATCTAACTGCCTCTGCCTCCTGAGTGCTGGGATTAAAGATGTGCTTGGTTAATAATAATAATTACTAATCAATAAATATGCTATGTGAGTTATATGTTTTTCTTTGGCTTTGACCACTGAGAAAACCTAGGGTTAGTGTGTAAAGGTAAAGATTCTGGCGTCTGAATACCAGACCCTAAGGAAGGAGTGACGCCTTTTCGGGGGTGAGGAGGATGTGCTAGTCAAGGACAGATAAACCCGGAACACTTTGTACTGAAAAATAAGGACTCTGATTTTTGTTTTTGAAGCAGTGTTTCATATATGAAAGGCTGACCTTGAACTCACTAACATGTAGAGGATGACCTTGAACTTCTGACCCTCCTACTTCTACCTACTAAGTGCTAGGATTATAGATGTACCCTGCCTTGTCCTCTGTTAGTTCTGGAGATCGAACCCAGAGCTTTGTGCGTGCGAGACAAGAACTCTACCAACTGAGCCATATCTCCAGGATCTTTCTTTTCATCATTGTGTATGTACTTTTTTGTACTATTTGAAGCTCTCAGACAATTAACGTTTAAAAGAAAAACCACTCCAAAGCAGGCAAATCGTATGTCTCAGCAGCTGACCCGAGGAAAGAGATGGAGAGAGAAAAAGGAAAGGCTGTGTTTGGGAGTTGGGCTGGCAAAGAGGTCACGTTACAGATGGCATGCTCTGGCAGCATCTGAGAGAAAATGCCAGAAGAGAAGAGGGCTGTGGGCGGGTATATGTGTATGTGATGATTTGTATATGCTTGGCCCAGGGAGTCGTACTATTTGGAGGTGTGGCACTGTTGGAATAGGTGTGTCACTGTGGGTGTGGGCTTTAAGACCCTATTCCTAGCTGCCTAGAAGCAAGTATTCTGCTAGCAGCCTTCAAATGAAGAAGTAGAACTCTCAGTTCAGCCTGCATCATGCCTGCCTGGATGCTGCCCTGTTCCCACCTTGATAATGATGGACTGAACCTCTGAATCTGTAAGACCAGCCCCAATTAAATGTTGTCCTTTACAAGACTTGCCTTGGTCATGGTGTCTGTTCACAGCAGTAAAACACTAACAAACACTAGTTACTAGGCAAGGTGGGCAAGCCCACAGACTCTCATGGTAACTCTGGGACAACTGCCTGCCTTTTTATTTAAAAAAAAAAAAAAGTCTTGCTATATAGTCCCAGCTGACATATAGACATCCTCCTGCCCCTGCCTCACCATGTAGGATTATAGGTGTTACCAACATCCAAGAGGGTTCCAATTG
>NC_034591.1:103602135-103629624 GCF_900095145.1 Mus pahari | reverse complement strand
GAGGAGGAGGAGGAGGAGGAGGAAGAAGACAGAAGCCAACTTGGAGAGAACCCCCAGCCAAATTTGAAACAACCAGGATATCAAAATCAACAGCGATACTTCCTAAGGATAAATAAGTCCAGGTCACGCAGGTGCAGCTGAGCGATGCAATGGAAGAGACCAGTGAGTGAATCCATCAGTGGGGAAACCCTGTGCCAGCAGGGAAAGAAGGACAGAGCTGGAAAATCCCCCCTGGGATGCCCTCACAGAAAATGGCTCAGCTTGCAGGATCACCACGCCGCAGTATCTACCGAGAAACATTTACAGAGCCTCAGGTGGTCTTTATAAGGGACTGACTCATTACAGGGAAATTACTACTGTCACCCACGGGTGGAGAAACTTAGCTGACAGTACCCTGAGCAAGCAAACAAGCCAGCATCCGCAGCCCTTGGAGCGCCTACGTCCCTGACATGATGCCTGGAGGCACACCATCTCTCCTGGGTGTTCCCACCAAATTCATAACGATGAGAAAACAGCAGACTTAGCCAAGGTGAAGGCCGTGCTGTGAAATAGCCAGCCAGGGTACTAGACATTTCAAAGTCATGAAAATGTAGATGGCCTAAGCAAGTGGCAGGTTATCATCAATGCAAAAATATAGTTACTACCTCAAAGAGGATGGAGAGAGAGTTTATTGTGGAGCTAAATATGAGTGGGGCACACAGGTTTAGGTTACCTCAAATTCCACGTTTCAGTGTGGAAGCAGCTTCATGAAGATTTCATAGTAACAGAACAAAGAAAATCATAGATCAAGACCCTTCACACACACTGGTGGAAACATTAAGTGGGCGCTGCTAGCAGAGCAGAGAGATCTCGGCTACAAGCCTCGGATGTTGTCTGGTGAAACTCTTTGATTGGCAGGAAACTAGGGTTAAGGTAACTCATTCCAAAAGCTTTTTATCTATTAGTCAAAGGATTTAGGTCTGACCGAGGGAGAGATGAAATGGCTATTTAGTAGGCAAAACATAACCCAAGATAAATCTTAATTAGGCTCTGCTCCTACAACATTCCAACCTCCCCGAGTCACTGAAGTCTTAGGCAGTCATCTGGCCGTTGCAGACAGGGCTTCTCCTCAGGAATTCCCATTCACAAGATGAAAGGTGACCTAAAGGCTAAGGTTGTAGAACACCTGGCTAGATGCAAAATCGTTCAGTTTGATCCTCCGAATGGCATAAATCATACGTTGGGTGTGTGGCGGCGTAGAGGCAGGAGAACCAGAAGTTCATGGTCTTCTTTCTGGGCAGCTAATCTAGCCAATGGACTCTGGGTACAATGAGAGACTCTGTGTCAAAAAATAATGTGGAAACAATGAGGTGGCTGAGTTTGCCACCAAGTCTGACAACCTAAGTTCAATTCCCAGATCCCACATGATGGAAGCAGAGAATTAGCTCTATAATACCTTCACATAAAAATAAAATGTAGTAATAAAAGTTTTACAATAACGTGGAGAGAGACAACCAGCAGTGAACTCTGGCCACCACGTGCATGTGCACCACACACACAAACACGCACACATATGATTTACTGATTTTTGGTAACTGTTATGCTTATATGGAGAAAGTCTTTTTAAAATAAACAGTTAACAGTATTTCTGATCTGCAGTTTTCAGATGGTTCCTCTATGTGAGGGAGAATCATAAAGTTAGTTCTGTTAACATGAGTAACGATGTGAACTTGTTTTATTGCAACTTTTCTGTAACCCTGAGATTATTTCAAAAGTTCTACAGAACATTAAACATATATTGAATAAAAGCACTCATCACAGCCGGGCGGTGGTTGCGCACGCCTTTAATCCCAGCACTCGGGAGCAGAGGCAGGCAGATTTCTGAGTTCAAGGCCAACCTGGTCTACAGAGTGAGTTCCAGGACAGCCAAGGCTACACAGAGAAACCCTGTCTTGAAAAACCAAAAAAAAAAAAAAGCACTCATCAGGATTTAGAGTGGGTTGTTGGGGGTGACTGGTGGGTGGAGCTGTGATCAGAGGAAGCTCCAACAGCTGAGGAAATGGCTCCTCAATGAAGGGTGGCCCAGGCTGGGGCACTGAAGTTTTGTGCTCTAGCCTAGGTCTGGGTGGGGCCTGAGAGTCTATGTTAGCCAAGATGCCAGGCAGGCCTGATGTGCGTATCTGCTGTGACTTACACAGAAGGGCAAGGACAAAGCACCAACGTAGTTTGGTCCAGGCAGCTGCACACTGAAAGAGTAGGCGAGCTCTTGCCAGTCTCCCCGTGAAGGTCTGGTGTACCCCAAGATTCAAGCTTCTCTTCATCTCAGCACCTCCCAGTGCCTCCAAATCTCAGCCTTCCTCTTCATTCCACACTCCATCGTCCACTGGGGAGCCAGTTGTGTCCAGGATTGGACAGCCTGTAAATGAATTGTAAACACACCTCCCAGGGTTGTGGCCTTGCTTCTGCTCTGGGCACCTGAGTCCCGATCCCTGCAGAGCAGCCCTGGAATTTTGTCCACAAAAACAAGTTGGTTTTCTTGTAGTCTTCTGAGGCACTTACCGTCTCGGGCAGCCCAGGCTGAGCTCCAGCTTTTGTAGCAAGGCTGGCCTCGAACTACTGATTCTCCTGGCTCCGATTTCTGTGTGCTGTGGTCAGAAGTGGGTATCACCACACTCGGCATACAGAATATTGAGGTTTGGACCCAGGGCCTCCTTCTGCATGCTAGGCAAGGTTCTACAGCAGAGCCACAGCCACAGCCGCAGCCTCCGCCATCAACCACATTTAATCAGTCTCATGCCTACCAAACACCTGCTTTAGTCCAGGTAGGCCTCCTGCACCACGTGATTCCTTCTTTGATGGTGGCTGCTCTGAAGGCCCCTCCTGGGGGGGGGGGGTACAGGTGCATGAGGGGGAGGTCTCCTCACTGAGAGTTGCCAGCCCAGGCCCTTCTTAATCAAGGCTAAGGTATAGTATCACAAGTTGCAGGGACACCCACAGGAATTTACTCAGCACAGGGCTCAGCCCCTTTCTGGGTAAGAGAAGGGCAAGGACATTTTGAGTTAATGTCCCAGAATTCTGGTCCGGCTACCCAATTCCTAGGTCCCTTTCTCACCTCCACCCACTCTTCACCCACCTTCCTTTGGCCTAGAAAGAAGCAAGTAAGATCTGAAGGGCCTAGAGAAAACTAGGTCACGGGAGGTGCCACTGGGCTTGTACCCTAGAGAGAGGCTAGGCCCAGGCAACAGCAGCATTCTTTAGATCTCCAAAGAGATGAGGGGGAGGGGCCTAGGTCCCCAATGCGACCGCCTTCTGTTGTTCAGGCTTCCTGTCCACACCTGTTCATCCATGCTCTGGGGCTAATTCCAGTTCATTCTGGGCTTGACTGCCCAGAGCCAGGCTTTAGTGAACCCTAGGAATTAGATCCTGAGTCAGGCTGGTACCAGGGAAGAGAGGCCAAGGAGAATGCCATTGCTGTTGTGATTGGCTCAGAAGACATCGGGCTCTCAGGAAGAGGCTTCCTGCCTCCTGCTCAGAGAGCCAC
Source organism: Mus pahari (assembly GCF_900095145.1). Lineage (NCBI taxonomy): Eukaryota > Metazoa > Chordata > Mammalia > Rodentia > Muridae > Mus > Mus pahari. Next base: position 103,626,104 of record NC_034591.1, on the reverse strand, counting down.
AGGTGTTGGAGCCAGCAGCCAGCCACTCCTTTGGGCCTGGAAAAAAAAAAGGGGGGGCCTAGCAGGAAAACAGCAGCCAAGTATGTGGTACAGGCCTGTTAACCCACGTTCTCAGGAGGCTCAGGCAAGATGACAAGTCTAATGCCCACTGGAGCCACAGAATGAGCTCAAGGCCAACCTAGGCAATGTAATGAGCCACTACACTGGAATATAATAGGTATTTAAAAAGGAAGTGTGGGAGGTATAACTCAGTAGGGGACAGTTGCCTAGCATGTGAGGCCCTAGGTTCAATCCCCAATATCGCCAAGTAAAACAGAGGCTCCCCCAAAACTCTGCCCCCAAGTTCCTGCAGGGGACTGGCTACGGACCCTTTGCACAACTGAACTTCTGGCCTTGTGCCAGCTTCCTGGGCTTGGCTTTCAAGGCAAGGGCTCCACAATTCAGAATGCATCTGCTCCTCTCTGGAGCGCCCGATCCACTCCCCAATGCCTGGTGAGTTTTCAGGGTCTCAGAAGAGGCCTGAAATTGGCAGAAAACCCAAGCTGGACAAGAGATGAAACCCACCCCAGGCTTAGGAATGCCCTCACCTCCCTCCCATCCCTTCCCCCAACTGAGCTACCCCATGGCCAAGCTGCCCCCAGCTGCCAGAGTCCCAGAACTTCCCAGGGTCCCACCACACACCCATGCCCGTCTCCTGGCCCCATTTCTACCTCTAAGCCAGGCTCCCTGGACACCCGTAAGAACCTATTTGTTTGGCAGAAACATGTTGATCACCAAGCCAAACACCTCACAAAATAGCCTTAGTCACATCTGAGCATAAGGGACAATTCGGATGCTAAAATATTGTAGATGAAATAGCAGAATCAGAAGGCATGAGAGGGATTAGACGTTCAGATATCTGCAGCCGAGTCCACCTTAGAAAACCCAGACCCCACTGAACTGCTTGCTCGCTTTTGCCTCCCCAGGCTAAGCATTCGAGGATTCTGTGTTTTCCTCTCCCTTCCATCTCTGTCACGACTATCGAGCACATGACATTTTTTTTTCCCCATGAACAGATCTTTATTGGTGTTTTGAAATAATTGAATTATTGACACAGGCTCCATGAGATTCAAGGCAAGTGACAGGACAGGAGGGAGCATCCTTGTGCAGGTGGGAGGACTCGGGGGGAGGACTTCCAGAGCAGCTGCCAGTCTCCTCCAAGGATCCAGACTGTGAGGGTCTTAGCCAAGACCAGGCTCAGCTCAGCAGGCTTGGGGACGTGAAAGGGTCCCCAGCCCTCTCTCAAGATTGACATTCCTGGCTTCCTCAGAAGCTCCTGCCAGCCTTGGAAGTCTTTGCAGACCCTGAGGACACCGCTTAGGCCTCCAAGCTGGCCTCCCTCCCCAAACAAAGGCAAGGCAGGGCCCCTGTAGAAGGAGGGAAACGGAGAACAGGTGTAAAGACTGGCCAGGCCCGATGATACCCCCGAGGACATCTGCTCCCCAACACAAGGTCCCCCTACCAATGCTGGGAACAAGAAATGGGGTTTCTTAGTGGGAGCCCTCTGGTGCAGAAGACTCCTCCTCAATGAGCTCCAGGTCAAACTCATCCTCCAAGGAGTTCCCGACGGGAAGCAGGCGGAACTTCTTCCCCTTCAGGGTGCAGGTGCGGTGTTCGAAGTCCAGCACGGCATTGTGGTCCTGCAGAACGTCAGTGCCAATAATGGCTTCTTCTGCACTTGCGTTGGCCACCAGAAACTCGGCCTTCAGCTTCATCTTGCCCAGGCTAATTTCTGTGTCCCACACACCCAAGATCTTCATCTCTGCCCCATTGGCCACTTTGACCACATTGTTAAAAGGAGTAAGAGTATCCAGGTCACCATCAGTGACCTCCTCCCATAAGGCGGGGTGAACCACAGACACCTGGGCCCCAGAGTCCACCAGGAACCTCACAGCCACATGGCCAATCTTCCCTTTAAGGTAGTAACCCTTACCCATGCTGTTGGCAAACAAAATCTCTTTGGGCTCACTGAAGGCCTCCCCAGGGGCCCCAAAGGCCCTCAGGAGGGCTTGCTTCACAAAACTGAAATCGCCCTGGGCCTGGGAACTGAGTCCGTTGTAGACATCCAGGGCATCTCCCTCGAGCGACTCTTTCAGGAACCTCAGTTGGGTGGCATGGTCCCAATGGTTGAGTTCATCGATGACTTCAAAGCGGTGCAGCCAAAGGCTGGGAACTATGTTCGTACCATTGAAAGGCTCTGGGACGAGGGCACGCTCCCGGCGTCCTTCCTTGCTTCTGGCTCCGCTGGCGGCCATCCTTCTGCTCACCTCTGGAAGTTCAGCAGTGACACAAGCCAAGTAAAGAAACGCACAGAAGAGTGTGGGCGCAATCACGCTGGAGAGGGAGCGCTCTGTCGGCTGGGCCGTGTTCTTGCCCGGCCTGGACAAGTTGAAGGGAGCCGGTACAAAGCGTCTGGTTGGCTGCTGGGCACAGAGGCAGGCTGTCTGTGTTCTGCCTCTTCTGCGGGGGCCTTTTTGATGCCCAACCTGGGCCCCCAGGGTTCTTCATTCTCCTTTGTTCTAGAAGCTCCACCCCTAGCCCCGCCCTCCTGCCAGCATCTTGCCTGACTAGCAGGATCAGTGCCTCACCCTCCGTATCCACGGGACACCTGCCAGCCCACCTAGTGAGTAAGGCAGTCTCAGTCAGGGGATGGGGCCTCGGGACCCTCCCCAGCCTATGCCCTAGAATAGCCCAGATAAGGATACAGGTGTGATGACATTCAGATGTCTATCATTAGTCAGAGAAGAGGAGACAAGAAGCAGGTCTCTACCTGTTTCAGAAGAGGGGACCCCTTTGGCCTCACCCATCACTGCTTGGGGCAAAGAGAAGGCATCTGCAGTCACTCATCTCTCACAGCCTGCACTGATAAGGTGACTCATACATTCTAAATTAACTGTGGATCCTGTATGATTCCCTGGAGAAGAGAACAGAGAGGGTTCCAGAGTCAAAAAAGCATAAAAATCTACCATCCTATCTGTCCATAGTTCACCTTTCTACCTACCTATGTATAGCTCTACCTGTCTGTCTCAATCGCCTATTCATCCCGTGTCTATCTATCATCTATTATGTATCCACCTATCTGTGTCTGTCTGTCTCCAACTTCTATCAACCATATATCAACCTATTTATATTTGCTATCTATCTACCTGTCTCTAAGATCTATCAGTCATGTAACTACCTACTATCTAGCTAGCTCTCTGCGTGCCTATCATCTGTCTCTTTGCTTTGCTTTTTTGAGACAGGGTCTTCCTGTGTAGCCCTGGCTAGCCTTGAACTCACAACTCTCTGCCTCAGCCTCTCAGAAGTACCCCCTCACAATCCTGGCCACAGATTGGCTCTAAGTGAGTTAGGACCCTCCCTCGTACATAACACTTTTATAGAAGCACATTTTCCTGTGGTCATTTTCTTTACTGGGCACTCCTAACTTGGAGGCAGCCCACGGTGGGGCTCTGCCTATGGGAACCAGAGGTAGGTAGGCAGAAATCTTGAACTTCAGTGAGTGACATTCTGAGTTCAGGATCAGACTCCAGTTCTCCATGGGCCCCATGCACAGCTCCTGAGTACTGTATCCTCTCTCTCCGTGGCCTCCCTGCCTTCTAGGAGGTCCTCCAAGAGCTCCCAGCTCCCTGGGCTCCAACCCTTCTCTCTCACACACCTCATCTGAAAAGCAGCCGAGATTCAATGGAGTTGTTCTCAGTAGAGAGGGCCTGGGTGGCTCTGGCCAGAGGAGCTTGCCATGGTGACACCTTACCCCCTACACTGTTGGGGTCGTGGGCAGTCCTGACTGTGTCCCTGACAACCACAGAGTAAATCTGTGGGCTCAACCTGGCCTGTGCATGAGACAGGGACTGTGGAAGGATCCCAGTTTTATGTCGCTGTTCAGATGTTATCTTTTCCAAGGAGTTCTCTACCCTGCCCTGGGATGAGGGCATACCTCTGGCTGAACACATGTTCTATACTCTCTTATGTTTGTTCACAAGTCCTCCTGCAATGAACCAAGGCTAGGGCACACCAACTGGACATTCATGACTGCCTCTTGCTCCTCTAGAAACTTATCCTGGGACACAGGGTGGGCTCTGCAGGGCCTCAGGCCGGCTATATGCAGTCCCAGAGTGGGAGGTCAGAACAAGTCAGTGGGTCACCTGTAGCTGTTGCTCCTGACTGAGACTGTCCCTGTCTCTCAGACCATCCATCACTCACTCAGCACCTAGCTGAGGCCTCTGTCCTGCCTCTGTACGGTCCCAGGGTCCGCATCACTCGGCAAGCCCCTCAGCACCTTCTGCCTGACCCGGTGAGCCAACAGAGATGCATTTGGTAAACACCTCTTGTCACAGCTGCCTGACTGAGGTGGGGCCAGGGTGGCATACCAGAATCCCAAGGGAGTGGAATTGGTTGCTGGAAAGGTATCAGGAGAAGGTGGGTCTCTGAGGCAATTGTGCAATGAACCACACGTGTCCAGAGATGGGGCCTAGCCACCCACAGGACCGGGAAGCCCCTTCTGCCAGAGAGATGCTTGTGGATAGGCTTGAAGTCCTGGGGAATGAGCAGGGTCCCATCATTCAGAGATCTGCCCTGTGCCTTCCTGGCTCCTCAGAGGACATCATCTTGCACAGCCCTGGAGGTGGGGAGGAGTGGGGAGAGGGAGGGTGGAAAGCGGTGAGACGGCTGGGACAGAGTCCTCAGACCACACTTCTCCGTGTGGAAGCCGGATCTCTCGGTCCAGCATAGTCACAACATGGCACAAATAAAGACAGAGATGGAGCGGGTGTAGAAGGGCTGCCCTGAACTCTGAGGACTTGTGCCATTGATGGCCTCTGTACAGGACAGTGACCATGGCAGATAGCTGCAAGAGCTGATTACTAAAGGCTCAGGAAGTTTCTGAGTTACCTGCTAAGTGGATTCACGGCTTGGAGTTGAATGCAGTGGGCTGTTGACACCACAGGAAATGGCGAGTGCCGGTTTTAGATTCCCCCACCCCGTTAAAAACTGATTTATCCCTGCATGCACTCATAACAGCTGCAGTCCCACATTCATCCCACCTCCAGACCCCCAAACACTTCCCTAGTGTCTGTGCTTAGGTGGCCATGGCTTGTGGCAAGTGGTTTCTAGATACCAGCTACTTTGCCAGAGCCACATGAACCCAAACTCATCAGGGAAGGTGAGAGCCACTACCTCCTGCCAGAACCCAGGACGTCACCTGTAATGACTGACCAACATAGACAGGCATGGGGGCAGTAGGGAGGGACGCCCTTATTAGCTCCTGAGTACCTCTGAGTGTACTTTGAAGCAGGCACACTGAACTTGACCCAAGAAGAGACAGACCAGGACAATAAACAGGAAGGGCATAGGGAGCCTCCGCCCTCCACCCCCTCATGTAGATTCTGACCCAGCTCCGGGAGTCCTCTTGGCCATTTTCCGTTTTCCTCAGCGGAGTCGTCAGCTTAACAGGAGTCCAGGACAGAGCTCCTCGGGGTCCCTGAGGGCCTTGGTGGGAAGTGGAGATAATCCTGTTTTTATTTATGGATTTATTCATTTGTTTTCTTTGTGAAACAGACTCTGTAGTCCAGGCTGTCCTGAAGCTCATTCTACAGCCCAGGGTGGCCTCAAACCCACAGTGGTCCCCATGTGAGCCACCACACCAAGCACCTAAGCCTCTCTCAATGGATCCTGATTCCTGATAACATCTGAGGAGACTGGTAGAGGCTGGGAAAGAGGCCTGAGCCTCCACAGCATGCAGGCAAGCAGGAATGGCAAGAAGAGAGAGGTGTTTTGAACAAGGAGGCACAGCAGGTGACACCTTGGGGGTGGCAGTGTTCTTCTTGAGGCTTGGCCTAGAAAAGGAGGTTTGGGAAAGGCCGAAGCAAACCTGGGCTACACAGGACCCCTTGCAGCTCCCGTCAAACTGTGACCTAGAGCTTTTCAAGGCAGCAAGGAAGGTGGGCTAGGAATAGGAAGGTGTTCTTCCCTCGGCCCGAGAGGGCTTCCTGAACTTCACTAGCTTGAGCACGCTTCTCTGCTCCCACCCGGCCATCCTGATATCTGCATGCCTGCTGTCACTTTGCACGGGGGCCCTGGCAACGATGTGGCTATGTTTGTCTTGTCCAACAGTGGAGCCTTCTCTTCACACACATGTGTGTGCACACTTCCTACGACACACATGCACCACGCACACACCCCATACTCCTCCAGTTCTCAGATGCAGGCTCTAAGAAGTGGCGCTAGCGCGGGATTCAAATGTGTCCTTTCTTCCGCCATCGCACTCGAATTTATAGGGAGTAGAGAGCCTTTTATTGGAGGCACCTGCTGTGTGTTAGCCTCCAGGCACACTCGCTGCTTTAGAAAAGGAGGCAGGTCCCCATTGCAGAGGCTTACAAGCTAATGAAAACAAAACGCCAATGTTTAACAGCCAGGTTTTGAAGAGTTTAAGACCAGTGTATGCTGTAAGCTAACCCACTTAAAACAGCCCCTAGTCACGGGCACGCTGCTTTGAAAGGAGCTGGTTTTTAAGTGGGTCATCCTGTCCCGTTTCTTCCCACTCCTTGTGGCCAGTGACACAAGGCCCTTCATGCTGTCTTCCTCTAGGCACAGAGGGCAAGGGCTCCTGTCTGCCTGCTTAACCACCTTAGCTGACCCTAGGGCTCTGTCCTGGGGGTGCCGTAATTTACCTGTGAGCTGTAGGGATCGGGCTATCTCCAGGTAAAACCCGCCCACTGCATGGCCCACTTCCAGCCCCTGCTTCGGGAGGCTTGTGACAGCAGGTCTTCAAGTTGAAAAGAAACATAAAGAGGGATTTTTGACACAGACATCTAACCAGGGGCTGGGAACATGCCTGTGTTGGTAGACTACTTGCCTTGCGTATCCAAAGCTCTGAGTTAACGCCCCGGTTCCACATAAATCAGAAGGGGAATCACGACACTTGGGAGGTAGAGGCAGGAGGACCAGGAGACCAAGGTCATCCTTGGCTGCATATTGAGTATAAAGCTACCCAGAAATCCATGAAACCTGACTTGACCCAGCAATCTAGCTAGGGGTTCAGATTGGAATCTGGGGGTCCCAAAAGGCATCAACGAAAGCAAGGAATACTAGGAATTCCAAGGCAAGCTCCTGAGTCCTGAGCCACAGGCCTGCTATCACCACGTGGGAACCGCCACGCACTCACAACAGCAAGGTGGCTCTCCTGTCTGCCTTTGGGGACCATGCCAAGCTCCCCACAGTGAGTGTCTGCTCAATCCCCGCCAATCCCACAGAGAGTGTCTGCTCAGTCCGTACCAATTCAGTGAGCACTCACTGCTCCAGTCTTCTGGAACCTCCCCCACCACTGCCCAGGAGCTCTGGCTCTGGAAATGGTCCAGCATGGCACCCTTTGCCGATCCAGCACACAGGGAGCCTGACATGCAGGGTGGGTACCCTAAGGGTGTGGGGAGCTGTGACTTAGGCCCCATTTCACTCTGAGCGCTTGGACCTGGGATCGGGACCAAGAGTAACCAACAAGTTAATAGATACAATCTGCTGACTAACCCCTAGGATTTGAAGTTACCAAAACTGGTTCCCTCCTGCTTTTACCTATCAATAAATATGAGGGCTACTAAAGTGGCCTGAAGGCCTCCCAGTCTCCTCCCAAGGCCAGGCCCCCGTCCTGAGTTTCCATCTTTTCTCCCATTTTGACTTTCCTCCAGCCTCTGCCCTCTGCCCTCTGCCCTCTGCCCTCTGCCCTCTGCCCTTCACCCTTCAGTAACAAAAGTCCAAGGGCTTTTTCTGGCCAAGCAATAGCACCCAGGAAAGATCTAGAAGATTCCCCTCCTCCCCTCTCTTATGTCATGCGTCTCTCCTACCCAACTGAGCTTGAGAACAACAAAAAACAGGTCCACACAGCTTTGGGGACATTAAACCACTTCCTAAGAGGCCCCTGCAGCTTATAAAAATACCCAGGCAGTCAAGATTCACAGATTGAGAAATGTCCAGGGAAAAGTGGACTTCTATCGACACTAGAAACCCCAGCTTCAGGTGAGCTGTGTGGGAGCCTACCTCAAAGGCAGCTTTGTACTGATCCCAAATTATTTTAATTAATGTTATTGCTAACCAGGGTGGTGAACAACAAAAGCCTACAAGGTGCCTCACACAGGGCACTGTGTCTTTTGAATGCATTGCCAATCCGGCTCTTTCCCATCACAGGAGCAGGGTAGCCGAAGGGGCATCTTTCCTGGTGTGACAGAGAGATCTCTCCATAGGCATCTAGCAGAATTCATGAAAACCTCCAGGGAGATTGGTGGCAAGGTTGGTGAACATTATTAAGCACCTACTGTGTGCAACTGGCTATAAGGTACTGTAAGGCACAGGATCAGTCTACAGTGTAGCCGGTAATGGGCGATGGAGGTCTGTGGCTTTATTCCACTTCACACACACTTACAGAGGCTCAGCTAGCCTTCTTCTGAGGAACCCAAGCCTGCCTGCCTCTAGGACATAAATATCATACACAGAGCATATGCATGTACATGCATACACACCACATACACTAAATTAATATAAAAAGCTATTTTTAAAAGGCAAATAAGTGGCTAGGGACTCTCTACCCAGATTCTGACTGGCAGTGTTTCTGGTCAGGTCTCACCAGTGTCTCAGGTCCCTGCTCTGCCTGGCAAATTCTTAACTGGCTCCTGCTGGGTCTCAGGGTAGCTAGAAGTCTGCCCCACCTCCTATATCCACCACCCCAGGCTCCGATCTTCTCCCTACAGCGCCTGTTCAATGCTTGTTTGGGGTCCCTTCTTATACCCTCATTCCATGAGCCTCCAGATCCTCCTCCCTAAAGCCCTCTCTCTATCCAAGCTGGCTTGCACTTGTCTACAGGACTCTCAATCCTACATCTCAGGAATCAAGGTTGGATTCTCTTCTTTCTTTCTTTCTTTCTTTCTTTCTTTCTTTCTTTCTTTCTTTCTTTCTTTCTTTCTTTCTTTCCTGGCAATCTCACCAGGGGCCATGGCATGGTGGCACCCTACTGTGTAGCCTATAAGGTTAACATGCAGCCTGTCTTACTGAGCACTGGCCTTTCTGGTCCCTAAACCATTCTCCTGAGTCTCTCTGCCCAACCTGTGTACCCAGCTTGTCCCTTCTTGCTTCCCACTGACACATTCCAGCATCTGGAAGTGCTGTGTCACACTCAGCATTTCTCTCTGATGTCCTCAATCTCCTGTGCTTCCAAGACAGCATGAAGGGTCCCTCCACACCTCCATGTCCCTTCTGTCCTAGTCCAGGCTACTCCAATGCCCACCACTGCCACTGGCTTCTCACCAAAATGCCATCCAGAGTCATCGCCCAAGGATCTAAGCCTCTATGTCCTTCTGCTCAGTGTTTCCCCAAGGCTCCCCGTCCCCACAAAATCTCTCAACTTGGACAGGACACTTGAAGATTCTGGCTCTTTCACTCATGAGTCTCCTGCACTAAATGGCTTGAAGTTCACCAAATGGGACAGCTTCCTTCCCCCAGTCCCCCGGGTGAACATCACCATGCATGCAAGCAAACCAAGTGCTTTCCTTGAAAATCACTGGAGGGACTCTGCGCCAGCTTCCTGGCTCCCCTGCCTCCCACAGCAAATCTAGTAGCTCCTGCCTCAGCATTTCCCAGCCCCGTTCAGTTCCTGACTTCCTGACTCAATCAGAGTGCTCAGAATTGTAGTTCAGGAAACACACACACACACACACACACACACACACATATATATATATATATATATAAATATATATATATATATATATATACCAAGGTTGGCCTCTGGCTTCCCTCTGCACACACACACACACATATGCACACACAAAGGAATATGAATACAAACATGCAAAAACTAAGATATACATGTTGCCTAAAACGAACATTGGTTCCTGAAGTATGGAAATGCATATCCTGATAGCTTTTGTTTGGCCTTTTCAAATCCTGGTAGTGATGCCCGATATAATCTCCAGTGGGTCCCCACCAGTTTGGAAAAACTGCCCCAGCCAGCTCGGGGGGGGGGGTGTGGGGGGGAGCAGTTGGGTTCCATGAAGCAGGCTAGTACCTGTTCTAAGGGGCAGGGCAGTATTGCAAACCCTTAACCTGTCACCTACTTTACTTCTTAAACATGCAATAAGGGTGAACTGTTACAAAACAAAACAACGATGTATAAACAAATGCATGCACCATTAGTTACAAATTCACCAGGCATGGTGCTGTGGTCAGAGCCTCAGATGACAGGAAGTAGGTGGCAGGTGGAGCCTGAGACTTGGGGAGGCTTTGTCAGTGTCCTTCAATGCCCACAAACTTCAACATGTGACCATGCTTCGTCCACCGACGGTGTATCATCAGCCAGGACTTTGCTGTGGAGCAAGGCACCTGTGTGCAGTCAGCCTGCTCAATGCTGCCAGGCTGCCTAAGTTCAAATCCTGACTTGGCTGGTTACCTTTAAGGGTCCTAAACGAATGATGCTTAATTTTTCTAACCCTTGGGCTCCACCCACCATGGGTCCAGGGGTTAACAAGTCTGAGTCTAGATGTGTCCTTTGGCTCTGGTTCTGCTGGCCACTGTGGTTCTTGTGCAAACGACATTTGTCAGCCCCTTGTCCCCCCCCCTCCCCGCCTCCTACTGGCCCCTCAACAGCTGCTCAGACAAACCTTCCTCCTCAGCAATTCATTTTTTGCTTTCAAAAAATGTCTTTATCCAATTTGACAGAGATGATGGAGGCTGAGCCCACTTGCCTGCCTTCCCCAACCACTCTAAGGCTCCCTCACTCCCAATTTCTCTCCTCCCCCACCCCAATCTCTGAGCCAACTCAAGGCACTCTCCCCAGCAGAGTTCCCACTTACAGACCTCTCTCCTGCAGAGGCCTCCCTCTTGTAGAACCTATATAGGCTGAAGCCTGTTGTCTCTCCTTGGCTCAAGATTTCTGCCAGTGGTGCTCTGGAAGTATTAACAAGGGACTTCACACACACACACACAACACACACACACACACACACACACACAAAACGTTTTACCAACACAGAGGATGATTACAAGTTTACAAATGACAATAAAATACAACCAAAACTTTTTTTTTTTCAGACAAGATATGTAGCTCAGGCTGGCCTCAAACAATCCTCCGGCCTCTACCAATTGAATGCTTTCACTGATTTAAAAACAAACATATTTATTCAATGCACTGTGTGTGGAAGGACAACTTATGGGTGTCTATTCTCTCCTGCCACGGAGTTCCCAGAGATCAAACTTTGGTCACTTCCGAAGCTGGGTTTGCAGGTATTGGCCACACCCACCCAGAGTTTACCTGTGTTCTGGGGAATCCAAACTCTGGTCTTCATGCTTGCACACAAGCACTGAGCCATCTCCACAGAGGCCTCCAGAGCTCCCCAGAACCCCCCATCTCTTGCCTTGGGTTTTTAGACATGTTCTCGTTCTACAGCCCAGGTTACACTGCACTCGCTGTGTAGCCCAGGCTGGCTTTAAATCTCTGATCGTCCCACCTCCACCTCCCAAGCATCAGGGGGACAGACATGCACCACAGTGGTGACCTTAAAGTTTTGCATAGCTCTTTTCTGGGTTCCTTGAGGAGGGGTTTCAACACCCACCACCGGGAGCCAAGGCCAGAGACGAGAGCAGAAACCTCCTTCTGCCTCACATGTCCTGGCTCCAAGCTAAAGCACCTCTGAGGTCCGTCACTCTGGCGGCCATGCCCCCCTGACTCTGACAAGCAACCCCTCCCTCCCTCCCTCCCTCCCTCCCTCCCTCCCTCCCTCCCTCTCCCTCTCCCCTCCCCTATCTGGTCCTGCACCTTCCTCGAGGCTTCTGTGCACCCCAGTCCAGCCCTGCTCTGGGCAAAGCCCAATGGTCACAGTTTCTGGTCTCTCATCTTGACTCTCTGGATCCATGTCTGCTACATGCTCCACCTTTAGCCTCCGCTTCTTCAGCAGAACTGGGATCGATCGGGGTTCCTGAACAAGTCCCCACCTTGAGTGGAATTCACAAAGCAGGCCAGGCCCTTCCTGTCCACCTCCCTCTGCCCAGCATCCCTGTCCCTGCCTCCTCTATCCCTTCATCCCTTTTGTATCAGATGCAGCCAATGAGAGACAAGGTCAGGGCATCAGGGGCAGGGTGGGTGACATCTTGGATGGTGGGCAGGATGGTGGCTTTCCCAAGTGGCCTCTCTGCTGCTGCCCTAGAAGGTTCTCTGTGCAAGGAGAGCGGAGAAAGCCAAGTGACTACAGGGGACTACATGGCCTGTGTCCTGCCCATGTCCTGCCTGTCCTCTTAGCGATGTGGATCTGGTTGTTTGCTAGGAGTGAGATGGGAAGAAGGCTTAGGAGGTGCTAAGAAAAAGCTGCCTGTGGGTTGGCTGTGATGCGGGGAGGAGTGGTGTGAGGAAGGGAGAGGGTGGTGGGTACAACCCTTTGTAAGAAGCCAGACTCAAGGAAGATGGTGGCTGAGGACTTAGAAAGGTCGGGGCTCAGGGGGCTGGAGAGATGGCTCAGCAGTTAAGAACACTGGCTGCTCTTTCAGAGGACCTGGGTTAGAGTCTCAGCACCATATGGTGGCTCACAACAAGGCTATGACTCTGATTCCAGGGGATCTGACACCCTTTTCTGACCTGTACAAGCACTGTACACACTTGGTATACAGACTTAATTAAAAATAAAGAAAACATATTAAAGGAGGATGAGAATGAGGACAAGAGACTGGTTGGAATGGGCAGGATGAAGGGTGGAGAGGTTGAAAGGCCAGCTGGCTGAAGCCTTGGAGAACTGGCAAGTGACTCTCTAGTCAGGCAGAAAACGAGGATTCCACTTTGGAGCAGAGAGGGGACATTTCTGATGAGAAAATGATGATGAATGGCTTAGGAGTTCCTGAGTGTGGGGAGCAAGGAGCCACAAGGCCAGGCTATTTTCAGGCTGGTTGTGGGTTGGTGGCATCTCATACCTAGGGGATGCTATCCACAGCAGCATACCTGGTACCCAGACATGGCCTTGGTCACATCTTGGCTGTTCTGAAGCTCACAGCACAGTTCCTGCTATGGGTGTCATAACAAGTGCACATGGCTTTGCCACCAGTGTCCCTCCATGGGACCCAAGGCCCACTGGTGCCATGGTCTCACTGGGAAGACATGGCCTCCCTGAACTTCAAGGGGAAGAGGGTAGGTAAATCAGAAGTAAGGTTGACTTTCTCGCAAGCTGAAGGCATTTATTCAACATCTGCCCACTGCCCAATGATCAGTGGATTGGTTTTGGTGTCTAACTTGCTTTGGCTGAACTGGAGTTCATAGCCTTAGGTCCACAAGCCTAGGTTGGAGGCCACACAACTCAGGGAAAAGGTGGGGTACACCTGTCCTTTCTCAAGAGCCACAGGAAGTTGCTAAAGTGTCCAAAAGGAGAACCTTATACTTACTGTCCTCCCTGATAGCTGTCCCCACCCCTACCCTGCACCCAACCTGTTGCCTCACCAAAGGTCAAAACAGGAAAGATAAAATCCATCCAATTCACAGTTCCAAAAGGAACGGTGTCAAAGCTGTGACCTCTGTGTCAAAGCCATGACCTAAGAAGCCTTGTCCCTCCCGGCCCTGTCTCCTCCACAATGTGCCCCAAGGAGACTTTAGATACTTGTTTATCTTTTATAATGGTTTTTGTTTTATTATTGTCACCTTATGTGTATGGATGTGTGGCCTGCATGTAAGCCTGTGTACCATGTGTATGCTTGGTACTCAAAGAGCTCAGCGGAAGATAGGTGTTGGAGTCCCTGGAACTGGAATTGTGGATGGTCATGAGCCTCTATGTAGGTGTTGGGAATTGAACTCAGGACCTCTGCAAGAGTGTCTTTAACCACAGAGACATCTCTCCAGACACCCTAAATAATTATTTTAAAATGTTCTGAGTCACATGAATGAGTGGATAGGTGTGTGGCATTGACCTTGAGTTGCAAGCCTTCAAAATGTGTCACAGTGGGTTCCTGTCCCTCAGAGACCCCACTCTACCACAGACAGGGCAGGCAGGCATGTACTTGAGGACATGGCACTTAAGCTTCAGTGTCATAGGTCCCATTCCTGCACCTCTCTGCTGAGCGCCCTCAGATTACCAACCTGTGTGAGACAGCCTAAGATAGAAAGCACTAGATGCATACCTACTCTGCAGAAGCCCAAACTGGACAGAAATGTTGGAATTCAACTTTGCTGGCTTTTTTATTTTTTATTTTTTGAAACACAGTCCCATGGACCCCAGACTAGCCTCAAACACACTCCCGAAACACAGGATGACCCTGAATATCTAATCCCCTACCTCCACGTCTCCAGTGCTAGGGTTACAGGTATAAACCGCCACGCCCAGTTTTGCAATGCTGGAGATCTAACTCACAGCTATCATGTGTGCTAGACAAGTGTTCTACCAACTCAGCTACATCCTCACTGCCCAAACATTTTTCCCCCTTCAGTTTTGGAAATCCCTGGTGTCTCAAAATCATAATCCCCAGAGAAGCATGCATAGGTAAACACGGGACTAGCCTTGGCCACAAGCCTTGGTGGGTGGGAAATCACCAGCAAGGGGAACTCTTCCCCACTCAGGTTCTGCAATCTTGGCAGGTTTAACTCCTGCTCCCCCAAATAGGCTAGATTGTGTAAGATGCCAGCTGTTGAAAGAGTTCGAGTCAAGACCCCTCCCCTAAGCACTCTGTGACCTTGGCTGAGGTCCTTCAGCTATCTGCATTGCCAGGCCTCCCTTTGAAACCATAGATGGGCTTTAAACATCTAAGCCATGAGTTTCTATTCTCTCTCAGTGCCAGCCCCACATCACCTGGAAAGTGTGTCACAGAACAGACAGGGAAAACCAAACCAAACCAAACCAAACCAAACCAAACCAAACCAAACCAAACCCCAGTCCAACTCCCTCGGTATTTAGGCTGAAATGTGGGTAAATAAGCCATCGCTTCTCACTGGTCTCTGGGGAGAGCCTGGTAGGAGCCATCTTCAGAGGGTCAAGGGTCTTAGAGAGAAGGAGAAAAGTGTGGTGGTTAGAACTGGGACTGACTTGCACAGGACTGCTCGCTGGTACCATCCGTCGACTGTGCTGATCCATCCTGCACATTGAGAACCTCAGAAGTGGGTCCTTGTCCTCAGGTGGTGACTCGAGAGTGTGGATATGCACACACCTAAAACAGAACCCAAGTGTGTATAAACCTGCCCAGAAGGGCCCGATCCAGGAGGATCCTGTCCATAGGGGAGAACTGTCCAGGGAAGCCATGTCCAAGGGGAACTCTGTTCAGGGGGGCCTGCTGGAAACACTGGTGTCTTCTTCGCATCAACTCAACTAGGCAGGTGCCTGTCCACGAAGCTGGAAAGACCTCCATACTCTGAGATAGGCCTACTGCACCCCCACAAAGAAGCTTCCGGTGGAGGGCTGTGCAGCCATGGTCTTTCTGCCTCACCAGGACATGGCAGGAGACACAAAACGGGAGTTTACTCAGTGCCTAGTAAGCTGTTTCTTCTGTGCCTCCTGGGGTACAGACCCAGGAGGCTCTAGAACCCATGCTGAGTCCTATCAGGCCTGCTCCTCACTGGTCAGACCACTGTGGGAGACCCACAGGCAGATGTGGCACTCTCCCTACAGTGAGAGCAGCAGATCCCACAACACCTCTGGGGAAGCGGCTAAGACAGCACCGGGGACACCTGGCCAAACCCAGAGCTTGTCCAGATGCTAACAGAGAGCTGCAGAAACCTCTCAATTATTCCAAAGCAGGCCACAGTAAAAACCCATCCGCAACCAGGTCCCAGGCAGACAGCTTCCGGAAAAGTCAAGGATCACCAAAACCAATGCTCACAGTGTCCTGAGACTGTTGGAGGAGCCCTCCCATCACCAGTATGGAAAGGGAGCTCTGTGACCAGAGCTCCTGGCCAAGGTGGAGGTCACATAGCAGGTTTGGGGTAGTCAGAACATAGGCTCTGCCTCTCTGTGGTCTCCCTGCAGGACTAAATTATTTCTGAGCCTTTCCCCATACTGAGGTGGTTGGTTTCCGTCCTGTCCCCAGGTCCCCTGCCAAGGGGATGCTTGAACTTCAGGAAGCACCATCTCTCCTTCCTTGATTTTCCTGGAGCTGAGTTTTGATCCTCCTGCTCATGGGGAAGAGATGAGGGAGGAGAGAGAAGAAAGAATGGGGAGGGAGGACCAATTTCCATTTGGAGGGGATATCCATCAGCTGAGAGGCAGAGCCAGAGTCTGAACCACTCATAGGCATCCCCTTCCCCCAACATCCTGTCCCCCGACATACTGTCCTGAGCCAGAAACCTCCAGGATCCAGGGGGACTCTTGTGAGGTTGGATCCAATCATAGCCAAATGGGGTCCCATCCCCCATCAGGCAAGCAAGAAGCTAATGTGAGGGCTGACTCTATCCAGGAGGCTTTAGCCACCCTAGGGGACAAACCAAAGACATGCTGTCCTCACGAGGTCAAGCTCAGGGCCATTCACAACATTCAAACTGTCTGCTGCTGCCCAGGTTGTCACAACATGCCACAGCCATTCTTCTGGTTCCTGCACAGGCCTGAATATAGAGCCCTGTTGAACAGATGGAGACATGAGAGCTTAAAAGGTGGGGTACTTAACCATACAAGACCCTACCTGAGTGGCTAGGTACAGCATGGTCACAACCAGGGGTGCCCACGTGACTGGTTGTGTGTCCATTTGAATGCAAGGTAGAAATCCAGACAATAGCAAAACTCACCCCAGGTTAATGGAGAATCAAAATCCAAGAAAAGAGGCTAGCCACCAAATAGAAAAACAATTTATGATACCAGCTATCAAAAGCTGCCTAGAGCCGGGCATGGTGGTGCATGCCTTTAATCCCAGCACTCGGGAGGCAGAGGCAGGTGGATTTCTGAGTTCGAGGCCAGCCTGGTCTACAAAGTGAGTTCCAGGANAGCCAGGGCTATACAGANAAACCCTGTCTCGAAAAACAAAANAAAANAAAANAAAANAAAAAAAAAAAAAAAAAAGCTGCCTAATGGGGCTGGGCCTGGGCATGTGTTTTTTACAAGGTGTTAGCCAGGACAGGGTCCCATCCCCTGTGCTGCATAGTCTGGGGGTGTTGGTGCAGCTCTGTAATCCCGGCCTGTAGGTGACAGAGACGGGAGAGTCAGAAGGTCAAGTTCTTGTTTGACTCCATAGGGCGTTGGGACTACCTGGGGCTACCTGAGACACCACGACAAATGAAAAGTTGCCTGCGACAGCCCAGAGTTGTTACTGCTGTTGTGTTTACCCCGTTGTTGGAGTCCTCCAAATACTGTTGCTGGAAATACAAGTCAGAACAACTGGCACTGGGGGGATAGCTCAGCAGAGAGCTTCCACCCCACCCCCAACCCAACCCCAGCCCAGCCCAGCCCAGCCCCCACACTCCAAAAAAATAAATAAATAAACTTGAGCACACTTAACCCATATATGCACTCATTCATAGAGACATGTCCTGGGTGTACACAGACAAATGTCCACACCCTAAATACAATATGGGATCCCAAACCGGTTCCCCAGGCCAGAGACTGACATTTGTGGAAGAGCTAATGAAGCTCTCAGCTCAAGGCTGGCATTTCATCCTCAGAACCGGGGCAGCTTAACTGTTGCTCAGACAGGTGTGCCTGGGTTAGGAAAGACTGACTTCGGAGGTACCAGGAAGTGGCATGCGGCACCCTCCCTCCCCACCACCCTCACTACTTCCCTGAAGATCTGCTTATTTCAAAATAAAAGATTTATTTAAAAGAAAAAGAACACTTTTACTCAGAATTCCCCTTCCAAGAGTTTTATCTCAAAACTTATCGGAGCCTAAGATAGCCTCAAGGAAGAAATAATAATGATAATGATGATAATAATAACAATAACAATAATAATAATGGCAAGAGTAGGCTGGGTGTGTCAGAACAGCACAATGTATTGTAGGCTTGCGGTCACGCTGGGCTATAGAGAGACCCTGAGTCAAACAAGATACAAAGAGATGATCTAGATGTTCAAATGCAGCAGGACTCCTGGCTGCGGCACACTGGAGCGGGGACTAGGCGGTGTGGCGGGAAGAGACACACTCTGAAGTGTTTATAGGTGAGAAAGGGCTTCCAACATTACGTGAGAATAGCCAGGACAGCTCAGCCCGGTTCAGCTCACACTACTGAGCCTCAAGAAATGTCACAATGCGCCAAGGAAGCCCGTCACCTGCCATTGTCTTACTTTGCCTGAGTGTGTTTATACGCATTATGGGTATCTGCAACAAGTGGGGATTATGTTTATCAGGACAAAGGATTAGAAATTCCCTACATATGTTAGTTCCTCAAAAAGCAGTTCATAAGGTTACCATATGACCCAGCAATTTCACTACTCAAGGTCAATCTAAGAAGTGAAAACTCACACCCAAAACACAAGCACAAGGGCATACCACGGAACTTTATTGTTTCTCAAATGTATTTGTGTGGGGGATGTATACTGTGGAGGGTAGCACTGTGGATGGGAGCGCTGTGGAGGGGAGCACTGTTGAGGGGAGCACTGTTGAGGGGAGCACTTCATGGGAGCACTTACAGGGGAGCATTGGGGAGGGAAGCACCATGGAGTTGAGCACTATGGAGGAGAGGACTTGGGGGGGGCACTGTGGAAGGGAGCACTATGGAGGGAAGCATTGGGGAGGGGAGCACCATGGAGGGGAGCACTATGGAGGGGAGCACTATGGAAGGGAGCATTATGGAGGGGAGCAATGGGGAAGGGAGCATTTTGTGAAGGCAAGCGGTGGAGGGCAGCACTATGCAGGCAAACATCCTAAAGAAAATCATGATGGCAGATGTGAAACCACTCTACAAACACAATAAATAAGCAGCAAAGGTGTTTCTCTTAATTTTCTTTATTAAAAAGACATTTTCTGTTCTTTATGAACGATGTTCAATCCTATGATCTCTTTTAGGGGACCTGAGTGAATGGTATTCTTCTGAAAGGACATGGGGACAGATCTGGCTGGCAGACACAGCCAGGCCCAACCTGAGCCATGCCTACCCTTCTGTAGCCTAGTGGGGTCCTTGGTCTCGGCTCTTGTTTCCTACTACTTTGTGTCCCTGTAGCTCTGCCCTGTACCCAAGGCTTAGCATCTCACCTGATGACACATCCTCTGCCAGACCTGGCAGGAGTAAACTATGAAGAGCCTGTTTGGAAACGGGAGGGTGGGAGGGAGCAAGTGGAGTTGTCAGACTGAGGGTGAGTGGGTGATTGGGACTTGGAATAGCAGAGCCTTTAAATAAAGGTGCCACCCTCCTGGCCAGGGCCACCTGCGGGAGCCAGCGTGTTTATGGAACGCCAAGGCATGTGAGGGGGTGGAGGAAGTAAGGATTACACAGTTCAGTACCTGCCAGCCAACCAGCTGGGTAAACCAGCACCCAGGGTGCCAAGTACCAGTCAGGCCGTGCTATGGGCAAACCAGCACCCAGGGTGCCAAGTACCGGTCAGACTGTGCTGTGAGCAAACCAGCACCCAGGATGCCAAGTACCAGTCAGGCTGTGCTGTGTGCAAACCAGCACACAGGGTGCAAAGTACTGGTCAGGCCATGCTGTGGCCGCTCCTCCTCTCCTGGACCCATGCCTCAGTTTCTGCAAGGAGCTCAGCTCAATGAAGTCCTGACTGGACGTTCAGCACAGGTCACAAGCCAACCACAGAGTGGGGATGAAACCTACAAGTCACACAGCAGGCCCCCAGTGGCCTGGTCCTTCTAGCTCCAGGTGCCCCTCTCCTGGCTCTCCTTGCAACTTTCAACCAGGAGCGTTAGGTGGCTTCTAACAAATGTTCCTTCTTTGTCTTAAAACTGATCCAGGGCCCCAAAACATGATGGCACGGTCGCTCTCATAGTCTCCGAGTACCCACCACACAGGAGGCAGAATAGCTACTGATCTCCCCACTAGAGAAGGAACTCTTGCCAGACTGGAGCACCGCAGTCAGAAGAAGCTGGCTCAGGTCCATTTTGATCTGGCTACAGATCTCAGGAGTCAGAGATGGGGACAGAAAAACTAGTTAACAAATATCTCCCGTTCCTGGCTGAGGGTGGTCAGGTAAAACCTATTTGTTTTGTCTTTTGGTTTGCTTATGTGGGTTTTGTTTTTGTCATTCATGCATGCATGCATGCATTCATTCCCTTTGTGCGTGAATGTGCCTATCATACGGGAGAGAGAGGGCAACTTGCAAAAGTCTGTCCAAGGATCAAAGTCAAGTCGTCAGGCTTGGAGGCCTCTCCCAGAGATTCATTTCCCCGCCTTGGATTGGTTTACCAGTTCGCTTGAGCTATGTAGCCCTGACTAGCCTGTAGCTCAACATGGAGATGAGGTTGGCCTCAAGCTTGCTTGTGTCCTTCATCCTGCTTCCTGAAGGCTGGGTCAGAGGTCTGTGCCACCACACAGGCCCCTTTGTGTCTGGTTACCCAAGCCTTGCTGAGCCACCTCCAGTGTGGCCCCTGATGACACTCACCTATGGGGGTGTGGGACCGCTGGCTGACAGGTACCCCAGATACCTGGTAGAATCAAGCTTTTTTGCATTCTTCTGTTTCCCAAAAGAACTTGAATCCACCCTAGGCTAGGAAACATTTCAGAGTGGCTCTCTGGCAGCCCCATCAGTTGGCTGACCCATCAACCCTGCATTGTCCAGGTCTGGACAGGGCAGAGGTGTGGACGAGTCGAGAAAGAGGAAAATCTGGTTCCTGCCCAAGAATGTCTAGAGCTCAGCCTCACACAGCCAGGTCCAAAGGCCAGGGAAGACCACAGAGTCTGCCCTCTGGGAGGAAGAACCTGGGGAAGGAGCGAGGAGGCCATTGCTAGCTACCCTGTATCACAGGTTGTGGGTTGGGGATACAGTAGCAAGGCCTGGGTGTGGTGCATCAGTCACTAACCACAGGTTGTAAGCTGAAGGACATACGTGTGTGTAAACACCTCTTGGTGTTATGCAATAACAGTGGGCAGACATTTGGACACATCTGAAGAGGAAGTTAGGGTGGCCACAGGCTGAAGAGATGGCTCTGGGTACAGTCTTGTGCCATGGAACCTGATGACCTGGGTTTAAGCCCCAGGACTCATATGGTAGAAAGAGCAAATAGCCAAGTGTGGCACTCTAAACATGCCTTTAGTCTCAGCACTCAAGATACAGAGGCAGGGGGATCTCCAAGAGTTCAAGCTCAGCCTGCTCTACATAGCGAGTTTCAAGACAGCCCAAACTACAGAGACCCTGTCTTAGAGAGGGTGGGGGACTAAGTCCTATAAGTTGTCCTTTGACCTCTACATATGTACCATGCATACACACACATACACACACACACAATAAATAAATGTACTAAATCCTTATAGACTGTGTATCATCCTGTGTGTGCTTATATGTGCCCATGCCTCTGTCCCTGTGTGTGTGTGTGTGTGTGTTTACATGCACATGGTATGTATGTGTGCATACGTGTGTGTGTGTCTCTGTGTGTGTGTGTGTGTGTCTCAGAGGACACTTTAGAGGCTGAAACCAAGAGGTCTACCAGATGTTTGAGTAGAACACAGATGTCCCCATACCCTGGAGAAAGCCATCAAGGAGTCTAATTTGGATCCCATTCAAAGTGCACGAGTGGAGGGCTTTGTGTCCCAAGTGGGCTCAAGGTTTGACTACTGCTGACCAGTTCGCTCTGCTGTGTGCTATAGGGCTGCTTGGCCACAGGACAAGATGTCCTCCTCAGCAGCCCACGCCCATGCCCACAGGTGAAAAGGAGGCACTGTGGTCTCTGTCCCTCTACAGAAAGTCCCAAGTGTGTTTGAGCAGAACCCGTTGCCTGAAGCCTGCCCACTAAGAAAGCTCTAAGTGCCCCAGATCAACAAGCTCACGGGGTAGCTACAGTGTTTCCTTAAATTGGGTCTTTCTGACCCCAGCCTAACTGTGCTGAGTGGGGACCCCCCTCCCAGGCCCTCATTCATTCAGAGGGCCATGAGTGATGTTGACAGCGCTCACCAGCCTCTCCACACTGGGTCCCTGAAGGTCCAGGGCGTGAGGCCCAGCAGACACTGGAGAGTCCTCGGTGTCTGCTGGGCCATCTTTGTGTCTGTCTGGCGTCACTTCTCAGGCCTGGCTTGTGTTCCTCTCTGAAAAGGCTCTGGCCTTGCTCAGAGACAGTGCTCAAGGTCTCTGCTAGCACAAGGTCCACCCTTGCTCCTGACAAGCTGCTGGCCATGCCGGGCTGGTCTTTGTGGAGAAGAGTGAGGTCTGGGGCCCTGGGATCAGGGTTGAGGCCTGCTGAAACTGTGGGTCAGCTTAGTCTCCTCAGTGAGGGAAGAAGGAAAGAAAGGTGCGGAACGCTTGCCAGAGAGGGGTGGGCCTGTGCAGAGGGACAGAGGCAAGGCTGGCGAGCTTGCTGAGAGTCAGGGTGGAGACAGGCTCGGTGTGCCCTGAGGAATCACAGAGCCTCTGGACCAACCAATGCCCTCTCCCCAGGCACAGGCTGAAACACAGAAGACGGAAATTGAGGGGTGACCCCAAGCAGCAGGTTCTGAACCCCTTCTGTCTCCCTTTCCTGAGCCTCTACCAGGTCCAAATAGCCAAACTGTGGGGCCACAGAGACCAGGGAGGGCTTTCCCAGCCTCAAGGTTCCCCTGCTTCCTGTTCCTCACAGCAGCTCAGCTCTCACCACTTCCTGGATGCTGTAAAGATCACCACATACACCCTGCTTAAGACCCCGACTGCCCTCAGGTAAGGCCCTCTTCACCTCAGATGAACCCGTGTGCATGCTGGTAGATGCTGTCCACTGAAGAAGGGGTGACGGCCTTCCCTCCTCACCACAGGCCTCTGAGCTTCCTCATTAGATGGCAAGCTCCCTGCAGAGAGGACTCTACACAGTAGTTTTAGCTTTGTGTGGAGTTTTAGTAACATCTCTAAGTCCCTCTAAGCAGTGACTGGCCCGATGCACATGGATAAATTACCACGCTAAAGCAAAGTCCATCCACGATATGTGCCCTGGTTCCCTTGGCATTTGGGGAGCTGGTGGGGTGTCTTCGTGGGTAAAGGTGCCGCCAAGCCTGATAATCTGGGTTCAATTCCCAGAACTTGCAGGGTCAGAAAGAACCGACTTCCGCGGTTATCCTCCAACCTCCGCGCGCGCGCTCACACGCGCACATACACGCACGCACACACGCGCACACACACGCACACATGCACACACGCACGCACACATGCACACATGCACACACGCACACATGCACACACACGCACATGCGCACACACACAAACACGCACACACACGCACACGCGCGCATACACATGCACACGCACACACACGCGCACACACACGCACACACGCACACACACGCACACACGCACACACACGCACACACACATGCACACACGTATACACGCACACACACATGCACACACGTACACACGCACACACACACGCACACACACACACACACACACACACACAAATGAATGCTCAAAAGGAAAAAACCCTGGAGCTATGTCTCAGTGGTAGGATGCTTGCTTGATATGTGCAATCCCTTGGGTTCAATCCCTAGCACCACGTGAACTGGGTGTAATGGCTCATGTCTATAATCCCAACATACTGAGTTCAAGACCAGCCTGGACTACTTGGGGCTGTAGTGTGTGTGTGTGTGAGTGTGTGAGTGTGTATGTGTGTGTGTGTGTGTGTGAGTGTGTATGTGTGTGTGTGTGTTCTGTTGTTTTATAGTTGGGGAAACTATATATGTTATATAACTTCAGTGTCAGGGCATTTACATCCCTGTCATTTTGTCCAGAACTCTGAGCAACCCTGCAGAACCACTAGCCAGCAGTTTCTCCGCAGGAGGGGTCTGTGGGCATCTGGGGCTCCAGGGCAGACAGGGCTCTCTCTCTCTGTCTCTGTCTCTCTCTGTCTCTGTCTCTCTCTCTGTCTCTCTCTCTCTGTCTCTCTGTCTCTC
>NC_034591.1:103598693-103601720 GCF_900095145.1 Mus pahari | reverse complement strand
CCTGGGGTGGAGAACAGAAATGCATC
Source organism: Mus pahari (assembly GCF_900095145.1). Taxonomy (NCBI): domain Eukaryota; kingdom Metazoa; phylum Chordata; class Mammalia; order Rodentia; family Muridae; genus Mus; species Mus pahari. The sequence goes on along the minus strand of NC_034591.1, from coordinate 103,601,694 downwards.
TGATCTGGGCCCTGACAACCTTGGCTCTGAGTTCTGGCTTTTTATATGACACCTCACGTCTCAGGGTGTTTTCTTAGCTGTAAAGTGGGATGACTCTGACACGGTGATGACTCAGGACAAGGTGTTTTACCACCCCCCAGTACAGTGTGCAGCACAGACAGGCCTGTGGCAGCTACAGAAGACAGGAGCACAGTCTGAAACCTGGGATGGAGGCTGTGGGCCTTAAGCCCACAGTAGGCCCTCCTGCTCAGCCAGCCCAACCTGTCCTAAGTGCTTCTCTGGGACATGTTTGGGACACAAGTTCAGCCACCCTCAGAGAAAACCACCCTAAGATCATGTTGATCGTGCCCCTGAGCAGCTCATGACTTCAAAAGCTACATTCCACGCGCCATGGCCTTCCGTGATGGGCACTGCTCGGGTGATGGTCAACCCAGCACTGTCCCCAGCTCCTGGCACAGACGGTGTTCTGTGCTTTCCAGGCTAGGCTGCGACATCATAAAAGCAGAAACTGGACCTCCTCTCCTTCACCCCCCGACCCCAGTCTACCCACAGAGGACTCTGAACTTCACAGTGGATCAGGGGAGCTGGTAGCAAGTGCTGTCCAGCATACAGCTGTAATTACAGGTATGTCAGGGTTCCAAAGGTCTGGATTTGATTTTCTGAAACATCTAAAGAGTTGCGGGTATAGTTCGGTTGGCAGAGCACTTGCCTAGCACGAACAAGCCCAGGGTTCCACGGCTAGCAACTCACACATTGGTCATCGGGGTATATGCCTGCCCTGCACTCTAGAGACCAGCTTCCTGTTGAATCATCTGGAATTGTGGGATTGTTACACAGGAGCAAGCTCCGGAACCGAGGACAGGATCAGCAGACACGGGGCTTTGTATGGATAGATGCTGGCGGATATGGCCTTTCCTTGCTCTCTGTCATCTCTTACTGACAGTCTGGTGACGCTGTCCACCTGTGTACTGTGCCTCCCACAGTCCCCCAACCCAGGCCTAGAGATACACATACTGGGAGTTCTCCACAGAGAGCCCCAAGGGATTGTCACAATCCCTGCCCACCCACAGGGTTCCTCAGCTGCCCCATGCTCCACCTGCCAGTCCTCGCCCAGGTCAGCACCCCATGAATCACGGCAGGCTCCTTCCCTCCCTCCCACACATGGGCGCCACCTTCTCCCCAGCTGGGCCTCCTCCTGTCCACCTGCACCCAGACAGGACCGCCCATTGATGTCCCTGCTTCCTGCGGTGAGCACCTCCGGCTCTTGGGTTTTTAATTTTGTATGAGTAACAGTGACCTAGATAGGTGTGTGAAGTCTACATTCTGACTCAGTGGGTCTGCTCAGTTGAGCAGGTGGGTTTTGTGATAAATGACCCAGGTAATTCTGGTACATCTGTCATGGCCTCCTCCTCCTCCTCTAGTCATTACTAACAACAACAAAACAATTAGCATGCTTCGTGAACTTACCGGCTCCAATCCTGGAGTCTTCTTGAGAAGCCTGAGGCAGGAGTAACCATCTGCTCCCATTTCACAGTTATGGAAACTGAGGCAGAAGCCATCCAAGATAGCAGGGGTCAAAGAGACCCCACTACACCTTTGGTGAGACTGTAGGAAAGAATGGCAGTGTAGGAGCGAATCTGTCCCCAAGAGCCACGTAACTCAGAGAGGAAATCTTGGATGGGAGATGATAAAGTGGAAGCTTGTATGAAAACTGACTGAGGTTTTCTCGGGGTCTGTGACATCGTGTTCATTAGCTCTCCACAGACAAGACCCTTCAGGGGCTGGAGAAATGGCTCACTGCTTAAGATCGTGTATTATTCCACGGGAGGACCTGAGTTTGGTTCCCAGAACCCATGTCAGGTGGCTCACAATAGCCTGTAACCACCTTCAGAGATTCCAGTGCCCCCCCCCACACACACACACTGAGATTGCTCAGTGGTTAGAGCACTAGTCCTCCTTCCCAAGGACCTAGGCTCAGTTCCCACCATCCACATGGTATCTCACAGACATCTGTAATTCCAGTCCCAGAAAATCCAACATCCTCTTCTGATGTCTGTGGGCAATGCACACATTGGTTCAAAGACATAGGCAAAGCACATATACACATAAAATAAAAGTATTCTTTAAATAAAATCTTAAAAAAAAAAAAAAAAAAAAGGACGGGCTGACAGGATTGCTCAGTGGGTAGAACTGCTACCCATCGATGTAAGCCACAGGAACGAAGTCTGACCCCTGAATCCACATAAAGGCAGAAGGGGAAAACCTGCTCATAGAGCTGACCTTTCACCTCCACATGCATGCTATGGCACACACACGCTCATAAATACATCACACACACTAATAGTAATAATAAATAATAATTTTTAAAAATTTAAATGTCAAGGACTGGGGATGTGGCTCAGTTGGTAGAGAACTTTTGTAGCATGACAGACACTCTGGGTTCCAACACAGGAGCCAGGCATGGTGGCCCGTGCCTCTGATGCCAGCTCACGAGAGGAATCCCAGGCTAGCTTGATCCACAGAGAAAGTTCCAGGCTAGTCAGAATTCCGCAGTAAAACCCTGTCTGTGACAGACAGACAGGCAGGCAGGCAGGCAGACAGACAGACAGACAGACAGACAGACAGACGTGAATCTTCCAAAGAAACTAAAAGAAAGCCATGAAGTATTGGCAACTGGGAAATGCTTCCTGACAACAACTAAAGAACAAACTGATAAAAGATCCTAGGTCCAGCTCACAGGAAATCCTATCAGGAGGCCAGGCAGGGACAGAGTCAGTCAAACCCCAGCACAGGAAGGCTTGGTCATCGAGTGCATAAGGCAGGGATGGCTGTGACGGTGGCAGGGCCTCTGAGCAGCAGGGATGACCTCCCTCCCTCTCCCCTTATTTTCTTTATTTCCTTTCTTCTCTTCCTTCTTCTTCTTCTTCTTCTTCTTCTTCTTCTTCTTCTTCTTCTTCTTCTTCTTCTTCTTCTTCTTCTCTCTCTCTCTCTCTCTCTCTCT
>NC_034591.1:103588629-103598241 GCF_900095145.1 Mus pahari | reverse complement strand
ATATATATATATATATATATATATATATATATATATATATATATATTGTGTGGTGAGTCCCATGGTACCTGTCAGCCCTGAAATACACACAGAGGGCCCAGCTGTGGGGACAGACAACACAGGGGCCAACCAGAGAGACCTAGAAGGAACCCAGGGAGATGCGGAGATATAAGGCCTGGAACGTGTCCAATCAGAGGGGAAGAAGACATTTTTATCACAGGTGACACTGATGTTCACCGCTCAACATCACACAGCACAAGTCCAAATGCACACATGGCCTTTGCCTGTGATCCCAGCACTTGGAGGTAGAGGCAGGAAAATCAGGAGTTCAAGGTCACCCTCAGTTACATTATAACTTCAAGGCCAGCCTGAGCAACCTGAAAACAAACAAACAAAAGCAGCAATCACTAAAGTATTAGGACCCAGTTTGGGTCACTATATAATTCAATAGCAGAAAGGCCATCCACACTTAGACAGCAGTCATCTCCGTCTTAGCCACATCTCAGCTACTTATCCCACTGGGAGCTTGTGCTCACCCAGCTCAAAGGGAACTACCACACCCTTTCAGTCCCAGGGTGCCTCAGAGCAGTCCTCAGCCTGCCCACCGTCCTCCATCTGTTCAACCCTTACCCAGGTCAGAACCCCTGAGTCACTGCAGCCCCTCCCCTCTGCTCCTCCCAAGCATGACCCCCACCCCCAAGCCCCTGGTAACACCCTGGCAACTGCTCCACTGGCCTCCCTGCTACCAACCACTGCCAGCCCAGGGTCTTGGAGAGCCTGTGTAGATGACCTGGGTCATGCAGACATTTTAGATTTCTGAATGTCTTTTACACAATTAATGAAATTAAATGACAAATAATAATCTAGGATGAAATATTGGTGACATGAAAGGTGATAAATTACTAATCTGAAAAATAACTCCAAGCTCTCTTAAGAATGAATGCATAGCCTGGAATTAAAAGGGTAAAAGAGCTCACAGACAGGGGCCGGAGAGACAGCTCAGCAGTCAACAGTGCACACTGCTCTTTCAAAGGACCAAAGTTCAGTTTCCAGCACCTACACTAGGCAGCTTGCGACTACCTGTAACTCCAGCCCCAGAAATCCAACACCCAGTTCTAGCCTCCACGGGTACCTGTGCATACTTCTCACACACACACACACACACACACACACACACACACACACACACACACCAAATTAATCATTGAAAAAGCTCACAAGTGAAATGAGACAATACTACAGTTGCTACATAAGCTTCCTGACAGTGAAGTGTGCACTGACTGTACGTACAAGCAGCACAAGCACAGAGCGGGGAGGGCAGCAGGGACCCATGGTGTAAAAGCGTGTGTGAGAGTCAAGCCTGGTGCACACCTTTGAGCCCAGCACTCAGGAGGCAGAGACAGGTCGATCTCTGTGAGTCCGAGGCCAGCCTGGTCTACAGAGAGAGTTCCAGGACAACCAGAGCTATACAATGAAACCCTGTCTTAAAGGAAGGAAGTCAGGAAAGAAGGGAGGGAGGGAGGAGGGAGGAAAGGAAGGAGGAAAGAAGGAAACAAGAGAAAAAGAAAGACACACAGAGAGAATATAAGTAAGTATGGGCCACTGAGGTGGCTCAAGGGGTGAAGGTTTGCCACCAAGCCTGATGATCCAAGTCCAGTTGTTCAGTTAACAATACATAGTTCTGGCAAGTGTCCTTAGTGTAAGTTTTATTTCCTTAATTGTGACCCCTGACTTAGCATCTTTGGGGGGTTCCCTGTGGCTCTGAGCATCGCACTCTTTCTATGGGGCACATGGGATGTGTATTCTGCTGCTCTTTAATTTTCTGTTCAGTTTGTTCATTGCTGGGCACTGAACTCAGGGCCTTGGCTGGCTAGACAAGTACCCTGCCAGTTGAGATACCTCCCTGCCCTGCTAGGTGACTTCTCAAGCTTAATCTTGTCTCCGACACTCACTAAACTGAGTAAGTCTCGGTTTCTGTTTGCTCCCCTTGGTGCCTAGAACGGAGCCTGTTCTCAGCAAACAGCCCAAGAAAGAACACCTCACCCTGAGGCCACACCCTTGCGGGCTGGCCAAGCTGGGCAGGCTGGTCTCGCGGCTTTGGCATCCGGCCAGCTCTCTCGGGATTTCGGCTGTGTGTTGTGGTCTCCTGTCAGTCTAGTCTGTGAGGGTGCGTGGTTTTTGTTGCTGAGTGACAGGGTCGTCTGTTTAGAGCGCAGGTTGCTGCTCTGCTCCAGGAGGAAAGCCAGTCTCAGGGTGTCCCATAAGTGATGAGCCAGTAAGTGTTTCCTCTCATTTCTGTTACACCTTGGGCATTGGTCCAGCAGACACACCCACTCCTGCCTCCCTCACCTCAGCTGTTGGAGGCTTCCTTCCACAAACACTCCTTCATCTAACCCACGGCCTGCTCAGAACAGGCCTGAGCAATCAAATGAGCTTACAAGTTAAACTGATCTGCTAGACGCTGGTTCTCAAAGAAACCCTGGAGGAGCCACAACCTGTCTTCTACTCAAATCTAACGGGCAAAGCCTCGTGTTTTCCTTAGTCCTAGAGATGGGTGCTCATTCACCCTCTGTAGAAAAAACAATACAGAAGCTCTCTGATTTCTGTTACAGGAGGTGCACATCTGTACTATTGCCATTGAGGAGGTGGAGACAGGGCTGGCGAAATGGCTCAACAGGTAAAGGAGCTTGCCACCAAAACAGACAACCTGAGTTCAGTTCCAGGGACCCACACCATGGAAAAAGAGAACGGACACCACTAGACCTCAGACTACATACACACTAAGGCATGCACCTGTCCCACACATGCACACACTAAGTAAACAAATGTAATTTTTAAAATGTAGAGCTGTCTCCTAACATTGCTAAATGTTTCCTGCTGGGGGAGGGGAGAAAGTCACTGACAGTCTTATGACAGCCATGCAGAGGCAATTGTCCCTGACAAAGGCCTCTGGCCAGCTCTGATACTGATCATGGTGCCCCATCGGTGCCCCTAGTGGCTGGGTGTGGCACTGCAAGTGGGAACACCAAGACACCAGCTCTGCTTCTCCAAGAAGTTGCATTTTTTTCACATCCAGCAGGAGAAATAATTAAAAGCACACTGGGCTGTGGTAGTGGAGACATCTTTGCCCTTGGGATACCAAAACTGCCAATGAGACAGGAGATCAGGGCAGACTGTGCCAGCAGCCTTACTAAGAGGGCATGAGAGATCTGTGTACCCAGTTGTAGTAGCCTAGAGAGAAGTCAGAGCTGGGTCCCTGGCACCACTGGGGCACATATACTCAGGGTTGTTAGAAAACCACACTGCCCTGTCAAGAAGTGATACATTCGCCATGTTGCACTGTGCAGTGAACCCTGCCTGGGCCTGCGTAGTGCTGGGTGTGTGCCTCTGGGCACAGCCCAAGTGTTGAGGATCCACGGAAGGTGTACTGTGACCAGTCACCGCCAGACATGTGGCCCAGGGGAAATTATCACCGCCTGTGACTCAGTCCCTTCATTTGAGAAATGGGAGTGATAAGAGGGCCTGATTGGGCTGGGACAAGATGTACGTGACTTAACAGATGTCAACAGTCATGTCATCTATGCTCAACAAATGCTAGCTAGTCACATGCCCATTGTGTCCTTAAAGCTGAAACCTGGAAGCTTAAATGCTGATTGGCTAAATACCTGTGGCATTTCAGCCTATGGAATGCTGGGCAGCACTGAACCACATCTGCTTAGCCAAGTAGGACCTACTTAATAAGTAATGAGAAAGATTTCTATTGTGTAATAGAAAATATATGTAGATAAGTATACGTAGACTTAGAACTTATTTGGTATTTTTATTGATTATTCACTATTATTTATTTTCTTTTTAAGGTGAGGTCTAGTGTAGCCTAGGTTGACCTCAGAATTTCTGGGTAACCAAAGATGAGTTGCACTTATCATCCCCCCTGCCTTCACCTCCCAAGTGCTAGGATTACAGAAGTGCACCACCATACCTGGCTCATGTGATGCAGGGATTAAATTCAGGGTCTCACGCAGGCTAGGCAAGTTCTCTACCAACTGGGCCACATCCCCTGCCCCCTCGTCGGTATTTTTTTCCTTTCTTTTTATTTTTACTTACTTATGTTTAATATTTTATTTTATCGTTGAGATTATAATTTGATTACATCATTTCCCCTTTCTTCCCCCCCCCCCTGCAGCCCTCTCACATACCCCTCCTCACCCTCTTACTCTCTTTCTAATTCATGGCCTCTTTTTTCATTGACTGTTACATGTTTGTATACATACACAACACATAGATGCCTAGCCCCCACTCCCTCACCCCACGAGCATGTGGGGTCCCAGAGTGCACGCCTCCAGCAAGACTAAGCAATAACCACTGAACTTCCTCTTGGTCTGTGGCCTCCCTTTTCCCCTTTCCACACCAAGGCAAGGGTCTTCTCTGATAGATATTGCCCTGCCCAACAGGCACCTCAGCCCTCTGGTCTGTTGCTGGCGCTCCTGCTGGCTACAGCCCCGAGCAGTGCTGTGGGGCCACGCAGTGTGGCCCCATGGATAGATCTGAATTTACAAATGGCTGTCAGCCTGATCCATTCATTTCCACTGGGCAGGTGGTGGCTCTGGTTAGCTCGTGTGCCAGGAGCTCTCTCCTCGGGGCTCTCTCCATCCTTTACATAAAAAGATTGCCAAGGGCTGTCCATGAATGCTCACAGGTGTGACCTGCATAGCCTTCGCCACCAGCCTGACGGTGCATGGCTATTTACTTACGTGCCTATTTATTCGTTATTTAGACAAGCTTTCAGGTAGCCCGAAATGGCCTCAAACTTGCTATGTGGCAGAGGATGGCCTTAAACTCATGATCCCTGCCTCCATCCCTGAGTACTAGGGTTACTGGTGTGCACCACCATTCTTGGCTATAATTGATTTCTTTTTGACAGTTAATATTACATTGTGTGTGTGTGCGCGCGCGCGCGCGTGCATTTGAGTAGGCTCTCTGCTTTTACCTTGTGAGCCGTGGGACTGGGAAGCAGGCTGTCAGGGTTAGCAGCATGTGCCTCTTCCCTCTCAGCCATCTCTCTGGCCCCAAAGTAGCGTTTCCCGGACACCTACCTTTTAAACTGAAATTCACCTTAGTGGCTTGTTCTATTCATATCCTGCTCTTAAAAGTAAACACTGAGGAGGCCAACATTCGGTCCACTTGTATGCCTGACTCAGGCAGGCCAGCTTTCCATGTGGTGGATACCGAGTTCTAAGCCAAGTTTTAAGCCACAGACCAAGGCCCCAGCAGGCAGCGGCTGGAGGGATGCCACACCCCTTACAGGGCAGCCCCCATCTGCAATCCTCCCTGCTTGTTGCCTGCTTACCTGCCTGAGCCACACTACCCTGCCAACTTGTCCCCTGCCACGTGCCCAAACACCGAACCACTGGCCTGGCCTGTCAACCATTGGCCTGTCAACCCAACCATTGGCCTGTCTGCTGGATGCTAACAAAGTTCTCACCACTACTTTGCTTGATGTGTCTGTCTCTGTCTTGGTAGTTGCTGGTGAACAGAATGGCCATGCCAGCTTTCCACACTAAGGCTAGGCCTTCCCCTCTTCATCACACTCTCTCCCAGGACCACTACCCCATGGCCAGCCAGGGATTTGGAGCTAGCCTAGGCCAGGCTCTTAATTGACTTTGACTAGAAGGTAGTGAGTGATGCCTTGGGTCTGAGCATCTTCTGCCTGCTTGCCACCTGTCCCACTTGCCTCTGTTGTATGGGCCTTCTTTTTTGTTAGTTTCTTTTATTGTTTTTTTTTATTATTATTTTAAATGAGGTTCTCACTTTTTAATGCAATATCTCTGTATACAGACTGGTTGGGCGCTACTCCCTGAGTGTGGCCCTCCTACAGCATTTTGTGCAATGACTTTGAGAGGTAGGGACCCAGACCCTATTCAGATCCTGACCATCACGATACCCTGGGATTGGCTATGGGGAAGCACGCCTCAGCCACTCACCTTCCTCCCCTACCTAGTGTCCCCAGCTATAGGGGGACCTGAGAACTACCAGAGACTGGGAGATGGACATGGTGGGGGCTACTTTTTCCCTACTTTAGTCCCGTAGCCAGGGCCTCTTTCCTTCTCAGGGTCTTCCCCAGCCCAGCTCTGCCTAGCCCTCCTGCCCTGTCCTACTCGGTGCTATTGAGTAGGGGCTCTGCCAGGAATTGACCAGCTTAGTGAGGAGCCATATATAATATGTATATGTGCACAAGCAGGGGGACATGTGCGAGCTTGTGCCCAATTGTTACACCCCAGTCCCTGGGAGGGTAAGGCAGGCCAAGGATAGTCTCCTGGACGTATGGTTTACTCCCTTTCCTCCACCTTAAGCCTTGGAACCCTTAAGCAGGGTGGGAGGGCAAGGGAGGGTGCCCTCCTAGTGGGGTTTGGGGGGATTGGGTTCCTGAATGCACCATAATTGCTGTATGAAATATTAAAAAACTCTAAAGTTCAAAAAAAAAGTAAACACTGTATTTTCTCTTCAAATTCTCCCGGGTCAGAGATGTTGCTAGGGTGAGGCCCACTTCTCTCTTTACACAGAACTCTGAGGCTACAGAATGTGGTGGGCACACCTTCAGTCTCAGCGACTGGGAGACAGAGGCCATTCTTCTCAATCTGAGGCCAGACTGGTCTACAAAGCCTTCAGAAAATATCTGCTCAGGTAGACAATCCAAAACTAATGAAAGAGGAAGTTAGTCCTACAGCCAGCCCTGTGTTCCCTCCCTCTAGACTTGATGGTTGTTGGTAATTCTTGAGGGCTCTAAAAGTATTCTATACAGATAATTCCATATTTATTTATATACATAACTTTTGTTGTTTTATTTTGAAATGGGGGTCTTGTTGTATATCCCAGGTTGACCTTAAACTTGTGATTCCCCCTTCCACAATCTCCCAAATGTTGGGATTACAGACTTGTGCTCTAATGAATGACTTTATGTATAAAGTTTTTAAAGATAGGAATAACCCTGAAAACATATATAACAACACCAGGCAGACTGAACAGGTTATACTCCAAAACCAGCAACAGACTCGGGAGGGCTGAGGTGCCTGTTGGGCAGGGCAATATCCAGCAAAGATGGCTGCTGCCTTGGTGTGGAAAGGGACAAAGAGAGGTCACAGACCAAGAGGAAGGGAACAGTTCAATGGTCACTGCTTAGCCTTGCCCTCTAACACAGGGAGACACGTACCCCGGGACACCCACATGCTCGTGGAGTGAGGGTGTGGCAGCTAGGTGGCACCTGGGACCACACATGGATGAACTCTGACCACAAGGGAAGTGTGGGAGAATTCAGGTGTGTGCGCAGCCACCCCTGAGCCATTTGGTGATTCAGAGCCCTCAAACAGGCAATTGCGGGAGGGTGAAGACGGGGGAAGGGCACGAGGACCCGCATGTGCAAAGGCCTGGAGCTGAAAGCCGTTTGGGGAGTGGTAGATGGTGCCACTGGCTGAGCAACACGTGAGGAATGTGGACTCTGTCCCATGGGTGGTGGCAAAGCAAGGAGACGGCCAGGCAGGGAAATGAGATGGTGGCGTTGACCTGGAAGACCTTCCCTGCCACACCCTCCCAGCCCGGATGAGAGCCTCCCCCTCAGCCAGCACCCCACACCCCAGGCTCAGCCAATGCATTCAGGGGTTCCACGCACTTCCAACACTTCCCCCATCCCCCACCCCAGTGATCTGTCTCAGTAACCTGCGCTGTCCCCCTCTTCTGCTGCATCCTGAGTGCCAGAGGTCAAGAACAACTTCTGGTGTGTTATATGCTGCTCCATCACATAGTACCTGTCTTGATAATCACTCAGTGCCCACTTAATGAGAAACAGAATCTGAGGGTTTCACTCGAGTGGTTTCCCACTGAAGATGTAGAGTCTAGATTGGAAACGGGCAGCCGGGAGGGACCTGAGGCGAAGTTGAGAACTTGTGACAGCTGAGCTGAGGTGGTGGGGCCCCTGGAGAGTATGGAGGGACGGGGACACATTTCAGAGACAGAATGAGCAGGCCCCAGGGAGTTGATGAGGGTGCCAGGTTAGGCGAAAAGGGGTCATGGGCTTCTGGCTTCAGGAGCCAAATGGATGAGGAGACAAAGAAACGCTATTCTGGAAGAGGAGGCAGCACTGGAGAGGAAACGTTATCAGTTTAGACCTGCTGACCAGACAGTAGGACAGTAAGACAACAGGACAACCTAGACTCTGCATCCCAGGTGGAACCATGAACTACACTTGGAGACAGCCGCCCAGAGAGACAGGACTGGGCAGCCGACAGCCTGTGGGTGATGGTTAAAGAGCCAGAGAGGTGACAATGGCCCAGGGAGAGGAGAATGCAAAGCAGAGAAGCCAACCCACAAGGGAGAGTTGAGGAAGAGCTATGGAGAGAAAATCAGAGGTCAGGGAGGAAGGGAAGACACCCAAGGAAGCTCAGGCTGCAGAGAAGCTTCAGGAACTAATGTGTCCCATGGCGGGCAGGAACTAAGGGCCTGTGAGTTTCTTTTCTCATCAGGGTGAGAAAATACCTGAAAAGGGTAACTTATGGAGGACAGGTTTGTTTTTCCTGGCTCACCGTTTGGGGGTTCAGTCTGTCACGGCAGAGGCGTGGCAGAGGAGTGGGAGGCAGCTGGTCACGTGTCATCCTCAGTCAGGAAGCAGAGAGAAGCAGATGCCAGTGCTCAGCCTGCTTCCTCCTTAGTCAGTCCACGCCCACAGCCACACCCACAGGGTGGGTTGTCGTCCTTCAGGTAAGCCTCTCTGGAAATATCCTCATAGGCACATCCAGAGGTTCCCACAGTGACTCTAAGCCCAGTCAAGTGAAGCATCCCAGTCTTCCCGTGTGTGCAGAGAAAACTTGGGCTCAGGAGGCGGACCAAAGCAGCGCGGACACCAGCAGCTGAGGCCCACGGACGTGCAGACCAGTGGTCCTCAAAACGATGCGCTCTGGTGTCCCCAAGACTCTCCCACGGATCCAAGAAACCAAGACCATCTTCAGAGCAACACCGAAGCTTTCTTCAGTGTCCCCTTTGAGAGCAGAGTGAAGTGACAGCGGAAAGGGTTGGGGAGAATGGGAGGAGGGGGGAAGGAGGAAGATGAAGGGAAGGAGGAACTATCACAAATGAAGTTACTTCAAAGCTACTGTAATCAGCGAGCAGAGGATAGATAACTCCACCCAATAGCACATCGGAGACTAAAGGAATAGCATAGAGTACCCCCAGATAGACCCATGACGCTACAGTCAGTGATTTGTGACCAGGGCACCAAAGAGCACGAGGCAGACAACTGGATAGGCAGAAGCAGAGAATGCAGCTAGATCTGAACCTCACAGTACACAAAAAACCCACACACACTCCCGCTGGGTAGGATGAATATGAGACCTGGGGGCTAGAGAAATTGCGCAGCACCTGTAGAGGACTGGGCTCAGTTCTTAGTATCCACGTATTCACGTGGCAGCTCACAAGCACCCGGTTCTCTAGTTCCAGGGGCCACAGTTCCCTCTCCTGTCCATCTCAGGTACTGCATGCATGTGGTGCACACACATAGAGGCAAATACTCATGCACATAAAATAAAAGGAAGTAACTTTTCTTTTTTTCTTTCTTTCTTTTCTTTT
>NC_034591.1:103585262-103587339 GCF_900095145.1 Mus pahari | reverse complement strand
AGGGAGGGAGGGAGGGAGGGAGGGAGGGAAAAGAAAGAACAGGAAATTCAGCAGTCAGAAGACAGCCAAGTCAATGGACAAATGGACAAAGCCTAAATTGACGTCTCTCAAAGGAGGATGGATGTACAGATGACCAGAAGGCTTTGCAAAGGTCCCCAGCTTCCCTAATCACCAGGAAATGAAATTCAAAGCAATAAAGTCAGGCCCAGTGCCTACCCTGTCCACCCTGTTGTCAACGCTCAAAAGGCACAGTGGCACTGTCCAAAATTGAAAACAATCACTTCACACTAGTTGGGATGGCTATTAACAAAAACTCTAGGGGGCTGGAGAGATGGCTCAGTGGTTGAGAGCACTGACTGTTCGTCCAAAGATCCTAAGTTCAAATCCCAGCAACCATATAGTGGCTCACCATCATCTGTAATGAGATCTGATGCTCTTCTGGTGTGTCTGAAGATAGCTACGGTGTACTTACATATAATAAATAAATCTTTGGGCCGGAGGGGCTGGAGCAAGAAGAAAAAAAAACCACTAAAGTGTTGTCTGGAAAATGAAGAAGAAGGAGCCTTTACACACTGTTGGTAGGGGTGTAAAATTACAGAGCCATTGTTAAGTTCCTCAAAAAATTAATAGAACTCTCATATGATCGACCAATCCCAAGCCTAGTTATATATCAAAAATATATTAAATTAGGGGCTGGAGAGAGGGCTCAGCAGCTAAGAGTGCTTACTCTTGCAGAGGACCTGAGTTTAGATCCCAGCGCACATGTCAGACAGCTCCCAGCTCCCTCCGACCCTAGCTCTACTAGCTCTAGGAGACCCAGTGCCCTCCTCTGGCCTCCACTTGCACCTGTATTGTGTGTGCACTCTTGCATACATGTGTATACACACACACACACATATACACACACACACACACAAATAAAATATTAAAATGAAAAGAAACAAGTACATTAAAACACACACAAACACAAAATTTTTCAAAAAGAGAGAAAGGCAATACATTAAAGTGATTTCCACTCTCCCAAGGTTCGCTGCAACATCATTCACAAAAGCTGAGCTGTGGAGATCATTCACTGATCCAGGAATGGATAAAGAGGCACTGACTATTGCTCAGCCTCAAAAAGAAAGAAGGAAAAAAAGAAAAGAAAAGAAAGAAGGGAGGGAGGAGGGAGAGAGAAAGAGAGAGAAGAAAAAGGGACCCTGCCACTTGAAAACACATGAGCTGACCTAGAGGGTATCAAGTTAAATGAAATAAGCTGCGGGCATAAGGACAAAGGGAAAGATCACCTCTGTGGGTGTGAAGCGGGTGTGAAGCGGAGTACAGTCACACTGGCAATCAGAGGAGTTTCTCTCTAGGACCGGGTGAGAGGTTGGTAACGGGGCATTTGTCAGGCAAATGGAGAGAGGGTGTGTAGCACATCTCTGCTGCCCACCCTCCCCTCTCACCCTGCCCTCCCTTCCCCACACTTGGCCCTTCCCCTTTCCTGGTACTCCACTTCTATTTTCAGATTACCATTTTCTACTTATTGCTTTGAGACAGGGTCTACTATATACTCCATGATGGTCTCAAACTCACAATCCTCCTGCCTCAGTATCCCGGGGGCTTGGATTATAGATCAAGAAAACATATACTGCTGTATTGTTTTCTGTCTTTGACATGGTAGTGTTACAGACTCAGGGATCTGTAGTGACAGTTGTGGAATTTTAGTCTCTTTTTAAAACGAGACTGCTTCAGACTGTCCCCAGCAGCTGACTATGATTTGCCTCATGCTCTAGCAGGGGTAGGATTCTGACAGCTGCAGATAGTTTCTGCAGTTGTGTGACGTTTGGAATTCTGGAGACTTGTTAGAGGATCTATAAGTGCTGGGACCTTGAGAGGCAGGGCTATTGGTTGGTTGCTATTGGCGGCTGTTGGTCACAGTTTGTTAAGTAGTCACACACATAGAAGAAGAAAGAAAGCCGGGCGTGGTGGCACACACCTCTAATCCCAGCACTTGGGAGGCAGAGGCAGGCGGATTTCTGAGTTCAAGGCCAGCCTGGTCTACAAAGTGAGTTCCAGAACAGCCAGGGCTACACAG
>NC_034591.1:103578819-103584622 GCF_900095145.1 Mus pahari | reverse complement strand
AAAAAAAAAAAAAAAGAGTCCCCTAACTAGGACAGGGGGCACCACCTTGGTATGTCACATGACAACTCTGTGGAGTTGGTTCTCTACTTCTACCTTTGCATGGGTCCTGAGAATCAAACCCCAGTTGTCACCAGGCTTGCAGGCAAGTGTCTTTACTGCTAAGCTGTCTTGCCAGCACAGCTTACATTCTTCTGTATGAGGCTTAAGTTCATCCCCTTCAGGTGTACAGGAGATAAAGAACCTGGTCTGTATGCAAGGTAAGCTCTAAAAAAATCTGCCACTCAACAAACACCTGAGCTAACAGGACAGGGCTGTGTACTTTAAAATACAGGAAGAGGACGCCTGTCACCTTAAGTTTCTGACCCACCAAACAGAGAGCATCTTGTGGTGTGGTGAACGCATGTGGTATCTTTAGATAGGCTGTGGAGACGGCAGGACAGGACATGCACGGCTCCAAACTGTGGGTGCACATAGTAAGTATACAGTGTTTGCTGTCTATCGATTATACTCCCAGTAAAACTAAAGGCAGTGCAGACTTATGAAGGGTGGTCCTGTGAGCAGACATTTGATGCCGCTGAAGGAGAATTCCTTTCCTGTCCCAGGTTCTTGGGTTATTTCCAGCACACCTCTCCTCCCATTCACAGCTCACAGAAAACAGAATCATAAAATCCTAAACATAATACACATGAGAAGGAGGTGAGGCAGAAGGCACAGAGAGACTCCCAAGGCCCACACCTGGTAAGATAGGCCCCCGCCAACTGCCAGTTGAGGGAAAAGCAGGGGAGGCCTGAGGAGGAGGTCAGGAGTCTTATCACCTCACACTTGGTATCTGTCGTGACATGGCAGTGAGGTGGGGCGGGAGCCTTGCATGATGGGGGAAGCGTTAGTTCGCACCTGTACAGAGGATGAGCTGAAAGAGGGCCATCTAACCATGCCCAGGGGTGCCTCTGCAGGGCATCAGGACTAAGACCTCTTCCAGCTGCTTTTCTCCTCTCAAGCCTAGAGGTCGGGTATGAGAAGACTCATTCGCTTATTTGCTAATAACCTCGTTTCTTATGTGAATAGGCCACGTAGATTTTCCCTCTTTCCGATGCTCTTTGGGGTTGGCTGTCATTATGTTAGTAAGAGCCGGGGCTGGAAGCACTGCCCATGGGGTCTTCCTCGCTGACCCTCTCTTCCCTCCCTCCTCTCTCCTCATCCCCTCTGCACCAGCCCCCTGAACCGCCCACCTTCCACTTGAAGACAGTGTAGCTCCAGGTGAGCCACCTCTCCCTGAGCCATGCCCTCTCCCCACTCCCTCCACACACTTCCGCTGGAGGAACTGCAGCAGACAGGCAGACAGGTGGAGCCCTGATGCCTAACCTATGGCATATATCTCAGTCCTTCTCCAGACTCATCTCTTAGATGTCTGGAATTCCATCATCAGAGAGATTCAAGGTACATTTCTTTGAAACTCTGTCTACACACACACACACACACACACACACACACACACACACGCACACACAAACCCAAGAATTAAAATCTGGTCTCACCAGATGTCTGTTGGGTCTTAACAGAGTGAGCCTTTGGTGACAGCGTGGCTAGAAATGAGTGTCAGAGAGCTAAACACCTGCAAGGATTGCAAAGGCTGTTCCAGACTGGGGACAGTGACCGATGATGCAGAAGCAGGTCCCCAATGCTGTACGAATGACACCGAGGACAAAAGCATGGCTGTGATGGCACAGGTACAGAGTGCCTGGACCTTCAGGCTCTCTCTAACGTCAGCCAACCTGCTTGGCGTCCATGTTCTTCAAAGCAACTCTAATCCCCAGGGTGAGAATCACTCTGTGTGGGCTCCAGGCAGACTCAAGACCCATAATCACCTAATGAGTTCAAAGCTTCCATCCCTGGGGGCCTCTTCCGGTGACACAGTAAGAGGCCTGCGATGGTTGAGATACTCAGGCAAGCCCTCCAAAGCCCCGCTTCCAAAAGGATCCACCCTGCTACATCTACCTGGCACTAGTGTTCCTCTAGATCCATGGTTCTCAACCTTCCTAAGGCTTTAGGGCCCTTTAATACAGTTCCTCATGTTGTGGTAACCCCCCCCCACCATAAAATTATCTTGCAGCTACTTCATAACTAATTTTGCTACTGTTATTAATTGTAAATATCTGTGTTTTCTGATGGACTTAGGTGACCCTGTGAAAGAGTCCTCTAGCCCCCAAAGGGGTCACGACCCACAGATTGAGAACTGCTACTCTAAAAAACAAAAACAAAAACAAAAAACAAAACCCATCAATATCCTTAATGTGCAGCAAGGAACAGGAAGGGCTGCTGCTGTCTGTAGTCGCACAAGAACAGACTGGAGGTGGTCCTGGGACCCCTGTGTCAGGGACTTTGGGGTGGCAATCCCAAGGGTAAGGGAGTGGAGTGGGGATGTGGCAGGGTTAGGGGCGTCTATCTTGAAGCTGTGTTCTCATAGGCAATTTAGATTACAGTGTATCCTTCTCCAGTCTCTGAGAGGCTTGAAGGCTAAAGTGGTGAAAGAAGTAACTTTATCTAAAGGAACTCACTTTACAACATCTGCTTCCATGATCAACCACCTGTGCCTCAGGATGGGTAGACAGGAAACGGAGGGGGGGGGTGTTGAAGTCTATGTAAAATCTAAGGATATGGAAGTTTCTAAGAAAATGTTTGAGGGTCTAGGAGAGTGTCTTGAGGTTGGTGAGGTTTTGAGATTATGAAGGTTGAGGACATGAAAACCTTAGATGGTGACAAGAGTGAGTTAAGGGACACGGGAGGAAAATTTTCCCGATCTCTTCCCCTCGCTGTGCTGCTGTTGTAAACATAGAATGATTCTATCTACCTCTCACAGGTCAGACTACAGATAAGTACTGTCAATCAACAGCCTGTTTCCCTCCCACCTGCCTATTCCTCAGGGTATGATCTATTCCTCTTTCCCTGATCCTGGGACCCACCCATCCTCCTCCTCCAACTCCCAAGATCATAGGTCAAAGAGATTCAAGTGTACGCCCACGGAAAAAGTTTTCTCCCTAACTCCTTAGCTTTATCTTCTGCGCTAACAAACTTATCTGTTCCAGCATCCTGCCAAGTCCAGGTGCTTCTCAGACCCAGAACCTGCATCAGGACACCTCCACAGCAGTTACCCACAAGGACTCTGGCCAGCCTCAAAGGATGCTTCGCCTGGGCCTGCACACCCCTACCCCCTGACGGTCCCACAGCCTGGACAGCAGGAAAACAACCAGCTCTTCCTGGACGTCCAGCTTTTTGCCCCGCACCCAAAGACACCCCAATGTCAGCAGGAAGGAGTCATAGACATCACATTGCCCCATTAGTCATTTATTATTAACAAAAGGCTGGGAAGTTCAGTTTTAGACCCAGGACTAGGGGCTGAGGTGCATATTTTACACATCAAAGCAGACCTGGCCTCCAGGTTCTCCCAGCATCCCTCAGTCCCTACCTGGCACAACCTGTTCCCAACCCTGAACTTTCCAGCCCAGGGGCTGGGCTGCCCTTCACCGAGAGGCCCTTTCCTATATAATCCAGACATTTAGGTATCTCTTCTCCTTCTGTGTGTGCACTCCTTCTCTCTCTTCCCCCTCCTCTCCTCTCTCTCTCTCTCTCCCTTTCCATGTCAACTTTTTTGCCTTGGTCCTTGGGGCCAGTAAATCCACCCAAGAGCAGCTTCCCAATGAATGGGTGTGTGTGTGTGTGTGTGTGTGTGTGTATATATATATATATATATATATATATATATATATATATATATATATATATGGCTTGGATTGGTTCATTATACCGGTGGCATATTTTAAAATTACATCAAAGAGTTATCTGAGGTAGGGGTGGCTGTGTGGCAGGACAGATAGAGATGTGGGGTGCCAAAGACCCCTTCAGCCAGTTCCTGACTCTACTGCAATGAGACGGACCAGCTGACTAAAAAGGACAGAAACCAAACACAGGCCAAGTGTTAATGGGAGGCCTTCCACCTCATGACATTCTGCTGGTCAGAGCTAGGGGATGCCCACAGGCGACCAGGGATCCTCCGAAGGGGTTTTTGACAGATGATGCAGGCAGAACAGGGGCATAGCAATCCTGCGCTGTTAGTCTGTCACATGACACAATCCACGTCCTCCTGTCACATGATCTTTGCCTTCCACCACCACCCCCATCTCCCTTCCCTCCCTTGGCTGTTTTGATTTGGTTAAAATAGATGCAAACCGTGGTCCTTTCTATTTTTAACAGTCAGCCATTACATAATCCACCCTGTAATCGCTGACTTGAAGCACAACTGGCAACAGCAGAAAATCCCTGAAGTTCGTGACAGGGAAGGACCAGCCAGCACAAAAACCTCTGGCGGCTCTGCTGGCTGCCCACTGCCAGAGGAGTCACAGGGGCCCTGGGAAATCCCTCCCTCATGGCCTTGAAGGAACAGCAGCTCTGGGGGAAGGGAATGGGCAGCCTGGCCGGGAGGAGATGGTATTGAAATGGGCTCAGACTCCAACCGAAGGTGCTAAAGGGGCGCCTGGCCCAGGCACCCGTATACTCGATTTTCTTCCTGGGGAATGGAGTCTCCAGAGCCATGGACCTTTGCAAACATAAATTCCTGTCCTCTAACAGCCTCTGAAACCTTCCTGCAGGATCGGGAGAAGGGACACAGAGCCAGGAAACTGTGTTGTGGGCACAAGGGGCACCCCTGCCCCCTGCAAAGCTCTGAAGATGCTGGTCTGGAACACCACTCAGCTGGTTAAGCGTTTTGCAGCCCACTAGACAGAGGAGGCGTTCCGTGCCCATTGGCAGTGCATGTTGGCGGCGTGGCACTGCAGGAGGCACAGAGAGGACAGCCTCTCTCCCTGAATTTGCCAATCTTGGCCCAGTTCTAACCTCATGAATCCGGGGGGGCAGTCTAATCCGTAATAACTCATTTAATCAACATCTGCGGAGTGTCACACACTGGGGGTGTTGGGGGAGAACAGAGAGTAATGTCACTGCCATCAGACAGGGATGGGTGGTGACAAGGAGCTGCTGAGGGCATACAGGAGGGGCAGGCAAGGCTGAGGGGTCAGGGGTCATTCTCAGGCGTTCAGGGTCCTCCCACTTCCTGCTTCCTTGATTCCTGTCCTTAGCCTTTCCTGGGCTTTCCATCTGCAGATCCAGGCTCTGCACGTGCAGGGTCTCGGTTTACAGCACTCTAAGCCAAAAGGGCCTGCTGAGAAGGCCGCAGCACAGCCCATCGAGGACTGCATACAGTTTGTACATGAACACTTCTGGCTGATGAAAATCCAAATCAAATGTTCATAAGGAAGAAAGGGAAGGCAGCCGGGCCCACCCCCAGGCGCTCAGCAGACAGCTATCGGCATCTAGATCCCTCTCTCAGCTCAACCTTCATCTGTGTCTGTTTCATCTTGGACATCTTGGTGCAGAGATGGCCCTCTCCTATGGACTTTACACTCCTTAAGAAATAGGGAACATTTCTTAACAGTTCTAACCGAGACCCAGTAAGCTCTGACTCCCCAGCTTGGATCTGCTCCATGGGGCCACTACGCTCCGACAGGTCATGTGTTCTTCAAATGAAATGGAAACTGGGGGTGTGGTGGCCTCTGCTTTTAATCCCGGTACCCAGGGCTGACAGACCTCTGTGAGTTTGAGTTTGGGGCCAGCTTGGTCTTACGCAGCCAGTCCTAGGCCAGCCAAGGCTATGTAAATAGACCCTGTCTCAGTAATAACAATAATAATATAAATAGTTTGTTTACCCACCAAGACCTTCCCTGAGACTAGTCCTCAAAGGAGAAATGGAGTT
>NC_034591.1:103564419-103578310 GCF_900095145.1 Mus pahari | reverse complement strand
TCCTTGTGGAAGTGGGGCTTCAGGATCATGCCATTCCGGCTGGGCGCCATGGCTGCCTCCTATATAGGAGATCAGCCGAGCGGAAAGGAGAAATGGAGTTCTTTAACTAAGGAGGAAGTGCACCAAAAAGCCAAAGCCCACGGGTCTTATAGCTCTCAGAGCCTGGAGTAAAGTCACAGAAAGTCACACCAGAGGCTTAGCAAGATAGCTTAGTAGGTAAAGGCACTTGCCACCAAGCTTGGTGACCTGAGTTTGATCCCCATAGTAAAGAAGAGAACCCCCAAATGTAGTCCTCTGGCCTCTACCATAAGCATACTGTGGAATGTGTGTACCCCAACACAGATACACAAACACAAAAGAAATACATAAATTTAATGTACTTTTTTTTTTTTTTTAATTATCCATTAACCAGGTCTTTTTCCCTAAGGATATTTGTCAAGTGTGGCACAGGCTTGCCCCTTGCTTTAAGACACTCACAGGAGCAGTGATGTCCCAAGAGCTCACTGCTCTTGTCACCCCCTTCACCCCAAGGGCCGTGTCTGGGAAGGCTGCCGCTCTGGGTCTTTGGCCAGCATCCTGGGCTTCTGTGTAACTCACAGGGACAGAAGGCTGTGACCAAGACCTTCCTTTGTGGCATCTGAACTAGAGCTGGCTTTCTTTGGTCAGAAAAGATTGCTAACAGGGAAACCTGGTTATACATCCAAATCACTAGGATGACAGCAGTCAGGTATGAGCTGCGGACATGTCCCTGGGCATGTCCCTGGGCATGCTCTTAAAGCTGATGACCCCACATCCCAAGTGCATGAGGAGTCCCAGTGGCTCCTGCTGCAGTTTGACTGCCTATCTCACTTCATAAGACTGATCTCTCCCCTCTGCACGAAGCAGACTGGGATTCAGCTCTCTGCATGCTTTATCAAAAATAAAACATACACACACAGACACACCCACAAACAGACTCACACAAAATGCCATGTGTTTGGGGCTGGAGAGAAGGCTTGGTCGCTCAGCCCACTAGCTGCTTTTCCAGGGGCCCCACATGTGGTCCTCAGCACACATGTCAGGCAGTTTATAAAAGCTGTAATTCCAGCATCAGGAGTCCTGACACCCTCTGTTGGGCTCTACAGAGGCAGACATTCACATAAATCAAAATAATACATAGCTAGGAAATAATGGCCCATACCTTTAATCCCAGCACTTAGGAGGTAAAAGTAGGCAGCTCTCTGTGAGTTCAAGACCAGCCTGGTCTACAGAGGAAGTTCCAAGATAGGCAAGGCTACACAGAGATACCCTGTCTCAAAACAACAATACATACCAGGGGAAACTGGGAGGGGGAATAACATCCAATTTAATAAAAAAATAAGAAAGAAGAAAAGAACTGGCCCTGGTCAGTGTAAATGATTTCTTTATCTCTCTAAAGTCTGACATCTTCACACCGACATACATGCTGGCAAAATACCAGTGCACATAAAATAAAAATAAATTAATAATAATAATAAATAGTTTAGTTACCTAAGTCTCTTTAATAAAAAGGGCTTTAGGAGCCAGAGAAGTGGCTTAGCTGGTATAAAGGTACCTGCCACCAAGCCCAGTGACCAAGCCCAGGACCCACATGGTAGAAGGAGAGAGCCCATTTCTGCAAATTGTCCTCTGATACTGTCAAAAACAAATGAATAAAAAAAATTTTTTTGAGACAGGGTTTCTCTGTATAGACCAGGCTGGCCTTGAACTCAGAAATCCGCCTGCCTCTGCCTCTCAAGTGCTGAATAAAATATTTTTAATTAAAAAAAAAATTTTTTTTTTGAAAAAAAATAAGGGTTTTAAGATTGAAACTCACTTACCTGCCAGCTTGAATTAGTTTCACCTGTGAAAGCCAGGAGTGGTTTTCCTAGAGTGACCAGCCTCCTGCTTAAAATGAGGGACTCACCGGAATAGGTCTCGGTGTAAGAGCCAACTGAAGCTACTCTGCTGCTGCTGCTGCTGACCACAGCTTTGGTTGTCACTGTCCCTTCATCTAAAAGAAGTTGCCCTCCAGTGACTGCGCCCAGTAATCTAGCTCGTCTGTCTCATGGAAATGATCAGATATTTCCAGATTTAAAAAGAAGTTTAAAATGTATGTAACTTGTAAAGGCCTAAGGACATAATTTTTTTTGTTTTTTAGATTTATTTATTATATGTAAGTACATTATAGCTGTCTTCAGACACTCCAGTGGGAGGAGTCTTATTTCGTTAAGGATGGTTGTGAGCCACCATGTGGTTGCTGGGATTTGAACTCAGGACCTTTGGAAGAGCAGTCAGTGCTCTTAACCACTGAGCCATCTCTCCAGACCTAAGGACATAATTTAAGGTGTGTGAACCTACCTAAGTTGTAAAGTTCTGAGGCATGTGAAAAATGAGATTTATAGACCACACTCGACGCTAAGACTTCAGAGTTCAAAGTTGAACATATTGATAGAGTGCTGATAAGTTATTAGGCCTTGGTAACAGTTATAATTATCACTGGCTACTAAACCTTTTAAAAAAAATAATCATAGTCATGGGCTAAAAATTTTAGTCACGGGCTCAACTTTTAAATTCCTTTTGGTTGTTTTCTAAATATAGATTAAATGTGCTCTGGATGCGCTGCAAACATCTCCACGTAATCTCCACCGATCCAGCTGTGGAGACAGGGGAAAACAGATCCCCAGGACTGGCTTCTGGGCCCCCAAGCCCCTCCTCTCTTTTGGTCTCTCTCCTCCAGGACACTTCTGTCTCATCTCATACGTCTTCGTGTTGATAATGTCTCAGGCTTTGTCCTTGCTGGGGCTCAGAGGCCCGAGTCTCCTCCAGTTGTCCAGACACTTGTTAACTGTTTTTTTTCTGCAATGAGAATTTCAGACAGCAGTCAGGCTAATACCTTTCGTCCCCAGTCTAACTCCACTCCAGCCGATGGCCGTTTGGCTGACAGACACCATCCAGGAGTCAACAGTGACCTGCAACTGCTCCCTGATGGGGCTCATCCCCTAGCCTGGGTGGTCCTGTAGAACCCACAACCCTGGGAGACTGCCATAGATCTATTGTGAAGCAGTCTAACCACGTGAAGGGGAACTGGCTTGTAAAGTATGGCATGCAGAGGCGATGCCAAGGCTCTCCTTTGGTCTCCCTTGGGCCCCATCTCTACCTCTCCTCAGCCCATTGGGACTATCTTTCTCATGATTACAACGCTCCCTGTCTCTCCAGGCTCTTTAGGGGAAATTACCCAATGGTCAACAAACCAGGTGCTTCTGATAGAATTCCCACAAGTCTCTTGCCATTACCTGACACCATCCTCCCACCATCCCCACTCCCTTTTCCTCCCCACCTCTGACCTATATTCCAGCCTTCTGAGCCCCCTATGAAAACCCTGGCCAGCTTTGAATTGGTCATCCACAAAAGGCCCAAAGAAACTCCAATAACCAAACTCCAAAAAGCAGTGCCTGTGTCTGGAAACGACAGTCTTGGCTCAGCTGGAATTGGGCTATGGTGGGTCGCTCCAAGCCCTCAGCCAGCATCTCTCAGGAACTGGTGAAATAAGTTTCTGCCTGCCAGGAAGGGTTACTTACTTACCTACCTCGCCAGCCTACAGACTCCTCCAGGCCCTGTTCACAAGCACTTGTTATGCTTTGCACACACAGTCCACACTAGCTTCCTGGCCCTCCCCATCCCATCCCGGCTCCATTCTTGATTTTCTTTTTCTCTCTCTCTCTCTCTCTCTCTCTCTCTCTCTCTCTCTCTCTCTCTCTCTCTCTCATTGGTCTCACGTCTCTTGCTGATGGCCCCAGCCACATCCCGTCTGCTACTTCTTCCTCTCTGCTCTGGCCATCTGCAGATGCCTCTGGCTTTGCTCCCCATCTGCACCCTCTCTTACCTACAATACAAACCTTCTACCTCCTTACACAGCGGCCATTCTGGTGCTTTCTTTCCGCCCTCACTTTTGTACCCTCACTTAGAGCTCTAGCCCTCCGCAGATGGTGACACACCTTTCATTCCAGCACTCAGGAGCCAGAGACAGGTGGATCTTTGTGGGTTCAAGGTCAGGCTGGTTTAGGGAGCAATTCCAGGACTACATAGTGAGAGCCTGTCTTAAAAAAGAAGGAAAAGTCCAGCTCAGAGGCCTCCCCAGAGAGAGGGAGGGAGACTGGGAAAAAGTCCCCCCCACCACTCCTGTCTTCCTGGCCAAGCTCCACTTCTCTTTTCTCCTTCTCCTTCCATCTCTCCTTTCCCTTTCTCTTTCCTCCTCCTCCTCTTCCTCCTCCCCCTCCTCCTCTGCCCTTTCTCTTTTTCTCTCTCCCTTTAAATAAAACGACAGTGTCTAATGGGCCTCCAGTGATGTCACTGGCATGCTAAATGCTGGGATTACAGGGCTGCCCCTCTCACCAGTGTGTGAAGAAACCAGGCAGCCTTCCAGTGAACTAAACTTTTTAGTTCTGAGAAGAAAGGTTTAGAGAGAGGTCCCTAAATTCTCAGGTGCTAAAGTTTGTAATGTCCAAATAAACCAGTGAAAAGGGGGGTACGGTAAGTTTTAGCTTGCAAAAAAGAGAAGCAAAAATCCAGTCTTAGAGATTGTCTTTCTTTGTCTTTTTGTTTGTTTTGGAGATGGCTGTCACTATGTAGCTCTGGCTGGGCTGGAACTCATAGGTAGACCAGCCTAGCCTCTGGCCACAGCAGTAACAGAGTAGGGTGATCCATACCTATAATCCCAGCTCTGGAGGGAAGAAGGGTGGAATATTAGGAGTTTCAGATCAACCCAAGATACATAGCAAGTTCTAGGCCAGCCTGGGCTACATGGTGAGTTCCTATCTCAAAAACAAAACAACAACAAAAAAAAAAGCAAGAGAGCTCTAGAAGCAAAGGCAGTGTAAATCCTTGCCCATTGTGAGCATGCTCCATGCCCCAAACACCCACAGGCCTGCAGAACTGCACGGTTACCATGGTGAGGCAGGGGTTACCTAGGAATAGCTCCCGTGGCACACATTCTCCTGACCTCAAAGTTCCTAGGAAGGAGCTGATGTGTAATCCTTACCCAGGTGGAATTACGAGCTTAGAGGAAATGTGCCAAGGGTAAAAGGGTGGCCAGGAATCCATGCCAGAAAACACAGGGCAAGGCCAGGGGACAGGCTCCAGTCACTCGGGAGCCATAGCCAGCACCTCCCAAGTTTGCTTTGCTCTGGTAGAGAGTAGTCATTTCCGCTAAAAGTCACCACTGGCACACGACCAGAAAACAGGGCCAGACTGGCGAGCAGGAGCCAGGACAAGGCAGAAGTGACTGACTGAGTACCAAGCAGGCAGGAAGAAGACAGGTGAAGAGCCTCCTGCACGAGGCTGGAAAACAGCTACCCACCTTGTCTAAAATCCAGGTTGCTCGTAAGACACCTGACTCCCTTCACACTCCTCATTTGCTCCAGTGACGCTGAGCAGCCTGGTCCTCTAGGGGGACTGCTCTTTCTTTTGAGGGACCAATGGCACCCATGAAACAGTTTGGAAAATCCTGAGGAGTCACAGAACAGACACTTCCCATGGGTTTCCGGGTTTTCCCCTCCACTGTAGAATCTAAGCAAGACTTGTCCTACCCCCAAGCTGCATCTTGAAGCAAGGAAAGCTGTCCCGTACCTTCACATGCCTGGGGTGGGGACGGGGGATGCCTCAAGTACTTCACAAGAAGCTCATTTGGTCTTCATTTCTCTCTCCCCAAAAGTAGGGAGTACGGGCTGCAAGGTAAACTCACACAGCGGTACTGAGACACCAGGGCAGTGCTGTGGAACTCAGAACGGATTGAAGCACCTCCTGTGCTGTCTGCACGTGTGCAGTGATTAGTATCACAAAGATGGTACCTATTGGACAAGCAAAGGGACTTGAGAGGCCTGATCTTCCCCTGGGAAAAGATTATCTTGAATCCTTACCAACTTGTGAAGAGACACGTGGAGAGAGCAAGGGAATCTAGAAGGACAAAAGCCTCCAGACTTCACATAAGCCTTTTCCCCTCTTAATCAGACAGGCACTTTCCCTCACTGGTCCAAGTCAATCCACTTTTACTGTGTTGTTGTTGTTGTTATTATTATTATTATTATTATTATTTTGGTTTTCAAGACAGGGTTTCTATGTATAGCCCTGGCTGTCCTGGAACTCACTTTGTAGACCAGGCTGGCCTCGAACTCAGAAATCTGCCTGCCTCTGCCTCCCGAGTGCTGGGATTAAAGGTGTGTGCCACCACGCCTGGCTACTGTATTATTTTCAAAGGAAGGAAGCCAGAATAAACTGACATAAAGCACTAAGCCACCACTCCCTGCTGCTGCACACTGGACAGCTTCACTTCCAAACACTTCATGGCTACTTAGGGACAGGTAAGGACTTTCCTCCAACTTGAACTCAACGGAACAGGGCACAGAAAACAGAAAGGAGAAACTGAAGCTAAATGCTGTGTGTCTTCATTCTACTTTTGTCTGGTTTTCATTTATTGTTTATTTTCTGAGACAGGGACTCACTATGAAGCCTTGAACTCATGGCAATCCTCCTGCCTCAGCCTTCAGAGTGTTGGAATTATAGGCACGAGACACACCTCTAGCCCCCCTAATTCTATTCCTCAGCTTCAGCTCATATAAAAAGGAAAGAGATGCTGGAAAGCATGTGGGCTTCTGCCAGTTGAAGTTGTACACACAGTAGGGCTCCACAATGGTGAGCACCTTTCGCATGCTGGGGCTGCACACTCATGGGTTCCGAGAGCCAACTCTCCTCCCCCACATGACTCATCTCCTACAGCAGGGAAGGAGAGTCAGCATCTTTCCCAGGCTGCCAAGGTTGCCGGATTCCTAAGAGAGCTACCTCTGCTTTAGAGAAACTTCTCCCAGTGGAAATCGGCAACCACAGAACGGCTCGCCTTCTCTTTCCAGAAGAGAACTCACCTTTCTCGCTGTCGTCTGTTCCCTTGTATCTCACAGGGTGAAATCTTACCAGGTTATTTGTATGGCATCATACCCTGCATTCTCTCTCCTCTTCCCGCCTGACAGACTACTGGACCAGGGGTTATCCCTCACGCAGTCCTGGGACAGATCCTGGCCCATAATCCCACTGCCTGGCCTAACTGATACCTTATGACTTCAGGTCTGTGCCTCCACGGCAGTCCATTTCCCGCCTCATTCATTCCTATGTAGAATGCAGCCTTCCCGACATGTAGTCCTGCCCGAGAATCTGTAATAGCTCTTCATCAGCTCACCCAGTGAGGAGAAGCATTTGGTCAGGCCACTCTCCAGTCAGAATCCTTTTTTTTTTTATTGTTGTTGTTGGCTTGCTCTTTTGAGACAGTCTTATGTAGCCCAGACTGGCCTAACCTCCTGATCCTCTTGCCTCTACTTTCTAAGTGCTGGACTACAGGGACGCACCCCTAGATCCAGCCAGAACCCTGCTCTTTACTAGGGTTGTTGTTGTTGTTGTTTCCAAATCAGATAATTTGTGTGTTGTGCAATTTTTAATTTTTATGATTATTATTTGTGTGTTTGTATGCACATGTAAATGTAGGCCACCACGCACACACGGAGTCAGAGAGCAGCTTTCAGGAGTCAGGGTTTCCCCTCCCCTGCAGGGTCCGGAGACCAAGCTCAGGTCAGGCTCAGCTCACACAGGGCTTTCTTCATTGAGTTCTGTTGCTGCCTCTCATTCTTTGGTTGCTGTTAACTGGTTCAGAATTTTTTAATGAAATTTTTGTTTTATATTTATTTATTTTATTATGAGTACACTGTAGCTGTCTTCAGACACACCAGGATAGAGATGATTGTGAGCTACCATGTGGTTGCTGGGAATTGAATTCAGGACCTCTGGAAGAGCAGTTGGTGCTCTTAACCACTGAGCCATCTCTCCAGCCCCCTGGTTCTGATGTTTTGTTTTGTTTTGTTTTGTTTTGTTGTTTTGAGACAGGGTTTCTCTGTGTAGCACTGGCTGTCCTGGAACTCTCTCTGTAGACCAGGCTGGCCTGGTCAGAAATCCACCTGCCTCTGCCTCCCAAGTGCTGG
This sequence comes from Mus pahari, assembly GCF_900095145.1. Classification (NCBI taxonomy): domain Eukaryota; kingdom Metazoa; phylum Chordata; class Mammalia; order Rodentia; family Muridae; genus Mus; species Mus pahari. The sequence goes on along the minus strand of NC_034591.1, from coordinate 103,570,292 downwards.
GATTAAAGGCGTGCACCACCACTGCCCAGCCTGGTTCTGATTTTTTAAATGCATATTCAACTATGGCTATATTTATTTCAAGTAAGATTCCTATGCTACACATTTTATGTATATGTTGTAGTGATGCTCCCATGTAAGTATGGATCTACTTCATTTATCAATGCATGGACATACCATAATCTGGCCACTCATGTCCATTTTGGTTGCTTTTTGAACTCTATATAACAAGTATCTATATATACAGATGGAACAGACATATATCTGCAAGTTTGCCCTTAACAAAAGTTCTCAGATATAGTCCAGCTGGCCTAACGGCATTACACTTTCGACTTTGATAGGCATTGTCAAGCTGACCTTCAGAGTGGCAGTTCTAATTTACATTCCCAGCCACGTGCACCCCCGAGCTGACTCCCCGAGCTGCTTGCACAGTGAATGCTATTTCCCAACTGATTTATGCTGCTGGCACTGATGTTTAAAATGCATACCCAACTCTGGGCATTCTGTCCCTCAGCAGCATCTCCCAGCCCCCGTCCCAGACTCTCTTCTTGAGTATTTGTTGTTGATCTACACTGAAATGCAGCGCTTCAGTTTTGTGTTTTCTAGATTCAGAGTGAAACAGTCTTTTTCTTCATACTCCATTTATATCTGTTCTATGACTTTGGCTCAACTTCTTTGGGGGTATTGGCTTTTCCCTACTGATTTGTAAGAGCTTTGTATGGTCTTTAAAAACCTAATCATCAGCTGGGCGTGGTGGCGCACACCTTTAGTCCCAGCACTCGGGAGGCAAAGGCAGGTGGATTTCTGAGTTCAAGGCCAACCTGGTCTACAGAGTGAGTTCCAGGACAGCCAAGGCTACACGGAGAAACCCTGTCTTGAAAAAGCAAAAACAAAACAAACAAACAAAAAAAACCTAATCATCACCAGGTGTGGTTGGCTCAGGAGGCAGAAGTAGGTGGATCTCTGTGAGTTCAAGACCAGTCTGGTCTACATAGCAAGTTCCAAGCCAGGAAGAGATTTACAGTGAGACCCTGCCTCCAAAACAAACAAACAAATAAACCAACAAAGCAACCCCTGAATTCTCTTCTCCTATAGTCATTACTCTGCTGTTGGCTTTGCTGTTTTTTGTTTTGTTTTGTTTTGTTTTGTTTGAAACACTTCCAGATTGTCCTGAAACTCATAGGGAGTTCAAACTGGCCTTGAACTCATGCAATCCTCCTGCCTCAGCATCCTCAGTGCTGCGGGGATTACCATATGACTCACCATGACCAGCTTTTTAGTCGTGTGTTAAAGTCTCTCAGTCATCTCATTCCTTTTATACAGTAGTCAGGTCCTAAAAACAGAACCTCACTATGTAACCCAAGCTGGTCTCACTCCCATGATCCTCCTGTCCTAACCTCGAAGTGCTGAGACGGTAGGTGTGCCATGTGCCTTGTGCAATGGTCTCCTGAGCCAGTCACCAGTCCTGTTTCATGTAGATGCTGTCCTGACTGGGCTGAACTTTTCACTTGCTCCTGGTCTCCGTTCCCCAACAAGAACCTACTTTCCAGTTTCTGGTGCTTGATTTCTTGTTCTAGTTCAATGTTAATTTTGCCGTAGGATTTACCTACAGATTCTTTGCAGACCTCTAGAAGAGGAGGAGGAAGAGAGAGCCACATCTTAGAGCTATTACATTTCTGGGAGGGACAAAGAGATGGCTCCACAGAGAAGGGCACTTGTTGTCCAGTCTGACCACCTGAGTTCAGCATTTGGGATCCACATGGTAGACTAAGAGAACCAAGACTCTATAGCCGTCCTTTGACTGCCACAAGCACACCATGGCCTGTGTGAATGTGTGCACATGAATACACACATGTACACACACATATACATGTACACGCATACACACACAGAGTTTTTAAAGTTCTTTCCATTTCTGGTGGGAACAGTGGACATGGTTCCCAAATGACCCTGGATGATGTTCTTAAGTCGAGAGGAGGCAGTCTGCAGGAGGAGGCTGGATTGAGAGGAAATTGGAAATGTGGATGGGACATACTGAGTTTAAGATAGCTAAGCACCATCAAAGTTAACAGGCCAATAGTGTGTGGCCATTGTGGGTAACAAGCCCAGAAAAGAAATCCGGGCTGGAGACCCAGGTTCAAAAGCACTTGACAAATTAGACATGGGGGTGCACACCTGCAATTTCAGCACTTGGGAAGCAAAACCATGAGACCTCAAGTTCCCAAGACTCCAAGTCTGAGACCAGCCTAGTTTACACAGCAAATTCTAGTCCAGACATAGAGCACAGGCAGTCCAGAGAAGGGGTAGACTCTTAAGAAATGGTTTCAGATGGGGGCTGGTGAGATGGCTCAGTGGGTAAGAGCACTCGACTGTTCTTCCGAAGGTTCGGAGTTCAAATCCCAGCAACCACATGGTGGCTCATAGCCATCCGTAACAAGATCTGACGCCCTCTTCTGGAGTGTCTGAAGATAGCTACAGTGTACTTACATATAATAAATAAATAAATCTTTAAAAAAGAAAAAAAATAAAAAGAAATGGTTTCAGTCAAAGGTGAATGGCTTCTTCTGGGTGCCAGCTATGCCAGTTTCTTCGCATTGGCTCACCTATCTTGCAGATTTCCATGGCCCTCCCGGCCCACAGAGAGACTACAGAAGGAGGGGGATTTAATGGGGAAAGTGGGAATTCTATAACGTTATATGTGCTCCATAAAAAATGAGTCACCAGACATGGATGACCCTGTGCAGTGACGTCTTGAGCTGAGGCTGAGATAATCAGTCCCCAACAAGAAGGCAGGGCTGTTAAGTGTCGCCTGTAAATCCTGAGAGGTCAGGAGGGAAAGGGTACAAGAGAAGCCTCAGTCCTTACAGCTGGTGACTCCTACAGCCAAGAAGGTAAAATCCCATTCTTACTTTCTGTGACAAAGAGAGAGAAAACCAATTTCCGGAGCTTTCCCCCAGCTCAGAGTCAGGGCATAGTGAGCAAATGCTGCTCCTCACTGGTCTTACTGTGTCTTGCCATGACTCCCTCTGCCTGTCCTTTTGTGATAAACCTTTCTAGAACTGCATTCCATCAATACTGTGTTCTGGTAGGTTTAATAACTATTCTGGGGCTAGCTCGCTGGTAAGGCCACTTGCTGCTCTTGCAGATGATCAGGATTTGGTTCCCAGCACCCACATGGTGGCCCACATCACCCCTAACTCCAGCTCAGGGGATGCAGCCTTCATGCACATCAGGCACACATGTAGAGCACACATATATGTGTAAGCAAACACTCATATTCAGAAAAATAAAGCAAGTAACTATAAAAATAATTTCAGTCAAAGAAAGCAAATGGCTTGGAAAATGCCTCTCTACCTCCTTTCTGAGGATTTACGATGCTTCTTGATAACTTCTCCTGAGGCGAGGTCACTGTCATCAGGGTTTCTATTCCTGCACAAACATCATGACTAAGAAGCAAGTTGGGGAGGAAAGGTTTATTCAGCTTACACTTCCACATTGCTTTTCATCACCAAAGGAAGTCAGGACTGGAACTCAAGCAGGTCAGGAAGCAGGAGCTGATGCAGAGGCCATGGAGGGATGTTACCTGCTTGCTTCCCCCTCTGCTTTCTTTCTTTCCTTTCTTTCTTTCTTTCTTTTTGGTTTTTCGAGACAGGGTTTCTTTGTGTAGCTCTGACTGTCCTGGAACCCACTTTGTAGACCAGTCTGGCCTCGAACTCAGAAATCTACCTGCCTCCGCCTCCTGAGTGCTGGGATTAAAGGCATACACCACCACTCCCGGCTTTCTTTCTTTCTTTCTTTCTTTCTTATTATTTATTTTATGTGTATGAGTACACTATAGCTGTCTTCAAACACACCAGAAGAGGGCATCAGATCCCATTAGGATGGTTGTGCGCCACCATGTGGTTGCTGGGATTTAAACTCAGGACCTCTGGAAGAGCAGTCAGTGCTCTTAACTGCTGAGCCACCTCTCCAGCCCTCAGCTTACTCTCTTATAGAACCCAGGACTACTAGCCCAGGGATGGCACCACCCACACTGGGCCCTCCCCCCTTGATCACTAATTGAGAAAATTCCTTACAGCCGGATCTCATGGAGGCATTTCTTCAAGGGAGGCTCCTTATTTGTGATAACTCCAGCTTGTGTCAAGTTGACACACAAAACTAGCCAGTACAGGCATGGAGAGTTAGCATAAAATCCAAGACAAGAACTCAGTGAAGCTATAAGCCTTCCTCAAAAAAAGCAGACAGACCAACATGATATCCAGTGAGCCCCCAAAGCAACAGGCAGTTCAGTATGGCCAGCAGAACGGGCAGGACTTTCTCCCCACTAAAGTCTGGCCACAGCTCCTGAAGAGGGACTCATAACTGGGCTATTGGACCAGAGTCTGAGAGCGAGAGGGGGATGGTGGACAGGGACTGGCACTGTCAAAAGCACAGTAAAGGCAAGATGGAGGAAGGCAGAGACAGGTGGGCAGCATTGTCATTTAGGGCACAGAAGGCACCCCAGGGGTCCCTCCCTCCTGGGGATGCTAGCCCCTCAATCAGCAGCAGACACAGCTGCCATTACAGTCTGCATGTGAGGTTAAGGGTGTTGAAAGGATAGTATATTCTAGAAACTTCCAGAGTCCTACTACTCTATTAAAAGTGATCCATGTGCTGTCAAACTTGGGGGGGGGGAGGTGGAGGAGCAGGGGTTAGAATGTTAGAGCTTACAAGGCCTGAGTGAAGCCAAAGGCTGGATCAGAAGGGAAATGCTGAGACCTGAGCTGGTCCTGCCCAAGACCAAGTTTTCCAGGGAAGGAAAACTGGAAGAATCCAAACCCTTGAGGCAGTTTGAGCACCAGAAAACCTCTCTCTAGAGAAGGACAGGCTGAAGTCTGGTCTGACCCTGTTCTAGACGCTCTAGGTACAGCCCAAGGGGCTGTGTCAGGTGCCCCGATTGCTTCTCATGCCTAGTCTGTTTCCTGCAAAGCCCCCTCTCAGCATTGCTCACTGGGAAAGTCTGTGACCAGCAGCACGGAGGAAGTGCCCCGCCCGCCAGTGCTGTCACCAGAGGCCTCTTTTACGCCATCATTGTGCATCATTTCTGGGAAGCCGAGCCTCCCCTTCCTGAGATCTGGGACAGTCTGAGGACATCACAACAAACCACAGCCCACAGGTTTTGCACTCCTGGATTGTAGTGTCATCAGTGTCCTGGGTTGTAGTCTGGACATCAGTGTCCTCCAGACACCTAAGTCCCAGCACCCTGTGGAACCCTCCCTGCCCAGCGCTCACTCAGCACTGAGTCCCAGTACCCTGTGGAACCCTCCCTGCCCAGCACTCACTCAACACTGAGTCCCAGTACCCTGTGGAACCCTCCCTGCCCAGCACTCAGCACTGAGTCCCAGCACCCTGTGGAACCCTCCCTGCCCAGCACTCACTCAGCACTGAGTCCCAGCACCCTGTGGAACCCTCCCTGCCCAGCACTCACTCAGCACTGAGTCCAGCACTCATTCAGCACTGAGTTCCAGTATCTTGCGGAACCCTCCCTGCCCAGCACTCATTCAGCAGTCCTCAGGCAAAACTAAAAAAAACCTGAATCCTCCCTTTAGGGCCCAGCTGCCTTTACCTCAGACTCATTGGAGTCTCTCCTGCCTCTACATCTAAGGCGCAGCACCCTTCCCTGTCACCCATCCCTTCCACAAGCAAGTTCTGTGAAATCAATCTCATACATTCCAGAGGTTTCCTGATCAAATCCCTTTCTGGAGTGTGTGCTTGTTCTGTCTGTCTCTCTATCTCTCTCTTCTCCTTCTCCTTCTCCTTCTCCTTCTCCTTCTCCTTCTCCTTCTCCTTCTCCTTCTCCTTCTCCTTCTCCTTCTCCTTCTCCTTCTCCTTCTCCT
>NC_034591.1:103562469-103564314 GCF_900095145.1 Mus pahari | reverse complement strand
TCTCTCTCTCTCTCTTCCTCTCCCCCCTCCCTTCCTCTCTCCCTCCCTCTCCTTCCTTCCTTCCTCTCTCCCTCCCTCTCCTTCCTTCCTTCCTTCCTTCCTTCCTCCCTCCCTCCCTCCCTCCCTCCCTCTCTTGTTCCCCTCCTTTCCTCTCTCCTATACAGGGCAGGACATTAGGCACTGAACTCAAGGCTTGGACCATGCTAAGCTTGTGTCCTGTCACTAAGATACATCCTCAGCCTTCACTTTCAATTGAGTACCAAAGATTTAAATCAGGAGCTAGGCCTGAAGACACAGACCTGTAATTCTAGCTACTTGGAAGGCTAATGAAGGAGGGACACAAGTTCAAAGCCAGCCTGGGCAACTTTATGGGACTCTGTATCAAAAGTAAAAAGAAGACCCTAATACTCTCCCCCACCCCACACAGGCAGGCATGCACGCACGCACGCACGCACACATGCATACATACACACAATTAAAACGAGAGCTTTCAGCTGTAAAATTCCACGCACTAGCAAAGGCCAGGGAAAGACTTCAGAAACGAGACATTCTTGGTCCCTCTCAAGTCACACCAGTCCTCTTTTTTCTTTTTTTCTTTTTCCTATCACCTGGCACTCTCAAGATGTTTCCTTTGCTGGCCCAGGGCCAAGGACCCCTTGGCGCTGTGCCAGCACCTACAGCCATCTGGTCTTCCTCAGAAAGGCAAAAGAGCACCAGCCTTGTTTACTCAGGGACAATTCACTGGAACAGTCTCGGGACAGGTGTGGCCAGCTCTGAGCCAGGCGGGATGGCACGCCACACCCTCTCTTCTGCCGCCTCAGAGCTTGCTCACTGGCACACATCAGACTTCATGTGAGATGGAGCGGGGCTTTTCGAGTGTGAGCCAGTCAGTCAACAGCGAGATTTCAACAGTGTGGACTACACTGAGAAAACAAACAACAGTGGTTTCAGTCTCCTGTGCAGCCCACTGGTATCGCTCCCACATTTGTCACTGTGGTCTCTATAAACAGGATGCACTGGCTAAACAGGTTGGTATGGGCCCAACTGTGAGGCAGGGAAACATGGTGTCTTTCCACTGTTCCCAGCCTCCTTTCCTGAATCTCACCAGAGACAAAGCTCTGGGAAATAGCTTCAGCTTTGGAGCTGGCCAAACCAGAAGAAAGCAGTCCCCATTTAGCCTCTGCTAGCCGCCACCTTGAGCATGCCACTCTGCTATTCTGTTTTCAGCTTGCCCAACAACAGCAGGATACTTGGATTACAACCTAAAAGTAAAGGCAATGTGACACTCTTGACCAATGATGTGAGGGCTTGTTCTTCCCATCCAACCTCCCAGGGGTCCTTGAAGTGGGCTAATGGAGGGACAGCTTGAGGGTGTTAGTGTCAGGATACAGGAGGCCCTGGCATCTCAGCTACTCTGCTCTCCAGGCCAAGCTGTGTGCCCTACAGACCTTGCCCTTTTTTGCAGCCCCAGTCAGTCTTCCCATCCCCTGCAAGAGCTGATCTGATCACACTGTTGACACAGAAGCAAGTCTGAGGACCTGAGTTCAAGACCACTTTGATTCCTATATTAACTCTGTGAAGAGGCCTAGCCCTAACCTACAATATTAAACCATTCTTTATAAAATGATTGCAGTGAGGCCCAGTGATAGGTTATTTCTCCCCTGGCAAAATGAGCCAATTCAAGCCAGATTAGATTATATTAAAGGCAGGTGTATTGGGAAGCTGCTCTCGGGTGAGTTCACTGGCCCCAAGGATTGAGGCTGGGGAGTCGCCATGGGGGTGGGAGGAGAAAGGGAGAAACAGGCATGTTCGCACAGAGAGAGAAGAGGAGAGAAGAGGAGAGGA
>NC_034591.1:103558206-103562362 GCF_900095145.1 Mus pahari | reverse complement strand
ACAGGGTGTGCCAGGGAGGGGCTGAGAGATGCTGGGAGAGCCTAGCCAAGTCTGTTATGATATGTACAATATACACCTCAGTCCCTTGTATGTAGGAGCCAGAAAGGTCCTGTATACTGACCACTCTGGGTGACCCAGGAAGGAGCATCACAGGGAAGTTCCTAGGCTTTCCACATATAGGATTGCAGAAGCAAATCATTATGGCCAAAGCAGGCATGGGCATAACCATCTGGACAACAGCGCTATTCTGACTACAAACCACAGCTCACAGCTCCTGTGGGACTCGGCAAGTGGTATTCTGCAGCCATGCCCATATTCTAGATCATTCTGAGGACATGATCTGAGAGGGCCCAGGGCATTGGCTTGAAGTTTTAGGAGATGGATGCATCTTGGAGTAAAAAAGGCCAGCCAACCACTCAGCAAGTGGTACAAAGAGAAATAGAGGGGGTGGAGAGATGGCTTAGTGGTTAAGAGCACTGACTAGTCTTCCAAAGGTCCTGAGTTCAAATCCCAGCAACTACATGGTGGCTCACAGCCATCTGTAATGAGATCTGATGCCCTCTTCTGGGGTGTCTGAAGACAGCTACAGTGTACTTACATAAAATAAATGAATAAATCTTTTAAAAAAAAACAAACAAACAAACAAAGAGGAAATGGAAAAAGTCTAGGCGGCAGACGACCAGGTCTGGGCAAGGTTACCTGGCAGCAGATGCTTCGGAAATCAGCAAAGCATGCACCAAAATCTTTTTTTTTTCTATTTTTAAATTTTAGATGTGTGGTGTCTTGCTTGCATGTATGTCTGTGCACTATATGCATGCAGAGTCTGTGAGGCTCAGAAGAGGATGTCTGTCTCCAAGACTAAAGTAAAAGATGGTTTTGAGTGCCATGTGGGCACTAGGAACCAAACCTGAGTCCTCTGGAAGGCTCCTGCTGAGCCACTCCCTGCTCTGGATCCTTCATAAACATTTCTTAAGAGTATTGAGATGTGTCAGGCCTTTGCTCAGACCCAGGATGTGGTAAGAAACACAAGCAATATAGCACTGCTAGAATTCCCACTGTGACGAAAGCAGGATCCAAGCTGGGCAGTCTAGACTGAAGACAGCCTTGAGGTCACTGCCCAGCAGAGGTTCCCAGAAGACCCGCTAGCAGGTAAGGAACTGAGCAGGGGATGGGGCCCTCGGGCCCAGGGCTGCTAGAGAGAAGGCCTTTCTCTCCCCACAGCTTCAAGTTACAGGCTACCTGCGCCAACCTGAAAGCTCCAACAAGCGCATGGCATGAGCTGTAGGGACAGGATTCTAGAAGACACACATAACAATCAGGCAGATGGATCACTGTGAGTTCAAGGCCAGCCTACTGAGTTCCAGGATAGCCAGAGCTACACAGAGAAACTGTCTCAAAAAGCCAAAATAATAGTAACGATTTTTTTGTTTGTTTGTTTGTTTTCGAGACAGGGTTTCTCTGTATAGCCCTGGCTGTCCTAGAGCTCACTCTGTAGACCAGGCTGGCCTCGAACTCAGAAATCCACCTGTCTCTGCCTCCCGAGTGCTGGGATTAAAGGCGTGCGCCACCATGCCCGGCTAATAATAATGATTTTTAAGCATACAAAAAATGTAGAGCATTGCGGTCACCTTGTCACCATGCTTGTTTTACTGCATAGATAGGAAAAGTTAAGGACGGAGCTCCAGTAGCTAGAAATGGTTCAGTGGTAAGAATACTTGCTGCTCTTACAGAGGACCTGGTTTCCTTTCCTAGCTCCCATGTGACAGCTCACTCCCATCCTTAATTCCAGCTCCAGGTAATCCAATGCCACCTTTTGACATTCGTAGGAACTAAGAATGTATATGTGCGCATACACACAAGCAGGCAAAACACTCATACACAGAAAAATAAATAAATAAAAGCTGAGGAGACACCTGATGTTAGCAAGTGTGTCTAATTGCCAGAGTAACATGTCCTGACATTAGAATCATTTCAATAGCTCAGTGTACATGTTAAAAGTGCCAAAAAGTGAGAGCAGGAGCCAAAGTGCAGGCTAGAGAGCTCCAATGCTTGGCATCACTGGCTTCCATCTTCTCTTTCAGAGCACAGAGGTGGCAGTATGTTCTTCAGTCTCTAGAGATGTTCTAAGGGCTGTCAGGCTTCAAACAGCAGAAGCTGATCCCACCCACAGCCTGGAGACCACAGACTACAACCAGGTGTCAGCAAGGCCACACTCCAAAAAGCAGGGGAAGTTTTGTTCCTGGTGATAGCTGGCTGTCCTTGGAGTAGCTCACAGCAGCATGCACAACTCCAGTCCCTGCCTCCATCTCCATGGCAACCTTGTCTTATAGAGCACCATCACTGGATCAGGATCTGCCACAGTGTCATCTTAAGTTACATTTGCAAAACCTCTATTTCCCAGTTGGAGAGAAGACTTGGTGGTTAAGAGTGCTCACTGCCCTTGCCAAGGACCAGAGCTGTTTCCACCCTACCATCACCTATAACTCCAACTCCAGCAGTTCCAACACCTTCTCTGAACTCTGTGGGCACTGAGCATGTGTGAACACATACACACAAAAACAATCTTAAAGAAAAAAAATCTACCACTTGCATTCATTCACAGGCTCTGAATGGACATGAAGTCTACTAGTGTGTGTGTATATATATATATATTATATATAGCTTGCTACTCAAACCAGAAAGAACTTCAAGAGGGGCCTAATTTATCTGCTGCTTGCAACTTTTGCCTACACATGTTCCACATGAAGGTCAGCTTCCCTTCATTGTTTGTGGCTAGCAGCAGTAGTACTAAGATTATACAAATATACCTGGCTTTCTTTCACTTTAAATCCAGGCAGGAAATTTACTGGAATTAAAATTCCAGCTGTCAAGGACAGAATTGGGATCCAGTGGGGTTACCACCATTCAAAACCCATTCATCAATATTCCTCAGTATGTGTGGGCTGGGGGAAGTGGCTGCTACAGTCAGCTAGTTGTTTCTGTGGTGTTGGGATCAAGCCCAGGGCACTGAAATGCTAGACCAGGGCTTTCTGCTAAGCTAGTACCAAACCTGTCATTTGTTTATTAACAAAGCAGAATATTCTGTTTGCATGAGTGGTGAGCCCAGTAACGCAGTCCTTTATCCAGGTCTGCACGGGAAGTCTGCAGAGCCAAGGGCAGCAGTCTCCTCGCCTCAGGGCACTTACTACAGCACTCACAACCACATTCACTCTCGACCACATTCAGACATTGGTCCACTCTCTGATGTGCTGAGAGAAGGGGAACAAACATCAGGGCACATCTGCACGTGCTGCTCACCCCAGCCCTGGACAGATGGAAGGAGGAATGTGGAGTGTGGAGCCAGCCAGGACCTCACAAGGAAAGTGTCTCTTCAATGAAGGTTAAACAGCTTCCAAATGAGAGAAGTGGAGGGCAGAGAGAGAGAGCTCAGCAGGTAACATGACACACATGCTGGCAGCACAGTGAGAAAAGGCTGAGAACTATCACATACACACACAGAGACACACACAGGGACACACACAGACACACACACACACTAAATTAAAAGATACACAACTGTGTTTAAGATCCCCTTTACTTTCCCTGTGTGTTTATAAGCTGTATGTAGGGGTGCTTGAGGAGGTCAAGAAGAAAGTGTTGAATTCCCTGGAGCTTCCGGGTGTTGGGAATTGAACTCTGGTCCTCTCAAAGACAAGCAGGCACTCTTAACAATTCTGCAGCCTTTAAATTAAAAAAAAAAAAAAAAACAAGACTCAAGACTTAACCACTCTCAACCTAACAATAAATTCCAGATAGAACACTTGTTGAAACTTAAATGTTCAAATTAGTAAGTTAAATACATACAGTACCCAAAAGAACAAAAAGCCATTTTTTATAATTTCAAGATAGAAAAGCACACTTTATTCCTAAACATTGGTCTCAAAGCAGAAACAATTCTAAGGCAAAATATCTGAATACCAAAAAATATAAAACCTACAGGCAGAAAACAACTGCATAAACAAAGCTGAAAGAAACTTGGGCTAACTTATCGTTCATGAACGTTAATAAAAGAATCAACACTCAGGAGGCAGAGGCAGGTGGATTTCTGAGTTCAAGGCCAGCCTGGTCTACAAAGTGAGTTCCAGGACAGCCAGGGCTACACAGAGAAACCCTGTCT
>NC_034591.1:103549469-103557456 GCF_900095145.1 Mus pahari | reverse complement strand
AAAAAAAAAAAAAAAAAGACTCAGTGTTCTTACAACTACAGGGAAACCACCAAGCATACTGGTATACACCTTAAAGTCCAGCACTCAGGAGGCAGAAACAGGTGGGTCTCTATGAGCTGGAAGCCAGCCTGGTGAGTTCCAGATCAGTGAGGATAGACAGTAAAACATGGTTTCAAAATCAACAACCTTGAGTGCTTCATCATACATGGTACTGTATGATGTAGAACACAAGTATACTTCCTGTATACTAAGCACATTCCCCACCACTACTCTCCAATTTCTTACCCACTCATTAGAGCCTTACACATCATATATACATACATGACTTTATGTATAGAAGTCTAGAAACCACATATGAAAGAAAGCACAGTATGGTTTTTTGTTGTTTTGTTTTGTTTTTGTGTGTCTGAGACTGGCTTAGTTGGAGAATGGTTGGCTTCAAACAGACTGTGCAGTCCAGGCTAACCCAACTTGAACTTTACCTTCTTCTATTTGTTTGGGGTTTTATTTGTTTGGTTTTGGTTTTGAGACACCATCTCAGGTAGCCTAGATAGATCTTGAACCTACAATGTGCAGAGGCTAACCTAGAATTTTTTTTTTTTAAGATGTATTTATTTAGCCGGGCAGTGGTGGTGCATGCCTTTAATCCCAGCACTTGGGAGGCAGAGGCAGGCAGATCTATGAGTTCGAGGCCAGCCTGGTCTACAAAGTGAGCTCCAGGACAGCCAGGGCTACACAGAGAAACTCTGTCTCAAAAAACCAACAGAGTTCAAGGCCAGCCTGAGCTGAGACTGCCAAAAAGAAAAAAAAAAAAAAAAGACAAACACACTTTTATCATACTCTATGCTACTTACTGAACTAAGAGCAAGGTTCATCACGGTGCAGCTGCTCTGCTGATCACTATACAGGCTTCATCTAGAGAGAAACTCAACCCTCCTAAGCTATAAGACAGAAGTCTCTGCATAGTACAAGACCAGGGCCTCAGTCTGTCTGACTTCTGCTCCCTCTGTGGTCTACCAGTAGGCCTCCAACATACTCAGAAGACAATATCTCCTGAGAAGGGCACAAGCCATAAGTGACTCAGAGAAAACCAGCACTCACCCTCCTCTGGCAGAGTCTCTCTCTCCCTCCATGCCATCTTTGTTGAACATGTATACACTGAGCAAATATTTTCTCATGACTATAAATTAAAATCATGAGACACCTCCTTCCTTTGAGAATTCTTTTCACTAATACCAGGTGTGGTGATGCACACTCTTAATCCTAGCACTTGGAAGGCAGAGGCAAGTGAATGATTTCTGTGAGTCTGAGGCCAGCCTGGTCTACAGAGAGAGTTCCAGGACAACCAGGGCTACATAGAGAAACCCTGTCTCAAAAACAAAAAACAACAAAAAGATACTTTTTGTTCTGATCCTGCCCAACCCGGTTTGTTTGTTTGTTTGTTTGTTTGGACTTATTTATTGAAAGTACACTGTAGCTGTCTTCAGATACTCCTGAAGAGGGCACCAGATCTCAGATGGTTGTGAACCACCATGTGGTTGCTGGGATTTGAACTTAGGACCTTTGGAAGAGCAGTCAGTGCTCTTTAACTGCTGAGCCATCTCTCCAGCACCCCCAACCACTGCTCTTAAGAGTCTTTCTACCCTATCTTATTTGATGACCCTTGAGTGACCTGAGACATGCTGTGTGAGATTGTTATTTATTTTATGTGTACATGTTTTGATTGCATTATGTGTGTACATCATGTGAAGGCATTGGATTTCCAGGACTGGAGTTACGGCTGCAGGCCATTATGTAGTGATAGAGGTTGAATCCAGGTTCTTTGCAAGAGCAGTCAATGCTTTTAACTGCCAAGCCTTCTCCCCAGTCCCAGTGCTAGATACTGAGGTCAGAGGCATGCACTCTCCTTCCCATCTAGCACTCTAGCTGGACAGCAGCACCTTTCTCTTCCTAGGTGAAGTCATAACACGGTGAAAGCCTCTGTAAGAGGAACTAAGCTGAGTATTATGGCATGAATCTGTAATCCTAACATGACGGTGGCTAAGAAGGATCATGAGACCAGCCTGTGCTATACAGTGAAGAGAGAAAAGGAGCACAATACTGTGCTGCATGGACAGATACTGGGGCTTTATAGGCCATAATTCAAGTAGAATTAAGAAAGACTATGGAGCCGGGTGTGGTGGCGCACGCCTTTAGTCCCAGCACTCAGGAGGCAGAGGCAGGTGGATTTCTGAGTTTGAGGCCAGCCTGGTCTACAAAGTGAGCTCCAGGACAGCCAGAGCTATACAGAGAAACTCTGTCTTGAAAAAACAAACAAGGGCTGGAGAGATGGCTCAGAGCACTGACTGCTCTTCCAGAGGTCCTGAGTTCAATTCCCAGCACCCACATGGTGGCTCACAACCATCTGTAATGAGATCCAATGCCCTCTTCTGGTTTGCCTGAAGACAGCAACAGTGTACTTACACACATAAAATAAATAAATAAATCTAAAAAAGAAAAAGAAAAAAGAAAAAAAGAAAAAAACAAATAAAAAAACAAAAGAGGTAACTGACATCCAGTTGCACATAGGATAAGCTGAAATAACATCAAAGAGGGCTCTGGGGACTGATGACAGCCAGACTAGAGGAGGACGTCCTTCACTAGAGCCCAGTAAACATATAAAAACCCTAGAAGCAAGTCAGAACAAACTTCCAAAAGTTGTTCTAAGATTCATACACATGCACTATGGCTCTTGTGTTCCTCCACATACATACAAACACAAGAAATGTTTTTAAAGTTAAACAAAAGGACTGAAGACATGGTTCAGCAGTTAAGAGCACTGGTTGCTCTTCCAGAGATCCCGAGTTCAATTTCCAGCAACCATAGGATGGCTCACAACCATCTGTAATGTGATCTGATGCCCTCTTCTGGTGTGTCTAAAAACAGTGATAGTGTACTCACATACTTAAATCTTTTTTTACTAGACAGGTGCCTTAACCAGCTAAGCCACGGAGCCAGAACTATAAATCTTTTTTTAAAGGAAGGCAGAAAGGGAGAAAGGAAGAGGCAGTGGCAGATGAGACTGTTTCAGTGATCCCTGTGGTTATTCATGACCTGTCCTGAGATGTTTGTCCAGCCCTCCTTACCCTCCATCCACCATGCTGTTCTCAGGTGACCTCAGGATCTCAGGATTCAGCCTCCTCTATTTTTTTTTTTTTTTTTTTTTTGGTTTTTTCGAGACAGGGTTTCTCTGTGCAGCCCTGGCTGTCCTGGAACTCACTTTGTAGACCAGGCTGGCCTCGAACTCAGAAATTCGCCTGCCTCTGCCTCCCGAGTGCTGGGACTAAAGGCGTGCGCCACCATGCCCAGCGCCTCCTCTATTTCTTATCTTGCTGACTACTCCGTTCTCTCAGCCATCCATGAAAGCAATATCCTATGTTTGGTTTGTTTGTTTTTGTTTTGAAACAGGGTTTCTCTGTGTAGTCCTGGCTGTCCTGGAACCTGGTCTGAAGACCAGGCTGGCCTTGAACTCAGATATCTGCTTACCTCTAGTTCCCAAGTGCTGAGACTAAAGTTGTTTGCCCCCACGACCAGCATACTTGCTGTTCTCGCTGAGGGCCCAGCCTGGGTTCCTTAAGTAGAAACTTAAGGGTTCCTTGGAATGTCAGTTGTGTTACATCATGTTTTGCTAAAGCAGACATGTGAAGGATCATTTTGCTATAGTGGACGCAGGTTGAAAGGATGTTTTGCTAAGGCAAGCATGTTAAAGGACGTGTATATTGGTTTGCCTTACATGCACTGTTACACTCCCTTTGTCGTGACTCCATAGAAAGAAACTCACCAAAATACTTCTGGTGGTGGGCTGGCAGCTTCTTGCCACTTCCTTGGACTCAGGTCGATTGACAGAATGATGTCAGCTGACACAGGCTCACAGGAAGTTTTGCTAAGACAGACTCACATACTGAGGCAAGAGGTGGTGAAGCAAGATCTGTGGAGGACACGGAATGTTTGGAGGGAGTATAAATAGGACTCAATGGACTGTGAGGGGGGCTTGCTTGTAGAGCTAGCTCTGCAATGCTTCTTAGTTTCAAGTCTGCTGATCTTCACTCCACTGAGAGGCACAACTGAGACCTTCTAGCCCTGGTAGTCCTGATCCTCCTGCTGACTTGTGTCAATCCAGCCGAGGCCTGGCTGATCCTGCTAGGCTGCGCCACCACTGCTGCTATCCCGACACTACTGGACTGGACTGCTGGTATATTTGTGAAGTTCAAGCTGCCTCTGCTGACCTGTTGATTTCGTGACAATGCAGATGGGAGTTGCTCCAAAGAACAATTTGTAAACAGGTCCACTTCCCCCGTATCCTAATAACTTTTTCCCCCACTACCTCTGTTGGCTAGAAGGGAGGCTGAGAAAACAGGTTTCTACAGGTTCCCAGCACCCACATGGCAGCTCACTGTAACTCCAGTTCTAGGATATCCAATAATTTCTTCTTGCCTCAGAGAACACTGCATGTACATGGTACTCCTGCATACATGTAGACAAAACACTCATACACATAAATTAAAAAAAAACAAGATGACACAGTTGGTAAAAATCACTTGCCTCCAAGCAAGATGATCTGAGTTCAATCCCAGGACCCACCTGGTAGAAGGACAACCAAATCCTGAGAGCTGTCCTCTGACCTCCACACATACTACTACTACTACACACACACACACACACACACACACACACACACACANAGACAGGGTTTCTCTGTGCAGCCCTGGCTGTCCTGGAACTCACTTTGTAGACCAGGCTGGCCTCGAACTCAGAAATTCGCCTGCCTCTGCCTCCCGAGTGCTGGGACTAAAGGCGTGCGCCACCATGCCCAGCGCCTCCTCTATTTCTTATCTTGCTGACTACTCCGTTCTCTCAGCCATCCATGAAAGCAATATCCTATGTTTGGTTTGTTTGTTTTTGTTTTGAAACAGGGTTTCTCTGTGTAGTCCTGGCTGTCCTGGAACCTGGTCTGAAGACCAGGCTGGCCTTGAACTCAGATATCTGCTTACCTCTAGTTCCCAAGTGCTGAGACTAAAGTTGTTTGCCCCCACGACCAGCATACTTGCTGTTCTCGCTGAGGGCCCAGCCTGGGTTCCTTAAGTAGAAACTTAAGGGTTCCTTGGAATGTCAGTTGTGTTACATCATGTTTTGCTAAAGCAGACATGTGAAGGATCATTTTGCTATAGTGGACGCAGGTTGAAAGGATGTTTTGCTAAGGCAAGCATGTTAAAGGACGTGTATATTGGTTTGCCTTACATGCACTGTTACACTCCCTTTGTCGTGACTCCATAGAAAGAAACTCACCAAAATACTTCTGGTGGTGGGCTGGCAGCTTCTTGCCACTTCCTTGGACTCAGGTCGATTGACAGAATGATGTCAGCTGACACAGGCTCACAGGAAGTTTTGCTAAGACAGACTCACATACTGAGGCAAGAGGTGGTGAAGCAAGATCTGTGGAGGACACGGAATGTTTGGAGGGAGTATAAATAGGACTCAATGGACTGTGAGGGGGGCTTGCTTGTAGAGCTAGCTCTGCAATGCTTCTTAGTTTCAAGTCTGCTGATCTTCACTCCACTGAGAGGCACAACTGAGACCTTCTAGCCCTGGTAGTCCTGATCCTCCTGCTGACTTGTGTCAATCCAGCCGAGGCCTGGCTGATCCTGCTAGGCTGCGCCACCACTGCTGCTATCCCGACACTACTGGACTGGACTGCTGGTATATTTGTGAAGTTCAAGCTGCCTCTGCTGACCTGTTGATTTCGTGACAATGCAGATGGGAGTTGCTCCAAAGAACAATTTGTAAACAGGTCCACTTCCCCCGTATCCTAATAACTTTTTCCCCCACTACCTCTGTTGGCTAGAAGGGAGGCTGAGAAAACAGGTTTCTACAGGTTCCCAGCACCCACATGGCAGCTCACTGTAACTCCAGTTCTAGGATATCCAATAATTTCTTCTTGCCTCAGAGAACACTGCATGTACATGGTACTCCTGCATACATGTAGACAAAACACTCATACACATAAATTAAAAAAAAACAAGATGACACAGTTGGTAAAAATCACTTGCCTCCAAGCAAGATGATCTGAGTTCAATCCCAGGACCCACCTGGTAGAAGGACAACCAAATCCTGAGAGCTGTCCTCTGACCTCCACACATACTACTACTACTACACACACACACACACACACACACACACACACACACACACACACACAATGGAGAATGTGAAAAAAATACATGTTAAATCAATTCTTAAAAGGAATGGCAAACAAGGTAATGGGACAGATGCAGTACAGGTAGCTCATGAACCTCAGTGGTCAGGAGGGCCTCTTTAAGGAGAAATACTACTGATATCCTTTCCTTTTTTAAAAGATTTATTTAGGGCTGGTGAGATGGCTCAGCAGGTAAGAGCACCC
Source organism: Mus pahari (assembly GCF_900095145.1). Classification (NCBI taxonomy): domain Eukaryota; kingdom Metazoa; phylum Chordata; class Mammalia; order Rodentia; family Muridae; genus Mus; species Mus pahari. The sequence continues at coordinate 103,551,020 of NC_034591.1, read as the reverse complement.
AACTGCTCTTCAAATCCCGGCAACCACATGGTGGCTCACAATCATCTGTAACGAGATCTGACTCCCTCTTCTGGAGTGTCTGAAGACAGCTATAGTGTACTTACATAAAATAAATAAATAAATCTTTAAAAAAAAACAAACAAGGGCTGGTGAGATGGCTCAGGGGGTAAGAGCACCCGACTGTTCTTCCAAAGGTCCGGAGTTCAAATCCCAGCAACCACATGGTGGCTCACAACCATCCGTAACAAAATCTGACGCCCTCTTCTGGAGTGTCTGAAGACAGCTACAGTGTACTTACATATAATAAATAAATAAATCTTTAAAAACAAACAAACAAACAAACAACCTTTTCCCATACAACCAAATTGTATTAAAAAAAAAAAGATTTATTTATCTCTCTGTTTTTTTCTAGACAGAGTTTCTCTGCATAACAGAGCCCTGGCTATCCTGGATTTGCTTTGAAGACCAGGCTGGCCTCAAACTCACAAAGATCTGTCTGCCTCTGCTTCCAGAGTGCTGTGACTGAAGATGTACACCACCATGCCAGGACTTGTATTTTTATTTTATATGTATGAGTATTTACATGGATGTCAGTGTACCAAACGCATGAAATGGCCATAGAAGAGGGCACCAGATCCCCTGGAATTAGTTACAACTACTTGTGAGCCACCATGTGGGTACTGATCACAGAACCCAGGTCTGGTGCAAGAGCAGCCAATGTTCTATTACTTTATATTTCTTTAAGCCCAAGGTATAAGCTAGTTCAGTCTCCTCCACTTGGTAAACCCCTCTGGTTGTGAACTTGGTATTTCTTTCTTTCTTTTTTTTTTTTTTTTTTTTTTGTTGTTGTTGTTGTTGTTGTTGTTGTTTTTTTTTCCCCCCCGAGACGGTTTCTCTGTGTAGCCCTGGCTGTCCTGGAACTCACTTTGTAGACCAGGCTGGCCTCTAACTCAGAAATCCGCCTGCCTCTGCCTCCCCGAGTGTTGGGATTAAAGGCGTACGCCACCACACCCGGCCTGAACTTGGTATTTCTTAAACACAGATTCCCCTTGAGGCACCAAAAAAAGCTATTTAGTGTCGGGTGGCGCACACCTTTAATCCCAGCATTTGGGAAGCAGAGGCAGGTGGATTTCTCAGTTCGAGCCCAGCCTGGTCTACAAAGTGAGTTCCAGGACAGCCAGAGCTACACAGAGAAACCCTGTCTCAAAAAAACAAAAACAAACAAAAAAGCTATTTAGTAAGACCTGCTTAATTTATTGCTAATATTTTGGGTCTGTTTCCCTTCCTTAAGATTCCTGTAACATTTACATTTTCCATAGGGCCCACACTTCTTAGATGTTGCAGCTTTTCTGTCCTCATAGCAGTTGCATGTGCCACTCCATATGTCTGAGACATATGCTCTTCAACTGAGGAAATATGGCGCCACCTCTACTGCAAAGTTCCAATAGTCATCCTTCCCCTCTGTTCACTAGTAGAATTTATTACAATTTCTTTTTTTTAATTTATTTTTTATTAGATATTTTTATTTACATTTCAAATGCTATCCCAAAA
>NC_034591.1:103538785-103549064 GCF_900095145.1 Mus pahari | reverse complement strand
TTGGTGGCTGATGATGGGATGGATCCCTAGGTGGGGTAGTCTCTGGATAGTCCATCGTTTCGTCTTAGCTCCAAACTTTGTCTCTGTTATTACAATTTCTAATGGTGTATTTTTTAAGTCTGTGTCTATGTATGTGTGTGCACAAGCTGGTATGGGGAAAGCCTAGAGCTGGAGTTCAAGTGGATATGAGCTGCTAATGAGCTGTTAGAAGTAGATGCAGGGAACCAAACTCATGTCCTCTGTAAGAGCACTGAGCAAGCACTTCACTAATGAGCCATGTCTCTAGCCCCTTGGTTACTATTTCAAATACAATATTCTTTTTTTTCCTTTTCTTGAGACAGTTTCTCTGTGTAGCCCTTCCTATCCTAGTACTTGCTCTGAAGATCAAGCTGGCCTCCAACTCAGAGAGATCTACCTGCCTCTGCCTCCTAAGTGCTGGGATTAAGTACCACCACTATCTGGAAATTTCCCAAAATTTTAAGGAATACTCCCCATCTTGCCTCTTTGTCACATCAAACTCTCTGCCTGTCCCAAGCATCAAGTAAGCGGCTCTGATTCCCTCAGAATCCTCCTAGGGCTCAGCACTTATTCTGGAGTCACTGACTCAGCCTCGCCTGCTCCTCTTCAAGCCTTGTTTTCTCCCAAGCCACAGCCAAAGCTCTTAACTGCTGAGCCATCTCTAGTCCCCTAACATCTCAAGCAGAGAAGTAACATTACAATCTTCTCAGGCTGATGCGGTTACCATGGGTACAGCATAAGGGACAGAATGGGGCAGGACAACCTTTTTTTCCCAAAAAGTAACAAAGAAAAATCATGACAACACAATAGCACACAATTCTCTAATCCCAGCATGTGGAAAGTAGAGGCAAGCAAATCTCTGTGGCCTGATCTACTTAGGAAGTCCAGGGCCAGCCAGGACTGCAGTGAGACCCTGTCTCAAAACAAAAGAAGACTGGATGCACAGACGGAGCCAACAAGAGGTGACTGCACACATCACTCAGTGCTCCCTGACCACTGTAAGCATTTTATATAGCATTTAACCTAAGGAATTAGAAAACCAAGGCATAAGGCAGGGGCAACAAAGAAGGCAAGTGTCTAGACTACTGAGGGTCAGTTCCGGTGTGTGCCTAGTGATCAGACCAGAAGGGGAAGAAAGCATGTCTAGTTGCTGCTAGGCTTCCTTCTGTATCAGAGGACGGGGCACCAGAGAAGGAGCACACTGTGCTTAGTGTGAATGCCAGATATCTGGGCTGGCGATGCAGCTCAGTGACAGAGCACTTGCCTAGCGTATGTGAGCGCCTAAGTTCCAAGTTCAATCCCCAGCACTGAACACACACACACACATAGAGACAGAGAGACAGAAACATAGACACACAATAACTAAGTTCTCCCTGTGAACAACTGGAGACTATAAACCACCCATGTGTAGGTGGTAACTGAAGCTGGCTGAAGGCTGAGATCAATAACTAAGAACAGAAAACCAACATTTAAATCACAGTAAGTATCATCTAGAACAGAGAAACACTTTTTTTTTTTTTTTTTGGTTTTTCAAGACAGGGTTTCTCTGTGTAGCCCTGGCTGTCCTGGAACTCACTTGAACTCAGAAATCCATCTGTCTCTACCTCCCTGAGTGCTGAAATTAAAGGCATGTGCCACCACACCCGGCTGAGAAACAGCTTCTTGTCTCTCAATAGGAAAGCAGCTAAATAAAACACAGCACTATCTATCCATTTTATGAAATACTACATAGTGGCCACAAAGAATGAAATGACTATTTACTAACATAGGATACTGCCAAGGTCCAATTTTTATTGTTTTATTTCATTTTGTTTTTAAGACAGAGTCTAACCTGAAGCTTGCTGGCCTTGAACTTACAGATCTGCCTGTCCCTACCTTCCTGAGTGCTTAGACAAAAGATGTACTCCACAGGGCTGGAGACATGGCTCAGGCACTTGAATGTTCTTCCAGAGGTCCTGAGTTCAATTCCCAGCAATCACATGGTGGCTCACAGCCATCGGAATGAGAGCTGATGCCCTCTTCTGGTGTGTCTGAAGGCAGCCACAGTGTACTCATGTTAAGTAAATAAATAAATCTTTAAAAAAAAAAATGTACTCCACAATAGTGGCTAAAGCCCATTCTTGAAACAAAGCATCAGAATGGCATATAACATGTCATTTGTGGACATAAACTTTAAAGACGTAAAATAACTTTTAAGTTTTTTCTGGGTTTACACATTCCAAGGACACATTCTCTCTAGGGAACAGGAATGAGAGAAAGAGTCAGAAATTGCTCCATCCCATATAAATTACTAACTACCAAGCACCCTGATGTTTGTGGTGCTAGGGATCAAGTACTTCACCACTGAGCTGCACTCTATCCCCAAAGAGAACGAGCAGGGAAGAAGGCTACCCTCCCAACCAACATGGCCTTCATGGTTAAATATGGCTTTGCACCTGCTCACATCTGAACACATTAACATAGCCTCCCAATGTTATACTCTCTCCTGAACCTCTGTGCCCAGGCTTGTCTTGGGATGGATCTTTGACTGGGGCCACTGAATGTGGAAGACCAAGGAAGACATGCCAGCATGCAGACCAAGAGCAGCTGCTGTTGTTCCAGCAGAAATCCTAAAGGGAGGATGGTTCTATGCTGCTAGGAAATGAGGCTGGGGCAACCTAGTGAGATCATGGGGTGAGCCAGTCTTACTAGCCAGAGTTAAATGAAGAGCTATGTCCTGGTGGGAGGTTTATGGTGAAGGGCAAGGACAGCAAAGCAGCAGAGAGGCCAGAGACTCGGACAGAAAGGAAGTGAGGAGGTACTATGGGGAGACAAGAAGTTGAGATAAAACCTTTTGTAGTAGCCAGGTGGTGGTGGTGGCACATGCCTTTAATCCCATTGCTCAGGAGGGAGGTGGATCTCTGAACTGGAGGCTAGCCTGGTCTGCAGAGAAACCCTGTCTCAAAAACAAACAAACAAGAGGCTGGAGAGATGGCTCAGTGGTTAAGAACATTGACTGCTTTTCCAGAGTTCCTGAGTTCAATTCCCAGCAACCACATGGTGGCTCACAACCATCTATAATGAGATAGAATGCCCTCTTCTGGTGTGTCTGAAGACAGCTATGGTGTACTAATTTAAAAAAAGAAAGAGCCGGGCGTGGTGGCGCACGCCTTTAGTCCCAGCACTCGGGAGGCAGAGGCAGGCGGATTTCTGAGTTCGAGGCCAGCCTGGTCTACAGAGTGAGTTCCAGGACAGCCAAGGGTATACAGAGAAACCTTGTCTCGAAAAACCAAAAAAAAAAAAAAGAAAGAAAGAAAGAGAGAGAGAGAGAGAGAGAGAATAAAGAAAAAGCAAAACAAAACAAAAACCACAACACCTTTTTTTTTGTAGTAAAGCATGATGGTATACACCTGTAATTGTAATACTAAAGGCTGAGGCAGGAAAACCAGTAATTCAAGGTGAGTCTGGGTTAGCTACAGTAGCTAAACCTGGGGTACAGGTACGGTGTTGGGGGTGGGAGAGATCCTCCTCTAGAAAGCAAGGCTGTGGTTGTGCAGCCCTCTGGCGACTGCACTCTTAACTTTCAGCTTCCTGAGCAAACATACTTGGTTGTGTTTTCCTGGTTACCCAAAGCAATGACACTGCTCAGTCCTTACCCAACAGCTGATTCACTACCACTTCTCAAACCACAGGCTCACTTACCAGCTGGCTCTAGGAAAAAAAACAAGCTAGTGTGAACTGTCAAAGTCCTCTTGGACCTGACCTTAGCCAGGAGAGCAGGTTTCATTTCAAAACTGAAAGGACTGAAGGACTGGGGAAATAGCGCAGCAGCAGACCAGAAACAGGTGGTTCCCATCAGAAGAGTCCCCGGCTGGAACGCAAACAGAAACCAGACCACTGATAAGACCTGGTTTACAGCGTCTGTCTCCAAGCTCTAGCAGCTGACTAGGCTGTCCACTGTTTACAGCAGGGCATGAACACACTTATGCCTCTCCAGGCTACTCAATAACTCTCTTCTCCAAAGCTAAAGCAACTTTCTGGTTTTATTGAGTTTGAGAATAACAGGGAGGATCCAATAACTGGGACATCAGGGCAAAGGGATCCATGGTCCTTCAAATGGGCCACATTTTGAGTACAAAATGTTATTACTAGCCTGGCATGGTGGTGGCACACGCCTTTAATCCCAGCACTCGGAGGCAGAGGCAGACAGATTTCTGAGTTCGAGGCCAGCCTGGTCTACAGAGTGAGTTCCAGGACAGCCAGGGCTACACAGAGAAACCCTGTCTCGGGAAAAAAGAAAAAAAAAAGGTTATTACTACCTCTTCCTGATTCCCCATTAATGGGTGGCAAAATTCCTGTCTCAGTAAAAACTTTCCAGTTTATTCCTAATGACCATTTGCTGTGGAGTGACACCACCAGAGGACAGCTCAATAGAAGTTGGGTTATGTGCCTGAGGTTCCACTGTGGCTAGCTGTGTGACTCAAGACATGCCACTGCACTTTTCTGGGTTCAGTTTCAGTCTCACCTGTAACATAAGAAGATTGGGAAACATCTGCACCAAGAAAAGTTTTAATTTCTTTCTTTCTTTCTTTCTTTCTTTCTTTCTTTCTTTCTTTCCTTACACGAATGTGAGGACACTGTTGCTGTCTTCAGGCACACCAGAAAAGGGCATCCGATCCCACTGCAGAGGGTGTGAGCCACCATGTGGTTGCTGGGACTTGAACTCAGGACCTCTGGAAGAGCAGCCAGCGCTCTTAATCAAGTTTTAATTTCTTAATTCAAGGCTACTTTTTAAAAAAACACACCTCAGGGCTGGAGAGATGGCTCAGCAGTTAAGAGCACTAACTGCTCTACTGGAAGTCCAGAGTTTAAATCCCAGCAACCACATGGTGGCTCAAAACCATCTGTAATGAGTTTTGATGCCCTCTTCTGGTGTGCCTGAAGAACAGCTACCGTGTTCTCACATATAATAAATAAACAAATCTTTTTTTTTTTTTTTTTTTTTAAGAAATACAGTTTGGGCTATGTTATGTAAATAGAAAGACTACAAAGAGTGATAATATGCCGTATATTCTAGAAGCTAGAAGATAAGAGTTTGAAATTTTTTACACTACAAAGAAAGGATTAATGTCTGAGGAGATTGTGCTATTTAACCCAATTTGAACACAAGTATACACAACGTAGATACATGTGAAAACATCACATTGTCCTCAAGAAATACACTTGCTTTCTGTTTTTCAGTTTAAGTATTAATTTTTAAAATGTATTTTCCATTAACTTATTCACTTTATATCCCAACCACTGCCACCCCCCACTCCTGGTCCCTACCCCCAGTTCCTAAAATTCATTATTTACTGGGGGGTTGCTATGCCAAAAGACAGTCTGTGGAAGTTGGTTCTCCTGCCACCCTCTAAGTCCCAGGGATCCCTCTCTAAGCTACCTTGCCAGTCCTCCATTTAAGTGTTAATTCACACTCTTGCCCCTCTCCTATGAAAACCACTCAAAGAAAATTTCAAATTAGTATTTAAAGCTACAAGCCAAGTGACAACACATATAAGGAGTACAGCTCAGCATCCTTAACATCTTTCAGTGAAGAGACCTGTGACTTCAGACAGCCATTAACACGGCAGTCCCTGCCGCCCAGCCTTGTGAGTTGCTCATCACCTAGTGGCGTAGTGAAGTAAATGCAGTTTGCAAAGAGCCCAAGTAACTTCCAGCCATTTTGTGACTTTCTCAAACCCACAGCAGAGCCTTCACTACAATCCCCCAGCTTCCGGGAGAGGAAGAGGCTCCACCTCCATTCATTTTCCAAGCTGAGGACTGCACACCCTAAGATTCGTTCTCCACGGTGGAAAAGGCTTTGCACTTAAATAATGTCAAGAAGTGACACACATTTGTTTAGCTGTGGCTGCAAAGTACTTAGAGGTGAGAGAGCTTTTGTGCAGGTAACCCAAGTGAAAGCAAAAAGGGGGAGACTGCAAGTGTGCCTGAAGACAAGCCAAGGCTGCCTGTGAAAGATGAACTAATACTGTGGGCTTCCAGGCGAGCCTAAAACTAATGAGACATCTCAACTAAATTTCAACTCAAAACAAAAAAACAGAGTCTGACATCATGGTGATCCCACGTACTTAGTAGCTAAGACAAGACTGTAAAGTCTAGGCAGCAGAACCAACCATGTCTCAAAAAAATAAGAGGAGAGAAATAATGTTTTGCCAATGAGAAAAATATTATCAGGAAATAAATCAGACATGATGATACATGCCTATATTCCTAGCACTAGGGAGGCTGAGAGAGGAGGATCAGGAATTCCAGGCTAGCTTGAGCTACAGAGCTAAACCATCTCAAAATAAAAATGAGTTAGGAGCCAGGCGTGGTGGCTCACGCCTTTAATCCAAGCACGTGGGAGGCAGAGGCAGGNNGATTTCTGAGTTCAAGGCCAGCCTGGTCTACANAGTGAGTTCCAGGACAGCCAGGGCTACACAGAGAAACCCTGTCTCGGAAAAAAAAAAAAAAAAAAAAAGAAAGAAAGGAAGGAAGGAAGTGGGGAGGGTGGCGAGAGAAAAGAAACCTTGCAAATGTTGAAAAAAAGTAAGAAATAAAAAATATTTTTAGTCCTTAGTATCTCAGTCAGATGTGGGGTATTCAACCAGCACTGCATGTGCACAGGGCGGCAGGGTACAGGGGCTAAGAGCAGGGACTCTGGAGCCAGGCTACTTTGCTCAAATCCCTCCTCACCTTCTTCACACACTATAAAACAAGAGTGACTACAACTAGACAAATGCATGTGAAGTCTACATCAGAGTTCTCTGTGTGCACACTGACTGCTTTTCTTTTCTTTTTTTTAAGATTTATTTATTTATTATGTATATGAGGTTTTTATTTATTGTTATATGTAAATACACTGTAGCTGTCTTTAGACACACCAGAAGAGGGCGTCAGATCCCATTACGGGTGGTTGTGAGCCACCATGTGGTTGCTGGGATTTGAACTCAGGACCTTCAGAAGAGCAATCAGTGCTCTTAACAGCTGAGCCATCTCACCAGCCCACTGATTGCTTTTCAACATTACTAGCTGCATCTGAACAGTCTAAAAGCTGAAGAGATGACGCTCAGTGGTTAAAGGGACTTGCTCTTGCAGAGGATCTGAGTTCAGTTCCAGCAGCCACATGGGGCGACTCACAACTGCCTATAACCCCATCTCTAGGGGGACCCAACACCTACTTCTGGCCTCCATGTGCACGCACGCGCGCACACACACACACACACACATACACACACGTGCCTAAGAGGTACATAAGAACAACAACAATGGTAAACATAACAAGAGACAAGGTCCTGCTTCTAGTCTAAAGAACACTATAACACTAAGATACAGGTCTTACTCAGCACCTACTTCTGGTGCAGGAACACCCAGCCCTTCAGTCACCAAACACACCAAGCACCCTTTCATTTCTTTGCATCTTGGGAAGAACCTGCTCAGAACAGAGACACAGGCAGAGCAAGATGCTTAAAATCATACAGGAAGGTCAGAAGGACAGAACCCATGCACATCCAAAACAGCAGACTCATTAAATTCAGCAAAATACATCTCTATGGTATAGCCTCTCTCATCCTCAAAAGTGATACAGCAGAATGGTTAACAGCAAAAGCTCTTAAGTCTAACTGCCGAGGATAAACTTCAGTCCATCCTCTGTATGCTGTCTGACTATACAAATGGATTTAACCTTTCCCTAGGCTATACTTATTGGTCTGTAAGAACTACACTGTAATTATGACAGACATTTGGGAAGTATCCTATTTATTAAATACCATGTCAAGCACTGTACCTGGCCATATAATTCATTCTGTAGAACTGCTCAAGGCCCCACAGTTACTGGTAATGTTGAACTGTCTGGGTAAGAGGCCTGCTACCAGAGCCTGTGTCCTCCCATCCCCCCATGTCTTCACCTACTCCGCCTCTCCAAGTACCAACAAGAGCAACTCCATAAAGTATTCAGCACAGGGTCTGGTCAACATTACTGTGACAAAAGCTAGCATTACACCTGTCATTCTGATCACACTCTCATTAAAGGAAAGGAATAGTTTGATCTTCTGTTGCTATAAACAAACACTCTAAGCAAAAACGTTAGGTGGAAAGAGTTTATTAAACTTCTACTTCCAGGTCATGGTCCATCATTTAGGGGAATTCAGGGCAAACACTCAAGCAAGGGCTAAAGAAGACACTATAAAGGAATGTACGTGCTCGTTCACTTACTCATACTCAGCTAGTTTTCTTTCCTTTTTTTTGAGTGCTGTACCTGCATGTACACCTGCAGGCCAGAAGAGGGCATCAGATCCCAGTATAGATGGTTGTTTGCCACCATGTAGTTGCTGGGAATTGAACTCATTATCTCTAGAAGAGCAGCCACTGTGCTCTTAACCAATAAGCCATCTCTCCAGCTCTCAGCTAGTTTTCTTATACAGCTTAGGCCCATTTCTGTCCATACTGGGCAGAGCCCTTTCCCATCAATTAAGACACAGTCTCACAGACACAGGCCAATCTGACTGAAGCAATTCTTCAACTTAGATAACTGAGGTATCCACATCCCAGAGGATTCTAGTTTGTGTCAAATTGACAATAAAAATTAACCAGGATACCTACCTGGATGTCAGCTCCCTGGGCAGTTTGGATTTGATTCTAGTACTTCATTTCTTCATTTTTACTATGAAGGTTTACTAGCATAGAGAGAAAAGGAAATATTTATTAAAAATATCTAGTCCAGGAACTGGAAAAATGGTTGAGTGGTTCAGAACTGCTATGTAAGTATGAGGACCTCAGGGCTGGTGAGATGGCTCAGTGGGTAACAGCACCCGACTGCTCTTCCTAAAGTCCGGAGTTCAAATCCCAGCAACCACATGGTGGCTCACAACCATCCGTAACAAGATCTGATGCCCTCTTCTGGAGTGTCTGAAGACAGCTACAGTGTACTTACATATAGTAAATAAATAAATCTTAAAAAAAAAAAAAAGAAGAAGAAGAAGAAAAAGTATGAGGACCTCAGCTTAGATCCCAATCCCTGTGTAACAAGGGTGAAGACCTGTGAAGGTGTGGTGAAGACCTGTAAATCCAGATTTTGCAGGAGAGATAGAAGACCTCACTGGTGCTAGCTGACTGCCATCCTAGCTAAAAAGAGCTACAAGTTCAGAAAGAGACACTGTCTCAAAGAAATACGGTAGGGAGTGATAAAAGAAGATAAGCAAAGCCTTCCTCTAGCCTGTAGACACATATGCACAGGTGCACATACTCCATACACACATGCACACACACAGAGACAGACAGACACATACACACAGAGACAGGGGGAAGGGGAGGCACCAGGTAGGCTTGTTGAGGCATAGTAATTCAGCACTCGGGAAACTGAGCCATTCAGATAGCCCAGAAGGTAAAAGCACTTGCTGTGAAGATTGACCACTGAGCTCGACTCTTAGGACCCACATGGTAGATGAATAGAAACTACTCCTGCAAGTTGTGCTCTGACCCCCACACATCCTGTGGCACCATGTGAACTATATGGCACATATGCATGCATACACATAAAAATAAACATTTAAAAACAGCCGGGCAGTGGTGGTGCACACCTTTAATCCCAGCACTTGGGAAACAGAGGCAGGTGGATTTCTGAGTTCGAGGCCAGCCTGGTCTACAGAGTGAGTTTCAGGAAAGCCAGGGCTACACAGAGAAACCCTGTCTCGAAAAACCAAAAAAAAAAAAAAAACCCACCACCATCAACAATAAACCCTGACAGTCACTCAGTGTAACAGCATTTGCTCTTACCCAGGACTTTGGTTCAAACCCATATAGTAATTCACCACCATCTGTAACTCCAGTTCTAGAGGAAAATCCCTCTTCTAACCTCCTTGGAAACCAGACACATGTGGTGCGCATATTAACATGCAGGCAAAAACTCATTTCCTTAAAACAACAACAAAAACTAGCTAGACATGGTAGGGAACACCTGCATCCCAGTACTCAAGGCTACATGGCCTGCTCCAGGCCGGCCTGCGCTACACACTGATGCCAGCCTGCGCTACACACCGAGGTCCTGTCTCTAATGCATAAAGCAAGCCCAGAACGATGGTACACACGTTCACTCCCAGGACTCAGGATAGAGTGAGGTGGATCACTGTGAGTTCATGGCCAGTCTGGTCTACATATCAAGTTCCCAGCCATTCAGAGCTACACAAAAAACCTTGTCTCAAAATAAAACATCTCGCTGGGCGGTGGTGGCGAACGCCTTTAATCC
>NC_034591.1:103536462-103538110 GCF_900095145.1 Mus pahari | reverse complement strand
AGTTAAGAGCACTCACTGACTGCTCTTCTGAAGGTCCTGAGTTCAAATCCCAGAAACCACATGGTGGCTCAAAACCATGTGTAACAAGATCTGAAGCCCTATTCTGGAGTGTCTGAAGACAGCTACAGTGTACTTAAATATAATAAATAAATAAATCTTTAATAAATAAATAAATAAATAAATAAATAAATAAATAAATAAATAAAAATAAAATAAAACATCTCAGATATTTTTATCTTGTTAGTAAGTACTTCTCCAAAATAAACACTTTCACTTGCTACATTCTGGCAAGGATAGTTAAAATTGTTAATAACCTAGGGTTAGAGATGGCTCAGTTAGTGAAGTGCTTACTAATATGCTCAAAGCCTCCATCCCAGAACCACATAAATTGGGTGTGGCATATCTGCATATAATCCTAGCACTCAGGAAGTTAAGGACAATCAGGAGATCGAGACCATCCTCCATTAGATAGTCTGAAGCCAGCTGTAGTCTTTACCTAGCTTCAAATAAGTAAATAAATAGCCCATACTTCTGAAACAGCGTAAAACTAATCACTGAAAATTAGTAACACAAGCATCCTCCATCCCCTCCTGAGATGGCCGTGACTGGAATGACTGTGCTCTCTCTGACTTTGTTTGGTTACCCAATGTCACTCCCCTGACTACCCACTTTACTGGTGGGACTTCAAATGTCATCAGATTCCTTCCAAAGCTAAGGGAAGGCTCTTCTCTGCATTCCCACTGCACTCTCTGTTATTTTATATCCTAAGACTTAACATGCTATCCTGGGTCTGTTTACTTCTCTGGACCATTAATAATTTGGAAATCAGGGAGGCTAGAGAGATGGCACAGCAGTTAAGACCTCTTCCAGAGGACTTGAGTTCAATTCCCAGCAACCACATGGTGGCTCACAACCATCTGTAATGGATCCGATGCCCTCTTCTGGTGTGTCTGAAGACAGCCATAGTATATTCATATACATAAAAAAAAATTTTTTTTGAAAAGCAAAGACAAAAATCACTTTTAGGGGGTGGGGTAGGGAACAGAAAAGATAGGAAGTAAGTGGTTTGAGAAAAGATCTTACAGGAAACCTCACCTCAGCTTCCCATTAGATTATAGGGCTGTGTCACTACCACTTGGCTTTTTTCTTTCTTAGATCCCAGTATTAAAGGTACATCAAACAATCGGTGACTATATACTGACCAAACATAATGAATTTTAAGTTAAAATATTTTCTGTGATTTTTTTCGCTTTATTTTTCTGAGATAGGGCTTTACACGATACCTCAAACTAGTCTCAAATTCATTATCCTCCTGCCTCAGTCTCCCATGTACTGAAAATACAGATATACATCTCCATCCCAGTCCTCATCTATGACTGATAAACCAAATTAATTTAGGCTAGTATTAAAATTATTGGCCTAGAAATCTTCTATCCAGGTGATAGGAAAAAAAAAAAAAAAAAATCTGGGCTGGCAAGATAGCTCAGTAGTAAGAGCACTGACTATTTTTCAGAAGATGCTGGGTTCAGATCCCAGCAACCACATGGTGGCTCACAACCACCACCCGTAATGAGATCTGACGCCCTCTTCTGGCGCTTCTGAAGTCAGCTACAGTGTACTTATGTATAATAATAAATAAATCTTTTAA
>NC_034591.1:103531040-103534357 GCF_900095145.1 Mus pahari | reverse complement strand
GCCTCTGCCTCCCGAGTGCTGGGATTAAAGGCATGTGCCACCACGCCCAGCCACATTTTCTTTATTTGTAGGTGGGGTGCAGAGTGGTAGGAATTAAACCCAGGGCCTTGACACACCAGGCCAGGACTCTACCACTGAGCTACATGTCCCAGCCCGACTATAATCATTTTATTCATGTCTATGTGTATGGTCAAGAACCACATGTATACTAGTGCCCATAGATATCATCAGATATTGGTGTCAGATGCCCTAGAAACAGAATTATAGACAGTTGCAAGATGCCCAGTTGCAAGATGGGAGACAGGGTAGTCAGCAAGCATGCTTAACTTTTGAGCCATCTCTTCAGTCCTTATCAATTTTATTTAATTAATTATTTTGTCAGATGTGGTAGCATATACCTTTAATTTCAGCACTCCACAGGCAGAGGCGGGCAGATCTCTGAGCTCAAAGTCAGCCTGGTTTACACAGTGAGACCCTGTGTAAAAAAAATATAAAAGGGAGACAAGAGAAATAGGTCAGTGGTGGTTAAGAGTACTTTGGGGCTAGAGAGGTGGCTCAGAGGTTAAGAGCACTGACTGCTCATCCAGAGGTGCTGAGTTTAATTCCCAGAAACCACATGATGGCTCACAACCTTTTGAAATGGGATCTGATGCCCTCTTCATGTGTGTGTGACCTCTTCTGGTGTGTCTGAAGACAGCTACAGTGTACGCATATATATAAAATATATCTAAAAAAAAAAAAAAGTACTTTGGGCTCGTATAGAGGACCTGAGTTCCCAGCCCCCACAATGGGCAGCTCACAGCTTCCTATAACTCTAGTTACAGAAGATCTAACACATACTTCTGTCTTCTACCAAGTACTGCATACTTCTACAAGTACTGCATACACATATGGTATACATACAGACAAACAGGCATATACACACGAACACACAAAATAGTAATAATTGTTTTAAGTTTTTAGGTAATACAGAGATGGCTAGTAACTTAGAGAACCTCAGTTTGAGTCCCAGCAACCAACACCATTAGTACACAACTGCCTGTAACTTCACCTCCTAGGAATCCAACAACTTATTCTTCTGGCCTCTGTGGGCACTGTACCGGTGTGTACAAACCCACACAGATATACATATACACATATAATTAAAGTTAAAAAAAAATTTAATTGTATGTGTTGCATGTATACATGAATGTTATTTTAAATAAAAATGAAATAAGGGACAAAGAGATGGCTCAATGCTTAAAAACACTTGCTGCTCTATCAGAGGACAAGAGTTTGGATCCAGTACCCACTGTGAGAGGCTCATAAAAATCTGTAACTCAGCCGGGCATGGTGGCACACGCCTTTAATCCCAGCACTCAGGAGACAAAGGCAGGCGGATTTCTAAATTCGAGGTCAGCCTGGTCTACAAAGTGAGTTCCAGGATAGCCAGGGCTACACAGAGAAACCCTGTCTCGAAAAACCAAAAAAAAAAAAAAAAAAAAAAAAAAAAAAAAAAGAAAGAAGACTAAGCGGGGAGAGTAGTCCCTTAACCTAACAAAGTCAAGGTCTAAGGTAATTCAAATAAATGTCCAGGGACAAAAAATAGATTAGCTGGGAGGTCTCATGAGTTTAATACTTTTCTTTGGTCAAAGTTATAGCCATAGGCATAAACAAACAAACAAACCAAACAAGGAACAGGAGTCAAAAGATTTACCTCACGCCCTAACAAACTGTCTAACCTTCAGCAAGTCTTTTCTCACTCACAGATAGCTCTTCTGTGAAGTCTATTTAATAACATGAAGCATAAACCCTGCCATCCAACTTACAAACTTTAGGCCTGATTGACCTTCCCAGCCTTGTTAAGCTCCTTAACCAACCTGTGGTCACTTGAACTTGAGAAGAATCACAGATGAGTTATAATGGACTATCTACGCCATTGTTCCATTATCTCAGCAGCTTCAAGGACTGCTCCTCAGAACTTGGAGTGCAGGCCAAAGGGGAGTAAAGAATTTGCTCATTGTTGAGGTAAAATTTCCCCCTCCTCCAAAAGGATAAACAAGCAAGACCATCAAACAATATCACACCCAAAATAAAATTGAAGAACTTGGGAGATTAGTTGGCCTTTTGTTATGGGAACACCGCTGCCCAGACAGTTGGATTATATAAGTCTCAAAGCTAATGAACCCCAGAGGTAAGACAGATCCTCAGTCTCTAAAGACCAGAGCCCTCTTTGCTGAATCATAGGATCACCCAAGCCTCCTGTAGCCTGCAGGGCATATGTTAAAACCTGACTGATCGGGCTGGTGAGATGGCTCGGCGGGTAAGAGCATCCGACTGCTCTTCTGAAGGTCCTGGGTTCAAATCCCAGCAACCACATGGTGGCTCACGACCATCCATAAGGAAATCTGACTCCCTCTTCTGGAGTGTCTGAAGACAGCTACAGTGTACTTACATATAATAATAAATAAATCTTTAAAAACAAACAACAACAACAAAAAAACCTGATTGACCACTTTACAACTTCGCAGCAAAATATGGGCCTCTGAAAGGAAAGGAATAGTATTCTGGAAGAAGGAAGGAGGAAGCAGAACGTTGGGAGACCTGGGAAAGGGAAAGCTTCCCTGAAAAAGACACTAAGTCCTAGAGGTCTTCATGTAAGAGAAAAACCAGGGGGACTGGAGAGAGAGCAACTCTTCCAGAAGGACTAAGGTTCAGTTCCTAGTGCCTGTGAGCACAGCAACTCACAGGCATCTGAAACTCTAGTCCCAGGGGACCTACGTCCTCTTCTGGCCTTGCAGGCACTTCATATACATGATATACCTTCATACATATAGACAAAAACATTCACATAAAGTAAAAATATTAAAAATAACTTTTTTTAAAAAGAGGAAATTAGAAAATATTTCAGGCAAAAAAAATAAAAAAACTTTAAACAGGTAGATTTGGATGAAAAGCCTAATTGGATCAAAAAAAATTTGCTGTATATTTCATGTGGTTTTTAAATAAATTTTTTATGTGTATGGGTGGTTTTTTTTTTTTTCAATGTTTGTCTGTATGTCACATGCCTGGTTCCTCCTGCAGCCAGAAGAAGGCATCCAGTGTCCTAGAACTGAAGTCAACAGATAGTTGTGAGCCACCAAATGGGTTATAAAATTCAAAAGCAGGTACTTTAAAAGAGGCACTGCCGGGCGTGGTAGCCCATGCCTTTAGCACTCGGGAGGCAGTGGCAGAGACAGGCGGATTTCTGAGTTCGAGGCCAGCCTGGTCTACAAAGTGAGTTTCAGGACAGCCAAAGCTATACAGAGAAACCATGTCTCAAAAAAAAACCAAAAAAA
>NC_034591.1:103529386-103530535 GCF_900095145.1 Mus pahari | reverse complement strand
CCAGAGGTCCTGAGTTCAATTCCCAGCAACCACATGGTGGCTCACAACCACCTGTAATGGGATCTGATGCCCTCTTCTGGTGTGTCTGAAGACAGCTACTGTGCACTCACATACATAAAATAGATCAGCCAGGGCTAAACAGAGAAACCCTGTCGCAAAAAACAAAAACAAAACAAAATTTTTTTAAAAAGATTAAAACAAAAATCATTTACATATGATCTAAGTGAAATTTCGATCAAAAAGCTCTTCTCTCCCTGACACCCACACAGCCACAGCCACTTCAGCACATGTCTGTTGCGATGTCCACTACCTACATTAAGTTGAGGAGTCCACAGGTTATGATTTATCTAATACTCCCCCATGCTCTGCCAATGTTTAAAGAGAAATGGATGACTGGAGCGAGGTAAAGCAACTTATTTTATCTGCTTGAAGGGCTGGGATGAAGAAAGCAGAAATCCATCCCAGGAGCAACTGAGGAAAGAAAGTCACCAGGGAACCGCTCGCTCGCTCGCTTGCCCCATCCCCTGGAGCCGGGAGGAGGCCAGATGAATGGATACTGAACCTCTGGGCAAGCCTGAATCACTTCCACTCCCTGTCCTCATCCAGAGGCTTTATAAAATAATATTTGAGCCTGAACAAATGTCACTAACACCAAGAATAACTGAAGGCACTGCACATACAGACAGGTGCAGGGGGTTCTGAGTGGCTCCTTTAGAAAATGACAAGTTCACATGAAGCAGTTCTTTTCTTTCTTTTGTGGAAACAGGTTATCACTATGTAGCCCTGGCTGGCCTCAAGCTCTCAAAGATCCACCTGTTTCTGTTTCCCCAGTGATGGATTAATGGTATTTCCTACCAAGTCCTCAACATTTAAATTCTAAAATCCTGCCAGTGGTGGCACATCCTGTAATTCCAGTGTTTGAGAAGCTGAGCCAGGAGGACCCAGAGCTCAGTACAAGATGGGCTACACAGTGACTCTGCACTGAAAAAACACACAAACTGTGGCTTAGTGGTAGACGGTTTGGCTAAAAAAGTTAGAGATTCTATGTCTTTTTTTTTTTTTTTTTTTTTAGGTTTTTCGAGACAGGGTTTCTCTGTGTAGCCCTGGCTGTCCTGGAACTCACTTTGTAGACCAGGCTGGCCTCGAACT
>NC_034591.1:103521400-103529236 GCF_900095145.1 Mus pahari | reverse complement strand
GTGCTGGGATTAAAGGCGTGCGCCACCACGCCCGGCTGATTCTATGTCTTATAACAAGGTCAGCAAAATTAAATTCTAAAACTGACTCAAATTAAAAAATCTGCAAAAGATGCTCACCAGTAGAGAAATCAGAAGATATAGATTCCATTCTGTGTAACCTTGGGTCAGTCACTTCATCTCTCTGGATTTGTCTTGCTCTGTTGGGGGAAAAAAAAGAGAAATAAATACCCACTTCTTGGAATTTTCAATAAAAAAAAATCATATTGCATATGATAAAATGTTTAGAATGGAATCTGGTGTGGCACACCCACACCCACAATCTGTTTCTCTTGACTATAAAAGTGGACATAACTGTGAACTTTAGGATCACAGGAGAGTGAGTAGTGAGACATAGCCATTCTATGGCTTCTTAGCCATAACAATCTTTAATCAAAACCAGGCTTGGTGGCGCATGCCTTTGATCCCAGCACTTGGGAGGCAGAGGCAGCGGATTTGAGTTCAAGGCCAGCCTGGTCTACAAAGTGAGTTCCAGGACAGCCAGGGCTACACAGAGAAACCCTGTCTCCAAAAACAAAACAAAAACAAAAACAAAAAAAAAACGCAAACCAAACCAAACAAACAACAATCTTTAATCAGTTACACCATAACCTGTACAACATCTTAAAAAAAACTAGAAAAAATTTCTAGATGCTTGGGTACTTGGTTAGATACTACGCGCGCGCACACACACGCGCACACACACACACACGCACGCACACACACACACACACACACACACACACACGCACGCGCGCACACGGCCACACCTGCCTGCCATTACTCAATTTTTTAAAAAATTCGTGTCGGGCCTGCATTTTAATTATTCTGCTGCCTAACAAGGGCATTAACTTTCTTCCCAAAACACCTCTTGCCGTTTCATCCTATGGGAAATTCTGAGACTGACAAAAGGCACGTTCTAGAGACTCCAGACCCAGCCCAGTTTCTCGATGGCGACACGTGTCGCCATTTTGTTGGGAAACATGGCCGCCAGCCCTCCCCGCTCGGGGGTGGGGTGGGTGGGGGACGCCACGCTAGCCCTTTCAGTCAGGCACTGAACACGTTCCTTCACACGACCTCCTCCGGGCTGCCTATGGCGGCGGCTCGAGGGGCCGGCAAAGACGACGCTCTCCGGCCTCGCGAGGGCCACGTCCCGGCGGGAGGCCTCGGGGCAGGGCGACCTCCCAAGATGGCGGCCGCGACGCCGAGGCTCGGCCGCCTCCCGAGAGCGTGGCCCAGGCGGCGGGCGGGCCGGCGCGCACGTGCGGGGGGCCGTGGCGGCGCCCGGGCGGTGCGCCCCGCTCCTCTAAGGGCTCGGGAAACTGTCGTGGGACCTGAGACACGAGGGCGGGAGGTGGCGCCTGCGAGGCCTTCCCTAACCGGAGCCGACCGAGTGCAAACAAAGCGTTATGTACATGGACGCCATGCCGGCGGCGCCCGTTCCGCACGCCCCCGGGCCGAGCGCCGCTCGGCGGGGCGGGTGACGGTCGCTCGGGTCTTTCTGCGTCGCGGACGCAGCCGCCGGCCGGAGGCCAGGGTGGGGGCTGGGCCGAGGCGCCCGGACGCCGGGGACGAAGGGGCCCCACGTGCCCAGCAGAGCGCGTGCACGGCCGCCGCGCCGCCCCTCCCCCCCGGAAGCCGCCGCGGGCCGCTCCCGCCCCCCCTCGCTCCCGCGCCTGCGCCCTCGGCCCCTCCCGCGCACGTTTTCCATCCGCGGCGGCCTAGCTCCCGCCTGCAGCGGCCCGAGCGGGTGCCTGTATCGCTCCGCCATCGACTCCTTGGGCAGAGCGGGAAACCATTCTCCGTCCCCGGCACAAAAACAGTACATTTTTCCCCAGTCCCCTGCCGGAGCCGCTGGGGTTAACAAAGCACGTGCTCCCTCTCCATCTCGGCCGGATCCCCGGGTTTGCCCACGGTGTCCGTTTGCTCCCCGACGGCGGGGCCGCGGGGTTATTTTTCTCAAGGCTCGCGCGCGCCGGCGCAGTCTTGTGACCTAAAAAAGCCGGGCCTCTTTTTTTTTTTTTTTTCTCCTTGGGGTCCTGCGCGGAAAGCACTTCCGGGGTCAGAGGGTACGCGGGGTTGAAAGCGGGCTTCCCGCCCCGCCCAGACCGCCGAGGCTGCCGCCGGAGTCGCCACCGCCGCGCCCTCGCCCACCCGCCCGTCCGCCGCTCCCGGTCCCGCTCGCCCCCGCCGCCGCCGCCGCCGGTCCTGCGACGCCGCCGCGGCCTCCCGCCCGCGCCCGCCCGCTCCCGCGGCCCCCCGCTCGCCTCGCGCCGGCAGTTCGGGCCTACTCCTCCCCTCCCCCGCCAGCCGCCCAGGACTTGACCACGTAACGAGCCCAACTCCCGCGGCCCCCCGCTCGCCTCGCGCCGGCAGTTCGGGCCTACTCCTCCCCTCCCCCGCCAGCCGCCCAGGACTTGACCACGTAACGAGCCCAACTCCCGCGGCCCCCCGCTCGCCTCGCGCCGGCAGTTCGGGCCTACTCCTCCCCTCCCCCGCCAGCCGCCCAGGACTTGACCACGTAACGAGCCCAACTCCCGAACGCCGCCCGCCGCTCGCCATGGACGCCGGTGTGACTGAAAGCGGACTCAACGTGACTCTCACCATTCGGCTGCTGATGCACGGAAAGGAAGTAGGCAGCATCATCGGGAAGAAAGGGGAGTCGGTGAAGAGGATCCGCGAGGAGAGCGGCGCGCGGATCAACATCTCGGAGGGGAACTGCCCGGAGAGAATCATCACGCTGACTGGGCCTACCAATGCCATCTTCAAGGCCTTCGCCATGATCATCGACAAGTTGGAGGAAGATATCAACAGCTCCATGACCAACAGTACGGCGGCCAGCCGGCCCCCGGTCACCCTTCGACTGGTGGTGCCCGCCACCCAGTGTGGCTCCCTGATCGGCAAGGGCGGCTGCAAGATCAAGGAGATCCGCGAGAGCACCGGGGCCCAGGTCCAGGTGGCGGGGGATATGCTGCCCAACTCGACCGAGCGGGCCATCACTATCGCCGGCGTGCCGCAGTCGGTCACCGAGTGTGTGAAGCAGATCTGCCTGGTCATGCTGGAGACGCTCTCCCAGTCTCCGCAGGGGAGAGTCATGACCATCCCGTACCAGCCCATGCCGGCCAGCTCGCCAGTCATCTGCGCGGGCGGCCAAGATCGCTGCAGCGACGCGGCGGGCTACCCCCACGCCACCCACGACCTGGAGGGACCACCTCTAGACGCCTACTCGATTCAAGGACAACACACCATTTCTCCGCTGGATCTGGCCAAGCTGAACCAGGTGGCAAGACAACAGTCTCACTTTGCCATGATGCACGGCGGGACGGGATTCGCCGGAATTGACTCCAGCTCTCCTGAGGTGAAAGGCTATTGGGCGAGTTTGGATGCATCGACTCAAACCACCCATGAACTCACCATTCCAAATAACTTAATCGGCTGCATAATCGGGCGCCAAGGCGCCAACATCAATGAGATCCGCCAGATGTCCGGGGCCCAGATCAAAATTGCCAACCCGGTGGAAGGCTCTTCTGGAAGGCAGGTCACTATTACTGGCTCGGCTGCCAGTATTAGCCTGGCCCAGTATCTAATCAATGCCAGGCTTTCCTCTGAGAAGGGGATGGGGTGCAGCTAGAACAGCGTAGGTTCGCTCGTAACCCCCTTCCTGCTGTTTTCCCATGATCCAACTGTGTAATTTCTGGTCGGTAATTCCAGGTTTTAAATAATTTGTAAGTGTTCAGTTTCTACACTTTATCATCCGCTAAGAATTTAAAGAAAAATCACATTCTCTGTTCAGCCGTTAATGCTGGGATCCATATTTAGTTTTATAAGCTTTTCCCTGTTTTTAGTTTCGTTTGGGTTTTTTGGCTCATGGATTTTATTTTCTGTTTGTCGATAAGAAATGTAAGAGTGGAATGTTAATAAATTTCAGTTTAGTTCTGTAATGTCAAGAATTTAAGAATTAAAAAAATGGATTGGTTAAAAATGCTTCGTATTTGAAAGCTGGGAATTACTGTCTTAAGTTCTTCGGTTGCTGCCTGCTTTCCCCCTTCCCTGTTCTTAAGTATGGGGTGCTCGGCGGCCAGGGGGAGGAGGGTGGGCCGCCCTTGTTCCTTGAAGGCTTTCCTTGCCTTATCGCCGAGATTCCCCTCCCTCTGCCCCAACAAAGGAATGGCAGGTTGGGCCTGCTTTGGGATGTTTACAAAAGACGGGTCCCTTCCTGGGAGTGACATCTCCAACCTTTCCAGAGAGTCCTCTGCCCGTTTCTCTGGTGGAAGATACAGGGTTTTCTCAGGTGGAAAAACTGCCCGTTCGATAGGACAGGGTGGATGGAGAGCGTCCTGCCCGTTGTCCCCTACCCCCGTCCCGCGGGGCAAACTTAGCCAGGAACAATAAAATAATCTATGGGAAGGCTTGTGGGGGTGGGGGGCAGGGACTAGGAGGAAGGGGAAGCCAAGGAAGAAAGATGGGCCACAGCTGCAGGGTGGGGGGGTTGGAGGGCCTTGAGTCTGGGCTGACCCCCAACAGAAGGACCACGTGGGGAGGGAGCCATGCACCTGTGGCAAGTGGCCCAGCCGAAGGTTACACCTGTCAAGCAAGGTGCCCGGAAACAAAGGGGTATTTTTGTGATTTTCTTCAGCTGTGTGCAAGTTAATTACTGCAGGAAGTAATCCTGCCTAAGTGGGACAGTCCTCGCAGGAATGTAGACCAATCCAGGGTGTTCAAGTGCGGATTCCTGAGTCCCACTACACACTGAACCAGAAAACTGGATCTTTAACACCCGTTAGATCTCTTTTGAGTTTTTCTTCAGCTTGAGGACAGCTGTAGCAATGCCTAGTCACCAAGTGCCCACCAGCTGAGTCTAGGCTGCACAAAAAGTGCTGACTAGCAGCACTAGACCCAACAGACAGTCAAACAATAGACAATTAGGTGCCAGAGTGGGCAGTTCAAACCCAGGCAAAGGAACTGGGGGGGGGAGGGGGGTTTATCCACAATAAACATTTGTTGATGCTTCTCTGCAGAACAGGAGTTGGGGGTTGGGGTGCAGGCCTCTTTCTGAGGTTCCTTGGTAATGAGGTTTACATACACTATGTTGCTGAGGAGCCCAGGTTATGGAACAGACTTGCTTCTGCCTCATGGCCTTATGCAAAGCACTGAAGTCTGAAGGTGTTACAGGAGGAACACACTCCCTAAACTTGGAACAAAAAGTTTTTGGAACAAGTTTTAGAACGAAATAAACTAGATTGCAAAGGGCCTACTTCTAGGAGCAGGTGTTGCCTAGAATATACGGACAGAGAAGACCTGATTAAAAGATAGGGACAAACTGATGTCTACTAGCCAGGTGTGTCTATAATTCCAACACTCAGGAGGTAGAGACAAGCAGAGCTCTTGAGTTTGAGGCCCCTATGTTGTGAGTTCCAGACCAGTCAGGGCTACATAGGCCCTGTCTCAAACAAAGACAAAAAAAGTATATTATAAAAAATATAAAAATTTGAAGGCAGCCAGGCTTACAGAGCATGAGTTTAGAGATAGCTACGGCCACACAGAGAAATCCTGTCTCAAAAAAACAAAAATTGATGTGTACTTAAATTTGGCTGAGTGACAGGAGGGACATAAGGCCAGTGAGGACCTAGCACAGTGTCTTCTGGAAATTGAGCATTAATCAGGGCCAGTGGACAACAAACTTGTCCTCAAACACAGCCAGATAAGCTAGAGTGGCTAGAGTCCCGGGGAGAGGGAAGTGGCTCCAAACTCAGACCAGCCCTCCTCACCACAAGCCTAGTAATTCTGGGATAATCTGGGCAGCTAAGCATAGGATGGCTCCCCACCTTGGAGAAATGAAAGGCAGGAGCAGACACTAAAGCCATCCAAGGAAGGAGGTTCCACTACATGCCGAGAAGTGGAATCAACCAGGATACACACTGGGGACCATGAAGATAGACATAGGAGAAGAGTGTAGCCCCGGCTTGGGGACAGATGTGTACACAGGCAGAAATACCCCACCAGTAACTAGAAGTGAAAGTCACAGCTAGCAGCAGGTAGAGACCAAGGGGAGGCGCCATTTGGGTGAGAGGCTTAGCACTCTTGGATACTGGTGTTTACACCTGTCCATCACTACCTGACACAGCAGGCCTCAAAAGTAGTTTAGAGGTATAGCAGTTGTGTGATATGCACAAGGCCCTGCATTCCATTCAACACCCAACACTACAATACATGCTTGGAATCGTTGAAGCAGGAGGATAGTTCACTACACAGTGCCACTGAAAGAAGTCAAAAGTCTCCAGGCTGGCGGAGGGGCAGTATGCTGAAGACAATTTTTTTTGGTTTGGTTTGTTTTTTGTTTTTTTTAAAAAAAATAATAAAACCAGATGTGATGGCATAGCCATCAGGAAGCAGAGACAAGTTCTCAAGTTGGAAGACCAACCTGTATATTGAGACACCCCCATTTTAAACCATTAAAACCAACCAAACAGGAAGGAAAAAACAAAACAAAATGGCGAGGTATGTGGCAAAGCCATAAATCCAGGCACTCAGGAGGCAGAGGCAGGCAGATTTTTGTGAGTTCAAAGGCTAGCCTGGTCTACAAATTGGGTTCCAGGCTACCTAGGGCTACATCACAAGACTTCGATTATAAAGAAATCCCTTACCTTCCCTCCCACCCCTACACCATTTCGCCAGGTCTAATGGTTCATGCCTTTGATCTTAGCACTCTAGTAGATACAGGAGCAGTTCAAGGACATCCTCTGCCTCAGAAGGTACAAAGCCAACTTGGGCTATAAGAGATCCTCTCGGGAAAGTAAAGGGAGTGCTACAGGGTCCCTGAGGATTGGTTTAGGCAGTTAATGGTTGCTGGGGGAGAGAAAGACCTTTTATTTGGTTGTGTGGCCACTGGTACAGTGCCCATACTCCTCTTTACAAACCCTCACACGTTGAAAAGAAAGAGGACTGGTATTTGCCCACCTTTGTGAACTCCCAGGTTCCATCACCAGCACTCAGGAGAACACCCTATAATCTCAGCACTCAGGGGAGCACCCTGTAACCCCAGCACTCAGGGGAGCACCCTGTAATCCCAGCACTCAGGGGAGCACCCTGTAATCCCAGCACTCAGGAGATGGCTCCAAGAGGCTCAGAGCCACACCTGGGAATCCTGAGAGTCACCAAATCAGGGTTATGGAAAACAAAGTGATTTTAATCCCAGCACTTGGGAGGCAGAGGCAGACTGATCTCTCTGAGTTCAAGGGCAGGCTGGTGGGCAGAGGGAGTGCTAGGACTGCCCGCCCGCGTTATACAGAGAAACCCTGGAAAGAGATGGGATTGGGGAGAGGGAGAAGGAAGAGAGAAACTGAGAGGCAGACTGGGAGGAATTTCAGTCCCACCACTGCTGAAGAAAAAAGTAAAAGGAGCCAGGCATTGTGGCATGCGCCTTTAATCCAGCACTCAGGTGGCAGAGGCAGACATCTCTAAATTTAAGGCCAGCCTGGTCTCTATATCAAGGCCAGCCATGACTATACTAGTAAGATCCTGTCTAAAACAAACAAACAAACAAACTAGTAAGATCCTGTCTAAAACAAACAAACAAACAAACAAACGAATGAATGAATGAATAGTAAGTTGAAGGGCTGGAGAATTAGCTCCCTGGGTTGTTGTGGGTTTTGTTCGTTTGGGGTTTTGGTTTGGTTTGGTGCTGGGATTAAAGGCAAACACCCCCACACTCAGCAGCTCAGTGGTTAAGAGTGTTTTCTGCTCTTCCAGAGGATGTGTTGTTGTTTTTGTTGTTGTTGTTTTTCTCTTCTTTTTTTTTTT
>NC_034591.1:103497155-103517155 GCF_900095145.1 Mus pahari | reverse complement strand
GGCTCGTGTCATGGGTTTTGTACTGTCTGGTTTTGTGTGTCTACTTGAGACAAACCAGAATCTTTAGAGAGGAAGGAGTCTCCGTTGAGATCGCTGGGGGAGGGTCCAGCCCATGATGGGTGGTGCCATCTCTGGACTGGTGGTCCTGTATTCTATAAGAAAGTAGGCTAAGGGCTGGAGAGATGGCTCAGTGGTTAACAGCACTGACTGCTCTTCCAAAGGTCCTGAGTTCAATTCCCAGCAACCACGTGGTGGCTCACAACCATCTGTAATGAGATCTGATGCCCTCTTCTGGAGGGTTTGAAGACAGCTACAGTGTACTTATATATATTAAATAAATCTTGTTTAAAAAAAGAAAAGAAAGTAGGCTAAGCAAGCCATGTGAAGCAAGCCCGCAAGCCGCATCTCTCC
Organism: Mus pahari; assembly: GCF_900095145.1. Lineage (NCBI taxonomy): Eukaryota > Metazoa > Chordata > Mammalia > Rodentia > Muridae > Mus > Mus pahari. The sequence continues at coordinate 103,516,744 of NC_034591.1, read as the reverse complement.
TCCTGGCCTCTGCATGAGCCCCTGGCTCCAGGCTCCTGCCGTGTTTGGGTTCCTGTTCTGACTTCCTCCAGTGATGGCCTACGACCTGGAAGTGCAAGCCAAATGAACCCTTTCCCTCCCCAACTTGCTTTTTGGCCATGGTGTTTCCTTGCAGCAATAGAAACCCTGACTAAGACAGGTTTAGAAGGTCCTTCTCCCTGCAGACCGTAGTCCCGTCTCTCACTTGGCCCTGTCACAGTCACCCCTGACTACTTCTGCCGCATGGATAACCTTTGCCAGCCCCAGGATGGATGCTGAGTCACTACCCTGAGGCTCATCCTTAGCACAGCCACTGACTCTCTGTGACCCCCTAGAGCTAGCATTCTGTACAGATAGCTCGAGGCCTCTGAACTGAAGCAAGCACACTGCAATACTCTTGGATCTCTGGAGTGACACACCACAAACTGTCCAGTATCTCCTTTGTGCTTGCATCTCCTGCCAGCAAGACAGGAAGGCAGACAGAGGAACAGGCTGTCACAGAAGAGGTGCCTTGCATACTTGGTTTGGGGGACAAGGGTCTCATGTAGCCCAGACCACCCTCAAACTTGATATATAGGACCCAGAACAAGGGTTCTCAACTTTTGGGTCTCGACCCCTTTAGTGATAATATATCAATTATTGTCTGTTGGATATTTACATTCAATTCATAACAGTAGCAACTTACAGTTATGAAGTAACAACAAAATAATTTTATGGCTGGGGGCCACCACAACACGAGGAATGGTGTTAAAGTGGCACAGTATTAGGAAGGCTGAGGGCCACACTCTACACCTTCTGATCTCCAGCTTCTACCTCCTCAGTTCTGGCACTGCAGGCACTCAGCACATCTGGTTTGCCAGAAGCTTGGGAATGGAACCCAGGGTTTCCTTCCTATGTATGAGCTATGCACTCTGCCAACTCCACAACCCTAGCCCACACCTCTGAAACTTTAAATCAGATTCTACCCTTACCCATGCAAGAGAAAACTCATGGGGTCCAGCCTGGACTAAGAAAAAAAGAAGATACCCCTCCCCAATCTTCCTTTTTGACTGTTCCCCTCCAGTTTGCTGTCAAAGTGACTGTCACTGCGGGTCCCTTCAGCCCTCCCTGCAGTTCCCCTGTTATCCTTCTGGGCATCCTTGCATAGGGATATGATTATCCCTGGCTGGGTGCTCCGTCTACACCTGCCTGGGCTTCTAGGACTCCTGTCTCTGCTAATGACTCTGAACTCCATTGAGGATCCTGGCGGTGCTAAGGACTCTGCACTCTGTTTAGAATCCTGGCTCCAATAAGGAATCCCAAGCTCTGGCCCTGGCTCTGACATCTACTTCCAGTGACCTTGGACAAGTTGCTCCTTCCTTCTAGGGCTCAGTCTTCCAGGTCAGAAGACAGCAGGAGATAATATCCACCATTCTCTGGCTGCCTGGGAATATAATGCTGCCTTTGTGGCCCTCATCTCTGCTCTGCCTCCTGACACCAGGCCGACTTCTGACACACAAGCCTTCTGTCAATGCCAGGGAGAAGAGTAGGAGTGAGAGAGCTGGCACTAGCCAGCTTCAGCTTGGGATTCAGGGGGCGGTGGGGGGTTGTTTTGTTTTTGAAAAAGAGTCTCCTGTACCCTAGGTTGAACTCCAAATCGGGAAGATGCTGGGAATGACCTTGAACTCTGGATTTTCAGGCCTCCATTTCCTCCTTTTTTTGTTTTGAGACAGGCTCTCAATTATGTAGCTCTGGCTTGTCCTAAAATTCACAGTGTAGATCAGGTTGGCATCAAACTCACTGAGCTCCACCTGCCTCTCTGTTTGCCTCTGCCTCTCCAGTGCTGGGGTTGCAACTGGGCCCCACCCTGCCCATCCAGCTTAGTATTTAGCATTTGGCATCCGTTCTCTTGGGGGCTTGATAGATGGAGGAAGGAAAGAAGGAAGAAGGAAGGGAGGGAAGGAGGGAGGAGGAGGAAGAGGAGGAGGGAGGAAGAAGGAACAGGAGGAGGGAGGAGAAAGAGGAGGAAGGAAGGAAGGAAGGAAGGAAGGAAGGAAGGAAGGAAGGAAGGAAGGAAGGAAGGAAGGAAGGAAGGAAAGAAAAGAAAGAAAAAATTCTAGGGAGATTTGTTCTAACACTGTTGGTCGTGCCTGCTCACTCCAGAGGACAGTGAATGGGACAAAGATCCTAAAGCCCCTCCTCTCCGTTTTCCTTCTGCCCCAGCAGGGAGGTTCTGAGAGGTCTCTGCCTTTGACCCCTTGGACCTTGGATCTATTTAAGTAGGGACAGAGACTGCCTGTTGTCTGCCTATACCCTTCTGCCCCTCCCAATGGCTGCCCAAACTTCCAGGCATCAGGGGAGCTTCAGCATCTATACCCTAGGACAGTGAACACATTGCCTGCCCAGCACAGGCGTTTACGTATGGAGTCCAGGCTGTCCCAACCTCAAAAGCTGTTTGTTTATTTGTATTGGTATTTATTTATTTATTTATTTATTTGAGTCTTGCTATGTAGCCCTGGCTGGCCTGGAACTTACAGTGTCTGTTACAGAATCAGGTGGTTAATTCACCTTCTCTTCTACGCATGCTTTCTGACTAGGGATAATGGTGCATCTCTTAGGAGGTGGAAGCAAGAGAACGAGGAACTCGAGGTTATTTTCAGCTACGAAGTGAGTTAGAGAGTAGTCTGGGTAATGTAACTCCTGGATCAAGAAAGAAAAGTGGGAAGCCGGGCGTGGTGGCGCACGCCTTTAATCCCAGCACTCAGGAGGCAGAGGCAGGCGGATTTCTGAGTTCGAGGCCAGCCTGGTCTACAAGCTTGTGGACGTTGTACATCGTGGTGCGGAGCCTAGTGCGCACCACGATGTACAACGTCCACAAGCAGTTGGATCCAGATCCCCTCCCCTTTGTTCCCAAGCACTGAGATTATAGGTGTGTACTTCCCCACCCAACTGAAGTAGATAATATTTTGATGCCATTTTATGGGTGAGAAAACCAAGTTCTGCCCTCCTCCAATCCTGAAGGGGCCGATCCCAGATCACAGCTATTGAATAAATGCAGCTCCAAGCTGTATTTCTAGTGGCCTGTCTCATCAGGCTGAAAAAAACAAAACAAAACAAACCCCAAAACTACCTTTAGGCACATTGTCTTTTGTTTTTAGCAACTTAAATTAACAGGGTCTTACTATGTAGCCCAGGCTAGCCTTAACACCATGGGTGATCCTCTTGTCTCAGCCTCCCAAGTAATGGGGTTACAAGCATGAACCAACATGTCTGACCGTTCTTAGTAACTTTTTGTTTGTTTGTTTGTTTTTCAAGACAGAGTTTCTCTGTGCAGTCCTGGCTGTCCTGGAACTCACTCTGAAGACCAGGCTGGCCTCGAACTCAGAAATCCACCTGCCTCTGCCACCCAAGTGCTGGGATTAAAGGCATGCGCCACCAGTGCCCGACTCTTAGTAACTTTTATTGTCCAATTTTCAATTTAAAAAACAAAACATGCGGGACACGGTGACTCATGCCTGTAATTCCAGCCCACGTTCCCACACAGAGGATGAGACACATGACTATCATGAGTTCCAATTCAGCCTGGACAGAAGGAGCCTCTGTTAGAGATGTAGAGCCATGCAAGCATGATATAAAAGTGGCATTGTGGCCAGGCAGTGGAGGTGCATGCATTTAATCCTGTCACTCGGGAGCCAAAGGTAGGCAGATCTCTGAGTGTGAGGCCAGCCTGGTCTACAGAGCGAGTTCTAGGACAACCAGGGCTACACAGAGAAACCCTGTCTCAAATAACAAACAAAAACAAAAACCATTGTGCACCTGTACCTAAAGCCCTGGGTGAGGATGGAGACAGAAAAAATCCCAGGGTTTCCTGACCAGCCAGTCTATCTACTGAGTGAGCATCAGGTTCAGAGAGACCCTGTCAGACAGCCTATCCCCACACATATAAATAAAAGATAAACACATAAATAAAATAGATCAAAATCTGCAAATTGAGCCGGGCATGGTGGCTCACGCCTGTCTCGAACAAAACAAAACAAATCTGCAAATTATAATTTTTAAAATGCTTCTTTTATTTTTTTCTTTAAATTTGAGACAAGATCTTCATATGTTTCTCTGACCATCCTGGAACTTACCATGTGGACCAGGCTGGCCTCAAACTCAGAGAGATCCATCCACCTGCCTCTGCCTTCCAAGCACTGGGACTAAAGATGAGTGTCACCACATCTGCCATTTGGAAGAGAGGTAGTGGAGATGGGAGCCAGGGTCTCACATACACTAGGCTAGCAGTCTGCATGAATGTCGGGTACTTATGAAAAGTCCTTCTGCTGCCTCTGCTAATGCCCCCAACTCCTTACTTTATGTGTAGTATGCAGATACATGGTTTATTTTTATCACACAGAGACCTTAATATACCATAAAATCCATTTTACTTATTTGTGCCTTATTTGGGGGGATGGTGGGGAATGAACCCATATCCTGGAGCTGTGCCACCTCCACTCATGTTCACTCCTTTGTTCATTTGTTTATTTCAGTTTTTTTCCCACAAGGCAGGGTCTCACCATATAGTCCTGAAAGTCACCATGTAGAACCACATTGGCCTCCACCTCCAATCCTGCTTCCACCTCCTGAGTGCTGGTGTCAAAGGCATGTGCCCCATGTTGTGCGTGTGTTTGTGTGTATATATGTGTGTGTGTGTGTATGTATGCGCATGCATGAATGTGGGTGCCTGCCAAAAGTGGGTGCTAGGAATTGTTCCATCTTCTGCAAGTGCAATAAGAGTTTTTAACTGGTAAGCCATCTCTCTCTCTCTCTTTTTTTTTTCCCAAGACAGGGTTTCTCTGTATAGCCCTGGCTGTCCTGGAGCTCACTCTGTAGACCAGGCTGGCCTCGAACTCAGAAATCCACCTGCCTCTGCCTCCCGAGTGCTGGGATTAAAGGTGTGCGCCACCATGCCCGGCTAAGCCATCTCTTTAGCCCCAGGATTTTGTTTGCTTGCTTAAGTGCATGTGTGTCTGTGTGTATGGGTGCGGGGGAGGATGTCAGAAGCTAGAAAGAATACAGGATTCCCTGGAGCTGGATTGTATTCACTCACCACTTTAGAGTGAACTATTTAGAAAGTTGTAAAGTTGGGCTGCAGAGATGGCCCAGTGGCTAAGAGCACTGACTGCTCTTCCAGAGGTCTTGAGTTCAAATCCCAGCAAAGATATGGTGGCTCACAACCATCTGTAATGGGGTCTGATGCCCTCTTCTGATGTGGCTAAAGACAGCTACAGTGTACTTATATATAATAAATAAATAGATTTTTTTTTAAAAAAAGAGTGCTTGCTAAAAGTTGTGTAGTTGTCAAAACTGAAAGTCATCACTGCTGGCTTACCGCAGACATTACCTCCTGCAAGGTAGCTTTCCCAGCCCAACCCTCTCCTCCATCCCCACCGCCCTCTGGCTCTCCACTCTCTCTGCACTCATCCCCCTCCATCCTCCCTCCTTCCTTCCTTACCTGTTCCCTCTTACTCCCATCGCATAGCACTGTCCTCCAAACAGAGAAGCGCCATCTTTATAAGACCAGCTGTCTGCTCGTAAAAGATCATCACAGCTGGGCCGGTTGCCGGTTGAGCCCTCGTTTGAGGAGAGAGTGGAAGGGTCACTGGACCCTCACTTGAAGACACCCACTCCCCCCACCCTCCAGACACAACTCGTCTGCCCTAATTGCAGCTAGACTCCAGGCCTGGGAAGGCGCTAGAGAGGGTCAGAGAAGGGGAGTTTCATTTTCAGCTGTGGGGAAGCCACCACCCATGCTGAATGCAAACTTTCCAGAGTGGCTGCTTCAGGGTCACTCATGCTTCTGTTTGCTAGGAAGCCGGACAGGATAAACGCCTTTCTTCCCCAGGATGAATTTTGGTGGAATTGAACTTTTTTTAGCTGGTTGGTGGTGGCTCACACCTTTAATCCCAGCATTTGGGGAGTCCAAGGCAGGTGGGTCTCTGAGTTTGAGGCCAGTCTGGTCTACAGAGCGAGTTCCAGGATTGTCATCATTAGGTCCTTAGGGCAGGTAGGCTTGTTCACAGCTCCCCAAGGAAAAACTTGTACAAGTTCCCATCCTCCCTCACCTGCCCCCCCACCCGCGCCCCAGCTTCCCTCACCTCCAGCCTCCAGCCTCCAGTCCTCGGCAAACACTTATCTACTTCCTGTATTTGCCGACAGAACATTTCTCACCTGCGGTATTGTAGACAGACTACTTGGCCTTTGTTTCTGACCCCTATCGGGTAATGCAGAATTTCAAAGTTTATCCATGTTGTGCAAGGATCAGGGCTTCTTGCCTTTGTATGGTAAACAGATTCAGATCCAGATGCAGTGTGGTTATGCAACATACAGGTATGGTGGCCATTACTGCATTTATCCATTTACCAGAACCCAGGCTGGCCTCAAACTCACAGACCTCCTGTTTCATTCTGCTGAATGTTGGGGTATGGCTCAAACTAGCCTCCAACTCACTACTAGCAGAGGGTAGCCTTGACCTCCTGATGCTTTTGCCTCTACATCCTCTACACCCAAAGTGCTAGGTTTCAGGTGTGTCCAACTGTACCCAGCCTATGAGGTTTGTCATTATTTATCTCGTTGTTCTTGCCATACCTAAAGAAAGAGTTCAAAGTTATGAAGGGTTTTATAGCGTGAGGCTGGGGAGATGGTTTAGTCAACAAAGTCTTTGGCACACAGGCATGAAGATCTGAGTTTAGGTCCCCAAAACCCACCTAAAATCTGGATGTGGCAATGCTTGTATGTAAGTCTGGTTGTCAGGAGTTGGGGACAGATGCATCTACAGGACTCACTGGCCAGCCAATCTAGTCAAAACAGTAAGCTGCACTGAAGAGACCTCATTTCAAAAAGTAACGTGGAGGGCCTATGCAATGAATGGCTCAGCAAGGTGCTTGCTACCAAGCCTGACAACCTATGATCAATCTCCATGCCCCAAGACAGGGCTTCTAATGTAGCCTTGGCTATTCTGGAACTCATTCTGTAGACCAGGCTGGCCTCGAACTCAGAGATCCACCTACCTCTGCCTCCCCAAGTGCTGGGATTGAAGGTGTGAGCCACCATTAACCAACCAAAAAACATTTAAAAAAAAAATAAAGATCTTGTTTTTAAGTTATGTGTATGTGGGTGTGCATACATTCATGGGAGTGAATGGGTGTGTGTGTGTGTGTGTGTGTGTGTGTGTGTGCCCATGCACATCAGGGGCTTCAGATCCCCCTGGTGCTGAAGATACAGGCAGTTGTATTGTATGATATCAAATGTTGAAGCGAGTGTTGCTTGTGCTGGCTCGTGCAATCGGAGCATCAGGACAAAGCCCACAGAATAAAGACAATGAGCGCCCTCTTTGCAGTCCTGGCCAGCGAAGCTCCCTGGGCGTAAACTTTTGTGGCAGGAAACCAGACACTATGTGTAGAGGGATGGAGCCTGCTCCTGCCCCCAGGAGCTGTCCATGAGACAGTTGAGACAGTTGAGGAACTTACCATCTGCTCTGGGAAATGAAGGTCTCAGAGGCCATCTTTGCTTCTTAAATTTATTTCTTTATCTATCTTACATTTACTTACATGTTTTATGTGTATGTATGGGGAGGGGCCTCATACCCCATACCATGCATGTGGAGGCCTGTAGACAGCTCACAGGGGAGCTGGTTCTGGGAGTTGGTTGGTTCTCTCCTTCCACCATGTGAGTCCCCTGGGAATTGAACTCATATCCTCAGGCTTGGTGGCAAAAGCACTTTCTCTACTGGGCTCTCCTCCCCAGTCCTTGAATGTCCTGTTTGCTTGTTCTATTGATTAGGACAGGGTCTCCTGAGCCCAGGCTGGCCATGAACTACATAGTGTCACCTTGAATTTCTGATCTCTTTTCTCAGTGCCTAGCCCACACTGTGCTAGGCTTGAACCCCTTGAAAATGTTAGGCAAGAGCTGGGCGTGGTGGCCCAAGCCTTTAATCCCAACACTTGGGAGGCAGAGGCAGGTGGATCTCTAAGTTTGAGGCCAGCCTGGTCTACAAAGTGAATTCCAGGACAGCCAGAGCTACACAGAGAAACCCTGTCTTGAAAAACCAAAAAANAGGGTTACAAGCAGTCTCTGAGCTGGTGCAGCAGCTGGTGACTGTGGACCAGATTATAGTGGCCAGAAAGACTCCTTTGTACAGACAGATCACAAACCCCACCTTGAATGCTAAGGTATCCTCGCCCCTGAGAGCAAAATTCTTTGGAAAGTACGTGTAGCAACACACTAAATAAAGAATGGTCAGGATTGCAAAGTGAAAAAAAAAAAAAAAAAAAAAAAGAAAGAAAGAAAGAAAAAAAGAAAGAAAGAAAATGTTAGGCAAGAACCTTACCAACTGACCACATCCTAGCCCTGCAACTGGTGGTTTTGAATTTGAGTTACTGTGTGCTTGCACTAGCTGTTATCATTGAATCGGGTCACATGTCGCTGTCCCAGATAAACTTGAGGGTCTTTGGTACCAAGGAGGCATCCTGGCCTCACAATGAATAATGGGAATTCTAGAATCAATAGACTAGCTCTCTAAACAGCCTTCTGACCTATGACAAGTTACTAAATCTACACTTGGCTGGTGGTAAACCTTGTAAAAACTGCAGCTATTATGATTATAAAAGGCTGTTTATTGTGCCTTCAGACTCCCCTTTTGTTTATTGTATCCTATTTGTTTTGTTTGTTTTTGTTATTGTGTGTGCTGGTATGTGAGTGTGCCTGTGGCATGACATGCACTTGGAGGTGAGGAGACAACTTGATTGTTTTCTTTTCTTTTCTTTTTTTTTTTTTGAGACAGGGTTTCTCCGTGTAGCCTTGGCTGTCCTGGAACTCACTCTGTAGACCAGGCTGGCCTCAAACTCAGAAATCTGCCTGCCTCTGCCTCCTGAGCGCTGGGATTAAAGGTGTGCACCACCACTCTCAGCTTTAATTCTTTTCTTTCTCTCCTCCCTCACCCCACCCCCATCCCAAACCTCACTATGTAGGCCAGGCTAGCCTTGAATTCATAGAAATCCTCACATTCCTGCCTCCCAGGCGCTGGGGCTAAGAGCATTCACTACCACACCCTGTCTTCAGAGGACAATTTAAGAGCTGGTTTTCTCCTTCCACCATGGGAGTCACAGGGAACAAACTCCGGTGTTCTGTCTCAGTCCCCAGTGCCTTTACCGGGGGAGGCAGCTCATCATCTCTCAATCCCCAGGCTCTTTTTGTTTGTTTGTTTGTTTGGGGTTTATGTGTGTGTTTTGTTTTGTTTTGGGGACAATGCATCCTAGACTGGCTACCAGATGACTATGTAGTCCAAGCTGCCCATGAACCCCACCTCCCTACCCCACCTGTGTGAGTGTGTGTGCCTATGTTGTGTATGTGTATGTGCATATTTACATGTGTGGGTATATTTATGTGGTATGCATGTGTATGTTTGTGTGGGTACACATGCATGTTTGTATGTGTAGGTACACATGCAGTGTGCTGTACATGTCTGCACAGGTGTGTACACATGTGTGCTATGCATGTGGAAGCCCAAAGCTTATGTCAAGAATCATCCTCAATCATTCTTTCACTTTTTATAGAGGAAGGATCGCTCCTCTCTTTTGAAACACGGTTTATCTGTGTAGTCCCGGCTGTCCTTGAACTCGACTGACTTGTAGACAAGGCTGGCCTTGAACTCAGAGATCCACCTGCCTCTGCATCCCAAGGGCTGAGATTAAAGGGGTGCATTACCACGACTGTTGAGGAAGGATCTCTCAATCAAACCCAGGGCTTGCCATTGATATGGCTAGTCATGTGATCCAGTTTTTCTGGGGCTCCCACTCTAGCTTCAAGGGCTGAAACTACAGGCTGGCTGCCATGTCCCTTGTACATTTGTGTGGGTATCTGGAGATCTAAACTCTGTTCCTCTTTTGCAGCACGTTCTTTAAGCACTAAGCTATCTCCCCAGCCCCGGCCTTGATGCCCTCCCTGATCATCCTACCCTCACTTTCAAGGGCTGGGATTACAGCATGCGCCACCATGATCCGCTTCAAATGGCCCAGTAGCCAGATTGTAAAAGTAAGTGGAAGGGGCTCAATGGTGAGCACTTGCCTGCCATGAGAGGGCCTGGGTTCAAGCCCCAGGACCACAGAACAAATAGGTGAACTCAACTCCTACAACTCTGTTCACTTAACTCAGATAATGGTGTTACTTCCTATACTGTCACTGTAGCTGCTTTCCATTGCTTTTGCCCCCCATACTAAGTGTTTAAAACTAGGTGTATGTTTTACTTATTTATTGGTTGATTTTTTTTTTGAGGCAGGGTCTCAGATATTCCAGTTGACTTCCAATACCACACCAAGTTTATGTAATGCTAAAGATAGAACGCAGGCCCTCATATATACCAACCAGGCACCCCAGCAACTGAGGGCCATTTCCAGCCTCCATTTTACATCTTCATGCAGATGGCCACATTTCAAGTCTTGAGCAGCCACACAGGCCAGTGGTCATTTGTTGGCTGAGGAGGTTTAGTCTAGGTGTTCAGCATGACCAAGCTCAGAAGTGAGTTCCAGGGCTGGAGAGATGGCTCAGTGGTTAAGTGATTGCTCTTTAAGAGGTCCTGAGTTCTGCTGGGTGTGGTGGTGCATGCCTTTAATCCCAGCACTTGGGAGGCAGAGGCAGGTGGATTTCTGAGTTCGGGGCCAGCCTGGTCTACAAAGTGAGTTCTAGGACAGCCAGGGGTATACAGAGAAACCCTGTCTCTCTCGAAAAACCAAACCAAAAAAAAAAAAAAAAAAAAAAAAAGAGTGTAAGAGATTAAGAGAGAGTGTGGTGGGGCTGACCACCCATTTTTATAGTCTTCACTGTTGCTAGGAAACTGGGGAGGATTTTAGCCTGAAGGTCAGAAGTTTGGGGCCATTGCTTAAGTGACTACTGACCATGATTTTTTGAGGGGGCTGTGGGGGGTGATACCTTAGACAGGGGCCTGGAGTTCAAGGAGCATGAGGGAACACCTACCCTGTCATGTAAGTGAATTATGACCATCAGGGTTCAGACCTCAGCTCAACTAGAGATCAGCCTGCAATTCCCCACATTTCCCCCTTTGTTTTTATTAGAAAAAAATGGGGAGGTGTCACTGATGTGACTGTGTCATTAATTGTGAAAATTTAGAATGGAGTTGAATTATCAGAAGAAATATANTCCTGAGTGCTGGGATTAAAGGCGTGCGCCACTACGCCCGGCTTAAAATAAATAATTCTTAAAAAAAGAAAAGAAAAGAAAAAGAAAAGAAAAACTATATTTAGAAGGGAGTTCCCAGTAAACTTGTTTCTCTGACTGGGCATGGTCCCTGTAATCCCAGAACTCTGGAAGCTGAGGCAGGAGGAATTCAAGGCCAGGCTGGCCTACATACCAAAGCTTTGTTTCAAAAAAAGATTTTTTTTAAAAAAAGTGCTCTTTGGCTGGTTGTGTCTCTGGGTCAGGTCCCCTCCTCCCAGCCACTCCTGAGCTGGGCTCAGTCGAAATTCCTCCTAGCCTGAAGCTATTTTTTTAGAAAGCCACCCGTAGACACACCCAGCCATGACAGAAAAATGCAACTGTGTGCTAGCCTTGGCAAATCACGTGCTAGAGCCGTATCCACACTGAAATGAACTTCATGCCTGCTCAAGAGAAACATGGGTGTCCCATACTTTTTATAAGATGAAAGAGAGAGAGAGAAAAGTGTAGCTGTGCCATGAGCTTTTTATGACTAGATTTTGAAAAGGTCACATGTTTAGCAGCAGAAGTGGCTCGCTGGTTAAGAGGGCTTTCTGGTCTACCAGAGAGAGGCCCTGCATTCTGTTTCTAGCAACCAGGCCAGGAGGCTCACAAGGCCTCTAACTCCAGCTCCTGGAGATCCAACGCCCTCTTCGGGCCTCCAAGGGCCCCTAAGCACACAAACTACACACATACGCTAGAACATTTTTAGAGTCACGAGGAGTTTAACCTATATAGGAATCCCCACATCTTTGCAAGCTTGCTTGCTTGCTTACTTGGAAAGTCAGTTTTTCATTGTTTTGCTTTTATTTTAGTTCAAGACTGGACTTGAACTCCCTATGTAGCAAAGGCTGCCCTTGAACCCTGGTCTTCCTGCCTCTACCTCCACTGTCAGTCCTTAATTGTTCCAGTAAAGAGAATTGTTTTAATTTTATGAAAGCATCTGGGGACTGGGGATTTAGCTCAGTGGTAGAGCGCTTGCCTAGCAAGCACAAGGCCCTGGGTTCAGTCCTCAGCTCAAAAAAGAAAAAAAAAAAAGAAAGCATCAGGTTGGCCCTGGGGCAGGGTGGGAGGCTTACAGCCATCTTCACTGTCTAACTCTTCCCACTGGGCCCCACCTTCTGGGGGAGGGGAGTTGCTATCCAAGGCCCTCCCCGCGCTGCAGCAGGAGTCACCTCGTCCCAAGGTAAGTTCAGCTCCGCACTCAGGGTTGCTTTTCCTTTCAGTCGAGTAGGCACATCTGTATTTGTGTACACATACACACAGGCTCTCCCCACACACAGACTTACAGCACCACATACATTCTCTCTCTCTGTCTCTCAGTCTCTCTGTCTCTCAGTCTCTCTCTCTCACACACACACACCACATACATAGACACGCAGATTTACACACCACACATACACACAGATACAGAGAGACTAACATATCACATAATAGACACACACACACAGACTTACACGCCATATATACACACAGACTTACCATAGACACACCACATACATACAAAGAGACTTACATACCATACAGACTCACACACACATCTCTCTCTCTCTCTCTCTCTCTCTCACACACACACACACACACACACACACACCACCTACACAGAGACTCACACCACACATGAACATCACATTCTCACAGTGATCTGCCTGCCTCTGCTTCCTGAGTATTGGGAGTAAAGGCCAAGGCCTGGAAAACATGCAAGGCCCGACCTTGGCACTCTTGTGAGAATAGTTTTGTCCTCATACTCTGGAAAGCATCTCAGGAGCCCAGGACTCTCTTTAATCACTCAGAAATTCTGTTCCATAGAAAGATGTCAATACACACACAGGCTTGCACCCATGAGCTCAGTCAAGTAGGTCCCCATGTCCCAGGGCCCCAGAACTGGAGTCTGAGAGAACATAGCGTCTCTGGCAGGGAAGCCAGTAGTGGAAGTTAGGAACTCAGATTCTGCCTTGAGGCAGAACAAGGCAGAATCTCATCCTGCTGTGGGGGTGGAGGGAGAAAGTCACACCCCTTCCAGAACCCACTGCTCCAACCACAGCAGCAGAGACTCTCCTTGTTGCCTCTCCACTGGGCTGAACACTCACTCAGTTCCCCTGTGTATTAACTCAGTATTTTTTACCACTACATTTATTTATTGTGCATATGTGTAGGTACATGAATGCACATATGGAGGTCAGAGGACAACTTGCAGGACTCAGATTTCTTCTTTTACCATGTGGGTTCCAGGAATAAAACTTCTTTACCCACTGAGCCATCTCACTGGCCTTCAAATCAGGATTTTTGTGGGTTGTTTGTTCCTTTTTTTTTTTCCCCTGAGACAGGGTTTCTCTGTGTCGTCCTGGCTGTCCTGGAACTCACTCTGTAGACCAGGCTGGCCTCGAACTCAGAAATCTGCCTGCCTCTGCCTCCCAAGTGCTGGGATTAAAGGAGTGCACCATCACTTTGTTCTTTGTTCTTTGATGTTCTTTGTTCTTTGATGTTTGTCCCCCCTCCCCCAACCCCAGACAGGGGCCTCTGCCCCTGCTTACTATGGCCTCCAGCTTACTATGTAGAGTGACCTTGAGGTCCAGATCCTCCTGCCTCCACCTCCCTCACACTGGGATGACAGACTGACAGACAGACCACTGTCCTTCACCTTTTACTTCTGTGGCCTGGGAAGCATGGCTGCTCTGTAGAAACACAGGGCAGCTTGGAAAGCTTCCAGGCACCTCAGAGACTCCTGAGGTATTTGTAGGTATCCACTGTGGGGAGAGGATGGGGCTGAGAACTCAGGAGGTTGGGAACTCACCGTTCTTGTGTGCTCTGCCCACTGGAGGAAGAGCTGGCAGCCTGCCCCTCCTCCCAGACGACTGGCTCCCCTGTGGTTCTCCTGGATGCTCAACCTGTTCCACTGTCCTTGCCCTTCAGCTTTTGGGCACCTTTCTGTCGCCACCTGAGGAGAGAAGAGGCTCCTCTCTCCTCCCATTTAGAGCTTCTCATGCCTTCTCTTCTGGAAAGCTTCTAGAAGGAGCAGCCCTACCGGAAGCAAACCTCACCTTTAGTTCCTTTGCTTTTGGCCTTTTCTCCAGAAGAATGGGTCACCTACCCACTACCCACTCTATCTTTTTTTTTTTTTTTTTTTTTCCCTGAGACAGGGTTTCTCTGTGTCGTCCTGGCTGTCCTGGAACTCACTCTGTAGANCAGGCTGGCCTCGAACTCAGAAATCCGCCTGCCTCTGCCTCCCAAGTGCTGGGATTAAAGGCGTGCGCCACCACTGCCCAGCCACCCACTCTATCAAGTCAGTGAGCTTAGCCAGGCATGGTGGTGCACACCTTTAATCCCAGCACTCGGGAGGCACAGGTACCCCAAGATGAGATGAGAAGTGTCAGATCCCCTGAAGCTGGAGTTACAGACAGTCATAAGCCATCTTAATGTGGATGCTGGGAATTGAACTTAGGCCTTCTGGAAGAACAGCAAGTGCTCTTATTCACTGAGCCATCTCTCCATCCCCATAAATAATTTTTTTAAAGGTAAAAAGGGCTTGGAGACGTAGCTCAGTTGGCAGTGTTGGCCTGGTATGCACAAAGCCCTGGGTTTGATCCTCAGCGCCACACAAACTGTGAAGGGTAGTGTCTGGGAGGTTGAAGCAGGAAAGCCTGAACTAAGATCATCCTTAGCTATGTAGTTTAAGGTCTGAGCCACATGAGGGCCTGTCTCAAAAAAACCTAGAAGTTAAAAGTTGCTATTTAATGCAGGTATCAGTGGGACAAATGAGGGAGGGCGTCCTGTGGGAAGGAGGAGCCCCATGAGTGCCTTCTTTCACAGGTGGGAGGGGGCTGCCAGAAACTTTAATGTGACTCAAGTCCAACTCTAGGTTTAGCCAAGAGCTCTGCATTTGACTAGACATGCCTTCCAGGGGCCTGAGAGGAGACTGACTTCACTAGTCTGGTCCCATTCATGATTTATTTGTAAATATTGAAAATAAGCCAGCAATGGAAGGGTGACACTCTTAGCGTATCTCATCATACTTACCCAAACAAGTTTTTGATGGATTAGATTTAAATAATAAATAAATGGAAACATGAAATGCTAAGGGAATAAACCCCAGTAAGTTAATTTAAAAAGAGAGAGGCAGTACCCAAAGATTCTCAAGTGGAAACCATAAACAGAGAGACCAACAGACAGGCCTAGTAGTGCACGACTTTAATCCCAGCACTGAAGAGGCAGAGACAGGAAGATCTCTGAGTCTGAGGCCAGCCTGGTCTACAAAGGGAGTTCCAGGACAGCCAGGGCTACACAGAGAAACCATGTCTCAAAAAAACAAAACAAAACTGAAAACAAAACAAAAAGACCAATAGATGGAACTTCTTAATGAGTCGGCACTGCAAGCAGAAGGCAGCTGAGCCAAGGTTGGTGTAAGTCATGTGTGCTGGTGTAAGTCACACGTGTGCTAGTGTAAGTCACATGTGTGATGGTATAAATCACATGTGTGCTGGTGTAAATCACACATGTGCTGGTGCCTGTGCTGGCTAATTGTATGTCAACTTGACAGAGCTACAATAAGTGTTCTCAACCTGTGGGTCTCTATCCCTTTAACACATCAGATATCCTGCATATCAAATGTCTACATGATGACTCATAACTAACAAAATTACAGTTATGAAGTAGCAACAAGATAACTTTATGGTTGGGGGTCACTGTACCACGAGGAACTGTATTAAAGGGTCACAGCATTAGGAAGGCCAAGACCTGAGCTAGTGTCCTCTGAGATATGGCAATCTCAGTTGAGAAAATGCCTCCATACTGCCAGGCCTTAGGCAACCCTGTAGGGCATTCTCTTAAATAGCAATTGCTGAGCAGGGCAAGACCATTCTGTGCCACTTCTGGGCCGTGGTTCTGATTCTGAGTAAGCAGCATCCCTCCATGGCCTCTGCATCAGCTCCTGCCTGCAGGTTCCTGCCTGGACTCCCTTCCATGATCCACAATGATGTATAAGTGCAAGCCAAATGAATCCTTTCCTTCCAAAGTAGCTTTTAGTCATCACATTCCGTCACAGCAATAGCTTTTTCTGGACTTAGAGGGCAACGCACACGCGCGCGCGCACACACACCCCACATGTTTTAGAAATAAGCCTTAGGAACAATAATGATAAAAATTGTCGGGCGTGTTATTATTATTATTATAATAATAATGATAAAAAATTTTTTTTTTTTTTTTTGGTTTTTCGAGACAGGGTTTCTCTGTGTAGCCCTGGCTGTCCTAGAACTCACTCTGTAGACCAGGCTGGCCTCGAACTCAGAAATCCACCTGCCTCTGCCTCCTAAGTGCTGGGATTAAAGGCGTGCGCCACCACGCCAGGCCCATGATAAAAATTCTTACAAAGAAGATCTTGCAGGTGTGGTGGTGCACATCTGTCACCTTGGCTACATAACAAATTCCAAGCCAGCCTGGGACACATTCAACACATTAATGCTACTACTAATAAACAAAAGGAAAAAGAGCCAGGCTTAGTCCAAGGGAAGGTTAATGTGGCATTTTGCTTTTACTACAGTGTTTTGGGACTGAATACAGGGCACATATTCGCAGTCCCTAAATAAGACAAAAGCAACAATACAAAAAAATAAAATAAAAAATAAAAATAGTGAAATATGAGCCAGCAAGATGGCATAGAGAGGAGAGATGTTTGTCACAGCCTGATGACCTGGACTGGATTCCTGGAATCCATGAGCTCCCACTTGCAAGCAGAGACCCAGCTTCTACAGACTGTCACCTGACCTCCACATTCACACAGTGGTGCCCAGAAGAGCACACAGCAATGAAGCTGAGTCAACTATTCTCAGTGAGATAAGCCGCTTGTTGAATGCACAGCACAAACTGCTGAGCCATTTCTGCTTCCCCTTCCACTAATGAAGGGAAAAGTAGGATGCCGCCCTGCAATTGGTTTGCTTGTTTGTTTTAACCTACCAACCTAGCAAAGAAAAGTCTCCAGTGTGGTTAAGAATGTGGGAAACGAGCCAAGGCTACATACAAAGACACCGTCTCAAAAACAAACAAACAAAAAAACCCCAGCAAGAATGTGGGAAATGAATCTGGAATGAGGAAAATGTCTGTATAGAGAAGCCTGTCACCTTATGTGAAAATCCACTTTGTGTAAAATCTGCTTTACAATACGTGTGTGCTGTGTGAGCATTAGTATGTATATGAGGTTCAGAGGACAACTTTTGGGAGTTGGGACAGTCTTTCTTGATTTTGTCACTGTGCCTTGTACTCCTGGCTGGCTGTAAGCTTCTGGGAGGATCTTCCTTTCTCTGCTTCCTTCTCAAATAGGATTCCTGGGATAACAGACATCCAGTACCACATCTGACAGTCTCCATAGATACCAGGGATTTGAACTCGGGTTCTTAGGGTGGTGTGACAAGCATCTTCACCTGGCCAGCCATCTCACCACTCCTGTTATTTTGTTTTTGAGGAAGGGTCTCTTGTAGGCCAGGCTAGCCTCCAACTTGTAATATCTCTAAAGATGGCCTTGGGCTCCAGGCCCTCCTGCTTCATTCTCCCAAGTGCTAAAACAACAGGCCTAAGCTGATAGGATGACTACCATAAATGGCTTCCTTTTTCTCCCCCTTGCCTCTTCCTCCTCTTTCGACAGGATCTCTGTGCACTGCAGCCAGGCAGCACCTGCCTTGAACCCTGCATTGTGCTGTCCCAACCTCCTGAGTGCTGGGACCACAGACTTTAGGCTCCATACCTGGCTGCTTGGTTTTTGAGAAGATCTCCCTCTGCAACACTGACTGGCCTGGAATTCCTTATACAGATCAAGCTGGCCATGAAGTCTCGGCAATCCTCCTGCCTCTGCTTCCCCAGTGCTGAGGTTACAGGTCAGTACCATCAGGCTTGAGCATGGTAGTAGGCTCCGAGAAGGGTTCCTGAAAGGACTGCAGTCAAGTGATAATTCTGTTCATTTGTGGTTAGTGAGAACATCCTGTCAAACTGTCATACTCTACTTTCTTTTTCTATGACTGTCTCTTGTCTGAAGAAACAGGTCACAAGGATTAGTGTCTCTTAACTAAGCTCCAACTTCTTAGATTCCCGAATCCCTTGCTGAAATTATGGCTCTAAGTTGGTCTCACCTCAGTGTACAGACAGTGCCCTGCCAGGCTCCACTTTGTTGGCCTGAACCCAGGGAATCTAATTAGTCAGGCCGAGTCTCCAGCCTTCTGATCAGGTGAGAGAGCACCTCGCACGTCCATCACTCACTGACACCAACATTGCCCTGCCTCCTCCTTCAGAGCTTGTGCTTGTTCCCCAAGGACATGGAGGTATCATAAAAAAATCATCTGTGTAAGTTTGAGGCCAGCCTGGTCTACAGACTCAGTTCCAGGTCAGCCAGGGCTTCTCAGAGAAACCCTGTCTCGAAAGAACAAACAAACAAACAACCAGACAAATCACCTCTATAATCCAGGCCTGGTGGTATACATCAGGAGGTAGAGGCAGGAGGATGGCAGAAAGGCCTAGACCGGAATGGTCAATATAATGAGTTGCAGGCGATTGGAACTACTGAATGAGATCCTGTTTCAAAAAATATTCACAGCCTCACAGAAGTCATCTTCAAAGATGCACACTGCAGTGCACTCCTGTAACCCCAATGCTCTGAAGTGGGAGCAAAAGGGTAAGCCTCTGCTTCAGAAAAATAAAACACCAACAAAAGGCCTTAAAGCAGGCGTGGTGCTGCACAGTTGTGAGCCAAGCACTCAGGAGCTGGGCCCAGAGCATAGGGTTCCAAGGCTATCCAGGTTGGTTTGTTTTGCTTTTTTTTTTTTTTTTCTCTCCAAAATAGGGTTTCTCTGTATAGCCTTGGGTATCCTAGAACTGGATCTGTAGACCAGACTAGCCTTGAACTCATAGAGATCCACTTGCTTCTGTTTCCTGAGTGCTGGGTAGCTTCAAGACTATCCTCAAAAACCTAGTGTGATCTTGTCTCAAGGAAAACTGAACAAGACCACGGATGCACCTGCACCTCAGTGGTAGACACATGCTGGCCCTGGGCTCAGTCCACTCATCTTCATTACAGCTCAAAGGTGACTTCACTTTTAATTGTAAAATAACCAAAGAAGCCAGCTGTGGTGGCATGCTTGTGATCCCAGCTTGGTCTACAGAGCGAGTTCCAGGATAGCCAGGGCTACACAAAGGAATCTGTCTCAAAAAAAAAAAAAAAAAAAAAAAAAAAAAAAAAAAAAAAAAGCAAAGCAAAACAAAACAAAAAAAAGAAGCCAGCTGTGTAACCTGGGAGTGGTGGCACACGCCTTTAATCCCAGCTTTTAGGAGACAGAGGCAGGCCGATTTCTGAGTTTGAGACC
>NC_034591.1:103490471-103496561 GCF_900095145.1 Mus pahari | reverse complement strand
TTACCTGACACTGTGGGGGGACCCTGCTTAATGGTGTCACACTTATCGGACACTTTGAGGCCTTATGTTGAGCACCATCTAATCACAAAGTAAAATAAAATAAGAGAAAAGAAACACCCCAAATAATGCACAGGAGGCCCAGTGTAGTGGCAAGTGATTTTAATCCCAGCTCTTAGGAGGCAGAGGCTGGAGGATTTCTCTAAGGTTGAAACGCATCTTCCTAAGTTGGCCAGTGTGGTCTTGAACTCATGCTGTAGGACAGCAACAGCAGACAAGACAAGGCGGCCAGGGCTGGTGGATATTGGACTGTGAGTGTAGCAGATGTATCTTCCCAGCATCCGGGAAGACATCGCCTTAAAACTGGTTGGGTCATCTGTCACAGTTCACTGCAGTCCCCTCTCCCTTTACACCTGCCACAGTTTCCTGGGAGTTGGAGGAAGTGAGGGTTAGGGGTCAATGAGAAGGAGTCCTGCTTGGGAAAGAGAGACAAAGAGCCCATGCTTCTGCTTCAGGGAGGAGTGGGCAGCCCTCTGTTCCATAGGAAGAGTTTGTTGTGATGGCTCACAACCGCCTGAGACCCTTCCTGGTTGACAAGGGTCTACTTCAGCCTCCTGACAGCTGGGAGTGCAAGCATGTCCTACCATGCCTGGCTGGGCTCCTTATGGATGTTTGTTGTTGTGGAGGGGTGAGGGTTCCCTACATACACAGCCCTGGCTGGCCTGGAACTCACTCTGTAGACCAGGCTGGCCTTGAACTCACAGAGATCTGCCTGCCTCTGCCCCTTAAGTGCTGAGATTAAAGGCAGGAGCCACCTTTGCCTTGTTCTTTTTAACTTTATTTAATTTTATTATGTGTACAAGTGTCTGCCTACATATGTGTATATGCACACGTGTGTGCCTGGTATCTAAGGAGACCAGAAGAGGACATGGAATCCCCCAGGAACTAGAGTTACAGGTAGTTATGAATTGCCGTGTGGGTGCTAGAATCCAAATCCAGTGCCTCTGCAAGAAAAAGTGTTCCTAACTGCTGAGGGGGTCTCTCCAGCCCTGTGGGCTATTTGTTAATTTCTTTTTAAGAAATACAGGTACTTGAGGGAGCATTCTGTCCCACTTTACTGTTCCCTTGTTTACATACATACAAACACACACACACACACACATTCATACACACAAAACATACAGTGAAAGAACAAGAAATCAGACAGCTTAGTTTTGTCTGCTGCCCCCAGGGAGTCTCCCACTCACAACGGAGCTCGGGGACCCTTTCAGCTTGGGTACTGCAGGGATGGAAGTGAGACTCGGTCTTGCATCTGACCCTGCAGCAGAAATGAACTAGGACAGACCCTTGGCTGCCTGCTGGGATAGAGACCTCAGCTTTCAGGGAAGAACTGCCCATCCTACCTTTCAGTGGACCATCCTGTCTTCCTCCTCCCCCGCCCTCTCCTCACACAAGCCATCTGGAGAGTCAGTAGTTGAGGAACTTTGATCTCTTTATCTGGAAGGCAGGAAGATGGGCCTGCAGAGCCTGAGGGCTGTGAGCAAATGCTTTGCACTTTTCTAGCAGTTCCTGCTAAGTGGGGCCTTCCCATAGGAAGGCTGCAGGGGAAAGGGCAAAGGGTGGGTGGGTGGGCAAGGGGGGAGGTCTTTGGAAGGAAGTAGCACATAGGGTTTGGAAAACTACACCCTAGAAACATAACCCTTCATGGGCTGAGGCTTACTTACTGCGTCAGTGAAAAGACCCTTAAGGCCAGGGACACAGCTGGTTCCAGGCCCTGGCCTTGTCCTCAGCCCCACAATTCTAGCACTGAAGAGGCAGAGGCAGAAGGATCAGGAGTTCAAGATCACCCTTGGTTACAAAGTTCAAGGTCAGTTTCTGATACAGGAGACTAACAGAAGCAATTTTTTCCCCCAGTGTATGTGAGCGTTTTGCTGGTGTGTATGTCTGCTCACCAGAAGGTCCTTGGAATTGGAGTTATAGACCCTTGTGTGAGCATCCATGTGAGAACAGAACCAAGGTCCTCTAGAACAGCAACACATCTTTCTTTCTTTTCCTCCTCCCCCTCCTCCTTGTCTTCCTCTTCCTTCCTCCTCCCCTTGCCTCCTCCCCCTGCCTCCTCTCTTCTTCCTCCTTCTCCTCCTCTTCCTCTTCCTCTTCCTCTTCCTCTTCCTCCTCCTCCTCTTCTTTTTGGAGACAGGATTTCTCTGTATAGCCCTGGCTGTCCTGGCACTCTCTCTCTGTAGACCAGGCTAGCCTCCAACTTGGAGAGCTACCTACCTTAGCTCCCCAGTGCTAAGATTAAAGGAGTGTACTACCATACCATGTCTGGCTTGTAAGAAGTGTTTTTACCCACTGAGCCACCTCTCCAGCCCTCAATAAATATTTGGCTGGGGCTGAGGGTGTACTAAATGGTAAAGTACTTTGAGTAGCATGCACAAGGTGCTGGGTTCTATCCCTAACACTGAATGCATGCATACATACATACATACATTTGCCACGGGTGGCGGCACTCAGGCGGCAGAAGCAGGTGGATCTCTGTGAATCTGAGGCCAGCCTGGTCTGTCTTAGCCTTAGCCCCTGCTCCTCATCATTACCGCTCTCCCCCCCACCCCCACCCCCACCAAAAGAAAAAAGTGGAGGAGCTCAGCGTGATAGCCCATGCTTGTTATCCCAACACACCGCAGAGGCTGAGGCTGGAGGCTTGCCATGAGTTTCAGGGTAGCCTAGAATACAGTTGAGTCCTGACTTAATGTTTGTAAGACCATGAGTTCCACCCCTAGCACAGCCAAAAATTAAAACAAAACCTAACAAAACCCCGCCAAGCAACAAGTAACAAATCAACTTCGCGAGTGAGCCGTGCCTGCGTTAAAGTCCAGGAAATTAATGATCATGGTAGAGCTTTTCCAAAGCTATTCAGTTTGCCACGAAAACAAAGATTCAAAGTGCTTTGGTACCTGCCACGGAGGTCCACGCTGTTAACCCCAGCACCCCAGGAGAGTTCAAGGCCAGCCTCAGCTACACAAGGGGCTCTGAATTAGCTTGGCCTGCATTGAGACCTGTGGGTGTTTTTGTTTGTTTTTTTTTTTGTTTTGGAACAAGGCCTGGTGGCTCACCCCTGGAATCCCAGTGTGTGGGAGATGAAGGCAGGAAGGTCATGAGTCAAAGTCGTCTTTGGTCTTTGGCTGAAGAGTTCAGAAGCAGCCTGACAAATGGGTCCCTGTCAGAAAGAAAAAGTTCCGGAGAGAGAAGAGAGTGTGCTCTGGAGTTGGGGCGCTGCCTGTAATACCTGCAGCCATGAAGCTAGGGCTGGCCTGGGTTACAAAGCCAGACTCTGAGTAAAACGCAAAACTAAAATCAAGCCACGCAAAACAATACTTGGGTATAAAAAGAGTTAAAACCTCAAGCCCGAAGTGTACACCCCCCCCCCCGCCCCAACCCCCTCAACCCCCACGCCTCCCAAGGCCCTTTGGAGTGGTTTCCTCCGGCTTGCTTCCTTTGTGGCTTAGTGTTTTGTTTGATTTTCAGGGCTGGGAAGCGACTCTGTCACCAAGACCAAGGGCTACGTATTGGAAGGACATGGGGGTGGCTCGGGGACCGGAGGAGGAGCTACTACAGCAGACCGGCAGGATCCAGCGCAGCCAGGACCTTCTTTCCAAAACCCGGTGGCTTGGATACTGCTGCTGCTGCTGCTGCTGCTGCTGCTGCTGCTGCTGCTGCTGCTGCTGCTGCGCTGTCCACCAGGCTGAGTCTTTGCGGTCAGGTTTCAAATTCCCAAGAGAATCTGAGTTGTCCACCTGGGTCAGGTGTCTGCAACCCAGTCTCTTTTCTTCCCCTCCTCCTCTCCATCTCCTCTGTCCTCTTCTCTCTTCTCCTCTCTCCCCTCTCCCCTCCTCCCTCTTCTCTCTTCCTTCTTCCCTCCCCTCTAGCTGTTCTAATGTATTCCAGGCTGGCTTCCCTTACTTACTCCCTTAGTAGCCCAGGATGACCTTGAACTTGTGATCCTCCTGCCGCTACCTCCCTGGAGCTGAGATCACTGGGCATGTCCCACCAAGCCCAGTTTCTGTGTAACTAGGCAAGCCAGACATGCCAGGCAAGCTCTGTACTGACTGGGCTCCACCCTGAGCCCAGAGCTCTGCCCTCCTGAGACTTTGAAGGGAAGTACTTTGTACAGCAATCCCCCAGAAGGCTATTTTCTGGTGGAAAAGTTGCCAGGAGTGTCCTGTCACTCAGGAGGGCGAATGGAAGGGTCATGGCTATAAATTCATCCTGGAGTTCAGGCTGTTCCATTGGGTTTCATCACAGTCAGCAGTTACAAAGGAGGCGGGCCAATCTGCAGTGCCCATCGCGTTGTGTCCCAGAGGAATTAAAACCCTAGTAGTCAGGCAGGGCGTGGTGGCGCACTCCTTTAATCCCAGCTCTTGGGAGGCACAGGCCAGTGAATTTCTGACCAGCCTGGTCTACAGAGTGAGTTCCAGGACAGCCAGGACTATACAGAGAAACCCTGTCTTGAAAAAAAAAAAAAAAAATAATAATAATAAAAACCCCTAGTAGTCCATCGGTGAGGGGCTGCTCAGGGTGGGGCTGCACCACTCACTCACTAGAACCCTTAGGGCTCTCCCTAAAGGAAATAGAAAGACCAATGAGATGGGTTAGGGTACAAAGCTGCTTCCAAAAAGCCTGCCTCAGCTCCATCCCTGGGCCTCAGGGAGTGGAACAGAACCAACTGGTGCAAGTTAAGCTCGCTCTTCTGTTTCCTATACACAATACACACATGCAATTCAAAACAAAACCATGCGTCATGCCCTTGACCTGGTGGAGCTGTGTCTGGTTCCTCTCACTGCACACATATGTAGACAGTCCTAATGATCAGGAAGCAAAGGTGTGAGTTAAACCACACGTTTGCAGCGCTGTCCAAATGTACTGGCCAGTAAGTAGCTCAACAACCTTTTACGGCGGCCTGTTGCTTCTACTGTTGAGGGTTTCAACTGCTTCGTTTCTTTCTTTTTTGGGGAGGATGGAAGCCAGATAGAGGGAATTTTTTTTTTGTTTTGTCTTGAGACAGGGTCTCATGTATCCCAAACTGGCCTTGAATTTGCTATATAGCTGAAGATAACTGTTTTATGGACTGCTGGGGATGTAGCTCAGGGCTTTGTGCTAGGTGAGCACTCTGCCAACTGAGACCTTGAACTCTCCATCCTCCATTAGTCCTGAGACTACAAGTATTTGCCCCCTCCCCGCCCAACCAGTTTTATTCATCCCATCTCTACTTTATTTGAAATTATGTGTATTTGTGTGCTAATGAGTCCAATTGCCCGAGAGGGCAAGGTGTTGGCTCATCTGGAGCGGTGTTACAGGAGGTTGTGAGTACCTCACAGAAGGACTTGCTGGGAATTTACCTCTGGGGGTTCTCTCCCCTTGAGTCACCTTCTCCTGACCTCTTTGTCACTGTGTTCAGTGAGTGGATAAAGTCACCTGAGGAGTCTCCAGTCTCAGGCTACTGCCACTCTGTCCATCTGTCCTCCTGCCTCCAGCCAGCCTTCATCTGTAAGGAATGTATCAGGTTAGTTTCTTTGGCCAGGGTAATAATGTTCCTTTTAATTGAGTTCTGACTACAAGAAGAGCCAAGCTGGAGCCCATTCTGGTGAAGGTTTCCCAAGTCAAAGCAAAGCCCAGGGCTAGGGGCAAGAGCCCCCTCCTCCTGCCTCCTCACAGGGAACCTCAGGATTGAAACCACAGCTTGGGCTCTGACCTATTACGTGTCAATCAAAGGTTAGTTCAGCCTGAGTGCCCCGTGCCTCTACAGATCTGTGCTCCTCATCACCCCTTACCATGGGAAACGCCTGAAGGAAAAAAAAAAAAAAAAAAACAGACAGGAAGCAGCAAGATCCCAAGAGAATCTGCCTCCTTACAGAGGTGGAGGGCATGTGTGTATGTGTGTGTGTGTGTGGGGGGCTCCTTACAGAGGTGGAGGGCATGTGTGTGTGTGTGGGGGGCTCCTTACAGAGGTGGAGGGCATGTGTGTGTGTGTGTGTGTGGCTCCTTACAGAGGTGGAGGGCATGTGTGTGTGTGTATGTGGGGGCTCCTTACCGAGG
>NC_034591.1:103482486-103488446 GCF_900095145.1 Mus pahari | reverse complement strand
CCTGGAACTCACTTTGTAGACCAGGCTGGCCTCGAACTCAGAAATCCGCCTGCCTCTGCCTCCCAAGTGCTGGGATTAAAGGCGTGTGCCACCACGCCTGGTTTAAATATAAGGTTGACTATATATATATATATTTTTTAAACCACCATGTGGTTGCTGGGATTTGAACTCAGGACCTTCAGAAGAGCAGTCAGTGCTCTTAACCACTGAGCCATCTCTCCAGCCCTCCCAGTGTATTTTAAAACCCCATTTGTCGAAGTTGTAAAGCTGTAGAAGGTTTGGCGCAGTGCAACTGACTCCCCTATAGTTAGATGAGCTGGGGGAGAGGCTGCCTCAGTCCTTCCCCCTCTCACGCCTTATCTCAGAAACAATCATGGGTGTGTTGAAGGTTGTCCACCACAGTGCAATCATGGAAACCCCCTGACTGTCTTTTGGTAGGAATGTGAGGATTTCCTCTGTGCTTTAAAAAAGGGAAGTTAATGAGATCTCTTACAAAGCCAGTCTGGGGACTTAGGCGGGGCACCTCTTCTTGAAGTCCCTGGGGACTCCAGTTTGCTTAATCTCAGTGGGAAAGACACTGGAGACTGAGGCAGACTCTGAGGCTCTAAGTCTGGGGCCTCGGGTTAACAAAATAAATGAGTAGCTGGCAAGATGGCTCAGTTGATAAAGGTACTTGCCTTTCCACAACCTGAGTTCAATTCCTAGGACTTATGTGGTGGAAGGAGAGAGCCTACTCCTATGCTGGAGCCCATGTAGGTTTACAACTCTCAGCCCTTCTGCCACGGCCTCCGTCCGGAATGCTGGTACCACACGTGTGAGCTATCATACTTGACTGAAGGTTGGGTTTCTATCGTTATATTTCCTCTTTTGGAATAGGGTCTCCTTTTGGAACTCAGACTAGCCTGGGATTCGAAGTAATTCTCTCACCTCAGCATCTGAAAATGCCTGAGATTACAGGTGTGTGCCGCCGTGCTAAGTCTGACTAGACGTCTTCATTTGAGAAAGCCGAGGAGGCAGAGCTCTCGGAAGTGAAGAGGAATGCATACAGGCTACAGATGATCTGAGCTGCGTTGCCAGCACCCGGGTCAAACAGCTCAAAACTGCCTATGCCTCCTGCTCCTGAGAATCCAGTGCCTCTGGCATGTCTGACGCCTGGACTCACGTGCACATACCCACACACAAACACATAATTAAAAATAATAAAAGTTAAGCCCTGGCTTCCATCTTCAGCACTACATAAACTGAGTGTAGCAGCCCATATCCACAATCCCAGAACTCAGGGAGCTAAAACCCAGAGGATCAGAGTCTGCCTCAGTGAGGTGACAGTCTGAGTCAGCCTGGGTCAAACAAGACCCTGTCCAATAAAATTTAAAAAGAAATAAGAAAACCCCAGGCAGGCTATGTGCACCTCTAGTCCCCAGCATTTAGGAGACAGAGGCAGGGGGATCTCTATCGAGTCCCAGGCCAACCAGGGCCACATAGTAGACCTTGCCTCAAAATAAGAGGTGGGGCTGGGATCATAGTTTAGTAAAATTAGGAAGCCCCTCTACTTTGCATCTTTCCCCAACTTCAATAACAACAACACCTGTCTAGAGAGTAGGGTATGTTTCC
The DNA here is from genome assembly GCF_900095145.1 of Mus pahari. Lineage (NCBI taxonomy): Eukaryota > Metazoa > Chordata > Mammalia > Rodentia > Muridae > Mus > Mus pahari. Next base: position 103,486,835 of record NC_034591.1, on the reverse strand, counting down.
CCATACTTAGTTCTAGCTCAGGAGGCAGAGGACATAGCTATGATATATATATATATATATATATATATATATATATATATATATATATATATATATATATATATATATATATATATATACTAGCTACACAAAAAATATTATATTTACTTTATATGTATGAGACCTACATTATGTCTGTGTACCACTTTCATGCCTGGCTCCTACCCTACTCCTATCATTGGATACCCTAGAGCTGGAGTTACAGATGGTTGTAAGCCACCATGTGGGAATCAAACCAAAGACTTCTGCAGGAATAGCCACTGCTATCAACATCTCTCCAGCTCCAGCTCCTTCTTGTTTGTTATTTTGGCTTTTCCAGACAGGGTTTCACTGTGTAGCCCTGGCTGTCCTGCTCTGTAGTCCAGGCTGGCCTCAGACTTCCAGAGATTCACCATTCTCTGCCTCCCAGTGCTGGAACTAAAAGCATGCCCTGATGCATGGCTAGTATTTTAGTTTGCTTTCTATTGCTGTGATAAAGACCGTGACCAGAAGCACCTGGGGGAGGAGATGGTCTATTTGTTCACAGGTCACACTCCGCCATCAAGGCCAGAACTTAAGCAGAGGCCATGGAGACACCCTGCTTACTGGCTTGCTCAGCCTGCTTTCTAATACCACCAGCTCCACCTGCCCTGGGGTAGCACCACCTACAGAGGGCAGCCCCCCTACGTCAGTCATCAATAAAATGCCCCACAGACTAATCTAACATTTTCTCAAATGAAGTTCCATCTTCCTAGATGACCCTGGCTTGTACCTACTTGATAAAAAGAAAAAACTAAAAACAAACAACAACAACAACCAAGAACAGCAGCTTTGAGAGCAGCCGAGACTTCCCAGTAAGATACTGTCTCAAAAAAAATAAAATAAAATAAAAAATGAAAACAAGCTGGGTGGTGGTAGCACAAGCCTTTAATGCTAGCACTAAAGGGCAGGTGGATCTGAGTTCAAGACCAGCCTGGTCTACTGTTCGAGTTTCAAGACAGTAGGAGGGGTAAGGGAAGGAGTGTGACAGCATGGGTACGGTGAGGATTAACACAGTACTGACGGCATTGTCTTTTATCAGCCCAGACACTCTGCTAAGCAGGTTAGCACCTGCGTTTCTTATGTGGACAAACTGAATCTTAGAAATGTTGTTCGTGGGGTTACAGAGAGACTCAGTAGTTAACAGCACTGGGTGACATTCAGCTCTCCACACCCAGGTCTGCAGTGCAAAAGAATCCATAAGTCCAGTTCCAGTGGGTCTGCCACCCTCTTTCAGCTTCCTGACTCATGAATAGGAAAATATTTTTAAGACAGGGTCTCACTATGTAATGTTGGAACTATGTATGCCTGGGACTATGCAGGTCTTGAAGTCACAGAATATCTCCTGTCCCTGCCTCTCAAACTCTGAGATTAAAGTTGTGCACCACGAGAGTGAACAGATACATTAGGCTGAGGTAAGTTCCCCCTCTCAGGGGTGGCTTCCTCTTTTGGAAGCAAAATGCTGAGCCCAGGAAGGGTGTATTCCAGGACCCTGCTGCTTGGTTAGCAGCTGAGCCCTGGAACCAGTGCTGTACATTTGGGCAGCCCCTGGTGCAGTACCTGCTGGTGAAGGTGGCATTAAACAATCAGGCCAAAAGAGGACGGGGAGAACAAGAGAGCTCACTGGGTAACAGACCCTGACACCAAGCCTTCAAAAAAAGGAGGCAGAGCCATGCAAATACCTGTGAGTTTAAGACCAGCCTCAGTTGCATAGTAAGTTCTAAGTCAGTCAGGGTTACATGTAAATGTGTTCCTATCTAAATAAATAAATATTGATCTTTAAAATGGTTAGTTGAAATAAAAAACAAAACAAAACAGGGCTAGCAAGGTGGCTCAGTGTCAAGGGGCTTGCTGAGCATGCCTGGAGAGCTGAGCTCAGCCCCCAGAAGGCACGTAAAGTGGGAGAAGCCACCCAGAGTTACCCTCTGACCCCTACATGTGTTGGTACCCACCCACAATAATACATCATTTTTATTATTTTGTCTATTTTTTTAAAGATGTATTTATCTTATTTATATGAGTATACTGTAGCTGTCTTCAGACACACCAGAAGAGTACACCAGATCCGCATTACAGATGGTTGTGAGCCACCATGTGGTTGCTGGGAATTGAACTCAGGACCTCTGGAAGAGCAGGTGGTGCTCTCAACCTCTGAGCCATCTCTCCAGCCCCTTATTTTGTCTATTTATTTTGTTTTTTTTAAAGATATGGTTTCTCTGTATAGTCCCGGGTATCCTGGAACTCACACTGTCAACCAGGCTGGTCTTGAACTCAGAGCTCTGCCTCTCTGCCTGTGACTGACAGGAGAGTGCTGGGGTTAAAGGCATGTGCCTCCTTGTCCCTCCGTTTTGTTTTAGTTTCTTATTTAAAACTATTTATTTTTAAACTGGGGCATAGATGGTGCACGTCTTTAACCCCAGCACTTGGGAGGCAGAGGCAGGCAGATCTCTGTGAGTTGAAGGCCAGCCTGATCTACAGAGTGAGTTCCAGGTCAGCCAGGGCTACACAGAGAAACCCTGTCTTGAAAAACCAAACCCAACAAAACCAAACCAAACCAAACCAAACAAACAAAACCAACAACAGCAACCTCAGCAAAATGAAGGGACTAGAGAGATGGCCCAGTGGTTAGGAACACTGACTGTTCTTCCAGAGGTCCTGAGTTCAATTCCCAGCAACCACATGGTGGCTCACAACCATCATCTGTAAAGTGATCAGATGATCAGATGTCCTTGCCTGGTGTAACTCAATACAGCTACAATGTACTGATATACAAAATAAATAAATAAATAAATAAATCTTTTAAAAAAAATGAAGAACTCAGAAATGAAATATGTGGCAAGGCCCACATCCTATCCCAGGGCTCCAGTGCTCTAGGCCAGAGCAATAAATGAAAGTCCACCTCCTGGAACCCAGGCGCTCTTCCCTGGATTGTTGCTTGCTATTTGGGGACTGGCTCAACAACAACTGGTGTGATAAGAGGTGGATAGGACATTGTGAGGGACAGTCAGGCTGGTGCTTTGACCTGGCAAGGTGACAACTGAGGTCCCACAGGATCCCTTAGTCAAGGTAGTTTGGCAGCAGAGCCTGCAGAGGACAGCCAGAGAGAGCAGGTGTCTCTGAGAAGCTGCAGCCGCTGCCAAGCAAGCTCTGTCTTTTCTGCTGCCCTCCCTGGGGAGGGAAGCCAGTGGTCAGCAGACAGGACTTCTGTCTGTCCCTTTACATGGGCACACAGTAACCAAGCAATTACAAAGGACTGTTAAGCTGTGCAGCAGACGGGAGAAGAGGACGCTGAGGCAGCGTCTCAACTTACTGGGCACCCTCTAAGGATGAAATTGGAAGCATGAGAGAGGCTCAGCTAACCAAGGTTCTGCAAGAGGAGGAGGTCAGGGCCCAAGCAGGTCAGCAAGTGGTCCAGGCTGGTGCTCCTGTAAGCAGAAAGTCGGGATGAGCGAGGTCAGAGCCTGCAGGGAGCCTGTCTGGCCAAGTAGCACTATGGGGTGCTCTGGCTGCGGGTTGGAGGCAGGCATCTTGCAGGCCTGTGATGCAAGACCAGGAAACAAAGGGATTGGGACACCGGTGGCCTCCGTGCTCACTAAAGCTACTTGGTAAGAGCTAAGAGCAGAAGGCAGGGGGCAGAGTGCCCGCTAAACTAAAGTAAACACCACGTGTTCGTGTGGTGTGCTTGAGAAACTGGATGGTGTGTGAGCTGTATGCACTGTGTGGTGTGCGCCTGTACACAGTGTTTGTGTGTGTATTCCGTTGTGCGGCCTCACGGAGGGTGTGCAGACACTGCATGTCTGCTGTGAGGCCCTCTTCGTGCTCACAGACGACAGTGGAGGCGGAGGAGGAAAAGGCAGGGGGTTCTCAATGTTTCCTACATGATAGTACAAAGCCGGACCCGCATGTTCTGTGCAGTAAGTCTGGGACCCAGCAACTCTGCCTGTAAGCAGACAAAGACTTTTGCGCCTGCGCTGTGCCCTCCCAGGCCCGCCCCAGCTCAGCACCCCTCCTCTCCTCCATAACCATTTGTTGCCCACTTCCCTTTTCTTGCTCTTGCCTCTACCTCTAGGAATTTGCCCAGTCGACATAATATGTGTAAGCAGGAGCTTGGATACTCGCCTTTGCTCAGGCTCATCTTGCTTAGTGCAATGTTTTATGTATGTTGCAACATTTGATAAGAGCATCCCTTAAAAAATTATATATATATATATATATATATATATATATATATATATATATATATATATCTATATCAAACCTCATGATATGGGCACAGGCCAGAAATTCCAGCA
>NC_034591.1:103481452-103482475 GCF_900095145.1 Mus pahari | reverse complement strand
AAATTCCTGCTCTGGAAGTTGAGGGTCAGATCTTGTCTCTTTCAAAAGGCAAACAAAGTAAAAGGCTGAGGGATAAGAGAAGAGCCCTTGGTTTAATTCATTCCCGGTGTGGAAAAGAAATAAGTGACTATATGAATAATGTAAAAACAAAAGATGAAGATAAAATCTTTTCCCTAGGGCTACCAAGGTAGCTCTGTGGGTAAAGAACTACAAGCCAGAGAACCTGAGTTCCATCCCAGGAGCTGGTATAAGGGAAAAGGTGAGAAGTTGTCGTCTTTCACATTCCTGCAGTGGCATGCACTCCTTCATCCACACTCAATAATGAGAATGGCAAAAATAAAATTATTTTTTAAATATTTTACTTGATGTCCCCAAACTTATTTTAACATGTAACTAATTTAAATGCAAATACAACATGGCACGTGTTCTTTATCTTTTGTACTTGGTTGTGTAAAATCAGGCTGGCCACATTTCAAGTGCTCAGTGACCACATGTGGGAACTGGACTGAACAGGGCTGGAGCCTAGAATGTATACGCTGGACAGATCTGGAATCTTAACTACATATATCCCTCAGTACTTTACTAGGCTGTGTGACCCTGCAAGGTACAGCCTCCTTCTTCTTCCTTTCTTTTTCTCTTACTTACTTTTTTATGTCTAAAGACTAGCATGGTCTCAATTCATTGAGTCTCCAATAGTTCAATCAAGATAGGTGGCTTAGTCAAACTTACCGCAGCCTCTGTCCTTCCAGGACTGATGGAAACCCTGCCAGCACCTGCTCAGCCCGAGGGTTTGAGCAGCTGTGGCAGGAACTGGAACCCTGATGGAGTTTCTTTGGATGGAGACTCCAGTAGAGGCCACAGTAACCCATCCTGCCTTCGTAAATCCAAGGATGGAAAAGTGCCCCCCCCCCCATCTCTTTGCTTCTCTGTGCGGTACTGGGAACTGCAGCCCCGGCTTTGGACATGCTGGGTAAGCCCTCCACACGCTCCTGTCCGCCCACCTATTTCTTTTTTTTTTTTTTT
>NC_034591.1:103479445-103481441 GCF_900095145.1 Mus pahari | reverse complement strand
ATTTCTTGCTACTTTGTTGTTTGTTTGCTTTTGAGACAAGGTCTCAAGTATTCTAGGCTAGTTTCAAACCTACGTGAGGATAACTGTGAACCCTTGGTTCTCCTGCCTCCACTTCCAAAATACTGAGACTACAAGTGTGCACCACAAGGCCAGGCTTATGCAGTGAACTCTACCAATGATGTTGCATCCCCAGCTGTTTCCATGTTTTGATCAACAAAATGGAAATAATAATACTCACGTTATAGGGCAAATCTGAGGGCAACACCTGAAGCACTTAATACATGAATCATCATGCTTGTTAGCAGTAGACTGTTACGAAGGTGGATTAATAAGAGTTTGTGATTAGGTTGGCGCTATCTCAACTCTTCCCATCACACGAGGCAGCTTAGAGACCCTAGACAAGTTAGCAGGGTACAAGATTGCCTGCCACAGAGCCATGGAACAAAATGCTCCCATTCTTTCTTGTAGGTAGGGAACAGATAAATAATACAGTATGAATGCAAATTCAAAACAAGTGACCAACATGTGAAGTGGTTTTAGTTTTCAAAAGCAGGCTTTGGCTGGGGATGTAGCTCAGTTGGTTGAATGCCCCAACTCCCAATTATGGGCCTGAACACCTGAAACCCCAGCACTTGGAGGATGTAGTCAGAGTAGTCAGGGTTCAAGATCAAGTTACCCTCCGTTGCTTAGCAAGGTAGAGGCCAGCCTGGGCATGTGTGTCTGTGTGAGGGTATCAGATCCCCTGGAACTGGAGTTACAGACAGTTGTGAGCTTCCATGTGGATGCTATGAATTGAACCTGGTTTTCTGGAAGAACATTTAATTGGTAGGGTGCTTGCCTGGCATATCCAAGCCCAAGGTTCAGTTCCCAGCCCCAAAAAACTGAAAGGGAGGGGGCTGGAGAGATGATTCAGCACTTAAGAGCACTCACTGCTCTTCTGGAGGTCCTGAGTTCAAATCCCAGCAACCACATGGTGGCTCACAACCATCTGTAATGAGTTCTGATGCCCTCTTCTGGAGTGTCTGAAGACAGCTACAGTGTACTTACATATAATAAATAAATCACTGGGCAGGAGCAAGCAGGGCTGGAGTGGGAAAGAAAGGTTGAGAATCCTAGGAATTGGAAAGACTTAAAGGAATGAAATCCATGTGACAAGCATGTTGGCCTAAAGGACACCTTCTAATTTGCCCAACTCAACCTTTTTCTCTTTCTCTTTCTCTTTCTCTTTTCTTTTCTTTTCTTTTCTTTTCTTTTCTTTTCTTTTCTTTTCTTTTCTTTTCTTTTCTTTTCTTTTCTTTTCTTTTCTTTCTTTCTTTCTTTTTTTTTGTTTTTTTTTTTGTTTTTTTTTTTGATGAGAGTGGGTCTTACTATGCAGCTCTGGCTAGCCTAGAGACCAGGATGGCCTTGAACTCACAGAGGTTTTTCTGAAATTGCCTCCCAAATGCTGGGATTAAAGGTATGTACCACCATGTCTGGCCCAATTCAACCTTTGTAGCCCCTGGGGAAAGGCTACAAATGGAGACCAGTCCATTTGTAGAATCTGAAATTCTGCAGATGTCATCACTCACTGAACCTACTCTCTCGCACATCTAGATAATCCACCACCAGCATGATGACTGGCTTTGTACTAAGGCTGAGATTTCCTTAGCAGTACTAAGGACTAACCTGGGCCCTGTCCACGCGGGAACGCTGTGGGGACACAGCTGTAACTCCAGCTCTTTGCTTTTGCATGCTGAGACTGAATCTTCTGAAGTTGCCCAGGCAGGCCTGGAACTTCTAACTCTCCTGCTTCAGGCCCCCCGGGCACTTCACATTACTAATGTGTGACATTCCAGTGAAAGAAGAGCCAATTTAAAATTGTCTTCTGACTCCACCTACATGTGACTGCCATACAAGACAGTTCACAGATCATAATAAAACCTAAAAGGAGCCAGACGTGGTGGTGCACACCTTAATCCCAGCACTTGGGAGGTGGAGACAGGTAGATCTAGAGTTC
>NC_034591.1:103478158-103479434 GCF_900095145.1 Mus pahari | reverse complement strand
GCCAGCCTGGTCTACAAAGTGAGTTCCAGGACAGCCAAGGCTACACAGAGAAACCCTGTCTCTAAAATCCAAAAAAAAACCACCTAAAAGGAAATCTACCTACATTAAGATAAAGACTATAATAAAGATGGTATGTCAAGTTGACAGGGTGGGAATTTTGTTTTTTTCGTTTTGAGACAAAGTTTCTCTTCATAGTCCTGGTTGTCCTGGTTACCAGGCTGGCTTTGAACTCACAGAGATGCATCTCCCTCTACCTTCCAAGTGCTGGGGCTTAAGGCATGTACCACCATTCAAGGCTTGCAGGGTCAATAAAGATCTTATTCTGTAAGGGACATCAGACAGGCTACTAATGATATTTATGAAAAAAAAATATCATCCACCCCAAATCATGCAATGGGCATCAAAATTAACTCAATGTATTTTTTTGTTCTTTGTTCTTTGTGCTTTTAGAGACAGTGTCTCACTACATAGCTAAGAATGTTCTAGAACTTGTTACATAGACCAGGTTAAACTCAAACCCATTGAGATCCTTCTTCCTCCCTCTGCTGGGATTGAAGGTGTGGGCCACCATTGCATGACTATTACTTTTAACTGAGACATAAAAGGTGTACACATTGGGCCCAGAAGATGCTCAGCAGGTAGAAGTGCTTGCCCTGTAAGCCTGACAGCTTGACTCTGATCCAGGAGATCCCACTGAAGAAGAGAACCAACTCCTGAGAGTTGTCCTTTGAAATCGGCACATGTGCCATGGCAGGAGCACACCTGTTCACATACACTATCCCACCACCAAACTCAAAAAATAATAAATAAAATAGAAAATTTTAAGTTGTACATATTAACTAGGCATATGGCTCAAGAATATTACCCTAGTACTTAGGAGTCCGGGTTAGAGGACTCCTACCCTATAAATCCAGAGAAATAAGGGAGAGTAAGCTTTTAACACGCATGTTAACACTGCGGGGTGCTATGTGTCTGTAGTCTGTAGGCCACTGCTGGTGAGGAAAAGACAAGCAAATCCTGCAGGTTGTTGGCCAGCCAAGTCAATAAACTCAGGTTCTGTTGAGAGCCCTGCCCCCCTCCCCACAGAGGTGTAGTGTTCAGAACAGGGCTTGCATATCTATCCCCCAAGCGTCCTTTTCTGTTAAGACATTAGACTCCTGTCTTCTAAGCAGAGAATATTGCTTGGCTGATAGAAAAGCTGGAATTCTCTCCTATCAACACTTAAACCAGGAGTGGCCTAAACCTATTCTAACACATAGGTGGAAAAAAAAAAAAA
>NC_034591.1:103462868-103477283 GCF_900095145.1 Mus pahari | reverse complement strand
AAAAAAAAAACAAAAAACCTTTCTCAGAGTTATTTTTGAAACACAGTACGTTTGTTATCTGTAGTTGCATAACATGCACATGGAACTTTTCCCTGTATAACCATTCCCAGATAAAGGATGGGCAACGGGAGGTATATACCAATTTGTTTGTTGTTGTTTTTACATTTTGAGTCATGTAAACAAATTACTGATTCAAAGATGGAAATATATACAAATGTTTGCAAGCAAAGCTAGTGCAGGCTCTTGCCTTGCTTACACACACCTTTGAGCGTGCTCCACAGCCCCGTCTATGCAGCCAGCGGCGCTCTTAGCATGGCCATTTCAGGACAACCCACACCTGAAGGGCCACGAGCAGCTGCTTCTCTTCCCTGACTTGGGAAACTCCAGAGGCAGAGGTGCTGGGCTGCCTTTCTGAGGCCGACAGTGTAACAGCCGCTGCCTGTCCTTGATTCTCCTTTCTGTGCCTTCTCCAAAAGCCCTGGAAAGCTCCCCACAGTTTTGCTGACTGTGCTTTCCTGTCTCCTCTGCTGGTGTCCTCCTTCTGCAAGGCAGCCTCCAGCCCCGTGCGAGCTGGTCATCCCTCTCCAAAGAAAACAAAGCTACACAAAAGCCTCCAATATTCTCATCGAATCTACAAACCCGAGATTGGCCTGGCTCTTGCTTTGGAGTAGAGTGTCCCTTGTGTACAATTAAACAGGATACATCAGTTTTAAGACACAGTTCCTTGGTTTCGTTTTGTTGACCCAATCAACTGGGAATGCCCGTTCTCATAAACTATCCAGCCCTGTGGAGAATCCCATGGGCAGGCCAGTTTGTATGAGAGTCTGACTGGGTGGAGAACCCCAGTAAATTTCCATTTGGTATTTCAGAGACTGGGGCTACATGGAATATGTATCTGCAGCTGTCTGAGGCCAGGAGTTGGGAGCAGAAACATGAGACCAAATTCCTGCCCTGACATCTGTGAGGGTTGTTAGGGGGGTGTTAGTTGGCTATCACTGTCTGTAATACTTTGCTTTTAAAAAAAAAATCCATTTTCAGTAAACCAATCACATCACAAGTCCTAGATATTTTCATGGCATTAGCCATTTTAAGGTCACCACACTGTGTGTGACAACATAATTTATGACCATTGCTTCCCTCCCAACCCCCATTGCTTTCTAAGACAGGGTGTCACTAGGTAATTCCTCCTGGCACTCACTATGTGGGCTGGACTAGAACTCACAGAAATTTGCCTGCCTCTGCCTCTCTGTCTGTCTCTTTCTTAAGTGTTTTTTTGGGAAATAGCTTTTTATATTGCAAAGATCATAGATAGCTGAAGTATGAACTTTAATTCACACAACCTCAATAACTCTTTTTTTTTTTTTTTTTTTTTTTTGGTTTTTCGAGACAGGGTTTCTCTGTATAGCCTTGGCTGTCCTGGTCTACAGAGTGAGTTCCAGGACAGCCAAGGCTATACAGACAAGGTTTCTCTGTATAGCCTTGGCTGTCCTGGTCTACTTTGTAGACCAGGCTGGCCTCGAACTCAGAAATCCGCCTGCCTCTGCCTCCCGAGTGCTGGGCTTAAAGACGTGCGCTACCACGCCCGGCTCAGCTTTTAGTTTTCTTTAGCTACAATTCCTCAGCTCATGCATGTGATCTGAGACCTCTGCCAGGTGCACTCCATGTGGTCTGAAAGCAAGTTGCTTTCACAGACGCTAAGTGCCGCCAGACCGCAGACGTTAGAACAATCCGTTCCTCCCCAGAGAGGATGCACCTCAACGCTTCCTTCCCTTGAGTGCCTTTAGACTGCTGAGGACAAAGAGCAGAAGGTCCTGGAGGCTGGTCACTCCCCAGCACTCTTGCAATACCCAACAAAGTCTGTCAGAAAGCAGCAAGGAGCTTCCAAGGAAGTGACTCCCGCTCACCCACAGAGAGAGACTGGTGTTACTCAGGTTCCCTGACAGGACGTCCTGGCTGGAGCCACTGAAGACTGGAAGACGCCGGAAGGTGGCCTTGAGACACAGAGACTCTCAAGTTTGCAACAGCAGGATGAACCCTCAGCTCCATCCCTAACCCCTCTAGCCTTTGCTATGGTGTCCAATACCCGTAATTCCGGCACTGGGAAAGATGAGGCAGGACTATGAGTTCTAGGACAGCCTGGGCCACACAGTGAGATCCTGTCTACAAACCAACAACCAACCCAAAACTAAAACAAAACAAATAAACAACAACAAAACAAAAAACCGAACCAAACCAAACCAAACCACCTCCATAGTGACACTTCCATAGTGACACCTCCATAGTGACACTTCCATAGTGACACCTCCATAGTGACACTTCCATAGTGACACTTTCTCATTAGGGCATAATCTAGGTCCAGGAGCCTGGCTGCAGGGTTTGTGTGTGGATTAAGAGTAGATCTGATTCTGTGTTACAGTTGTGGACCACATATGATTTGAGGATGTGGAAAACCTGGGTCCAAGCCTCTACAGAAGTGGCAAGTTCCCATCACCGTGGGGCCTGCATGTCTCCCACCTGGCAAAAGTAGCGCTGGGTTATTCACTATGCAGGATAAGCAGTGAGCCTGGGGTGTTGGGACCAAGCCTGATCTACTTTGGGCTTGTCAGTGGAGTGCAGGAGCAAGCAGGGCTCACCTACTCATTTACCCAGTCACAAATCACAACCCAGGCAAACACACCACCTAGACTAGGAGCACTGTAGGAAGTGCAAGGGTGGTTGAGCCTCAGCGCTCTCTCTCTCTCTCTCTCTCTCTCTCTCTCTCTCTCTCTCTCTCTCTCTCTCTGTGTGTGTGTGTGTGTGTGTGTGTGTGTGTGTACAGGGTTCTCACTATGTAGCTCTGGCTGTTTGGGAACTCAATATGTTAACCAGACTGCCCTCAAACTCCCAGAGGTTTGCCTGGCTCCACCTCCTGAGTGCTGAGAGGAGTAAGGGAGCACTCTGTGAAAGGGGAGGATGGCTGGAGAATGAACAGAGTAAAGCCTGCTCAGGGGCTGTTTTGCTCTCTTGTGGTGCTGGAGTGCAAATCTTGGCCACTGAGTACACACTGCTTGCACCCTACCTGTGAGCTGCATTCCATAGGAACTGGGATCTTATGTGTATCAATAAAAAAATTTATCAAGGCCAACCTGGTCTACAAAGTGAGTTCCAGGACAGCCAGAGCTATACAGAGAAACCCTGTCTCGAAAAACCAAAACAAACAAATAAACAAACAAAAACAAAAAGCAAGAAATTTAAAGTAAAAGTAACAGGCACAGTTATCAGTAAAACCTGGAGGAGCCTCTGAAAGATTCATTTTTGTTTCTGAGACATCTCCTGTCTGTCACTCAGACCAGCCTCAAACTCACTACGTCGCATAGGATGACCTCAAACTTCTGATCCTTCTGCCTCCAGCTCTTGGGTGCTGGGGCTTCTTGCAGGCCAGGAAAGCACTCTGTGCCCGAGCTCTACCCTGAAAGGGGTTTAAGCAAGGGAGCATGGTGAATTTGAAACGAGCATCTTGTTACAGGATAGTTCAAAGTCCAACACCCCAAATTTACAGAGTAGAGTTATAGTAAGGGGAGAGTGGACACAGGAAGACCAGTTATCAGCTATGCAAAAGTCCAGAAAAAGGATGGAGCTGCTGAACTGAAGCAGTGCCAGTGGGAAGCGGGAGACAAAGGTCATGGCCATTGTCACTCCAGCAGTGGATTACAGAGAGGCAGCTGCCAGTTTAGGCAAGTATAGGTGTGATGGTGGCTTCTCATGAGTGCTTCCCAGACATTAGTTTAAAGCACTAGCTACCCTGCAGATGTGCTCTGGTCTTCAGACTACATGTTACTGTGGTGGTAGTGGGGGCAGGTACCACACTTTCAGTTTCCTGCACATCGTGTGTAATTCCCAGGGAAGTCCTCTGTGCAGTGGATCAAGCAGGAGAATCCTGTTTATATAAGGATATCATCAACTAACTTAAAGTGGGCAGCAAGACAGTTAAGGGAAGGGCCCAGCATCTTCTCTTTACACAATGTCTGAGCCTGCAGGACTAGAACTTCACAGGCAGAGGAGTTAGAAAAGGCACAGCAGGAATCTACTGAGTCAGCTAGGACCCTATCTTCCAGCTCCCCTTCTGTTAGGAGGCCAGTGTATCTCCTCCAGTCTTAGGATGGTAGGTGATATCAGGAATGTAAGTCACCAGCCAGAGTTCAGCAGACAGACCTCCTAATGTGGTGCAGTCTCATGCTCATTCCCTGTCTCCTCAGCTTTGAGGAGAGCATCTGTTCTGAGGTCTCACAGGTTAGTGTAAACACCCAGTGCTGGTAGAGTACCTCTTAGCTTTGTCACAGGATCTGTTGACTCTAGGATTCACATCATCTCATATTTGATTTTTCCTGCTTTGACTACAAACTACTTCCTTGGCTGTATATAGGTGACAGTGTCTGTGGAATGCTTCTGGTGTTGATCTCTGCAGCTCTGGAGGCAGCATTAGAAGGGGTAGGTAAAGGGAGCCGGCCTCCAGGCTGCTGAGGACATCCATGGCTTCCTCTCAGTGCCGATCCCTCCCTCCATGCTCCTGTTGCCATGCCCTAGGGGGGGCCAGTAGATGAGAAGGGCACTTCTTTAGCCCTTCTGCTCACTTGTCACAGCCCACAGGTAACACGCATTTTCATGGAACTTGTGTTTATACTCAGGGTGAAATTCTATTTCCTGTCACCACACCTAGCTTTCAGAGGATTGAGTTCCAGCTGGAGATCATGACTTATTTTTCCCTCAATGAGTCATCTTTATTAATTTATCTCTAGAGGAAACATGGTCAGTTCCCCAACTCACCAAGGCCTTGGGACTTCTTTACTTCTAGATTTTTCTCCAACAAAACCCATTTAAAGTTTGAAATAAGCTGAGTGGTGGTGGCACACGCCTCCAATGCCAAAATTCCCGAGGTAGGTGCGTCCCTGAGAGTTCGAGGCCAGCCTGGTCTACAGTGTGAGTTTCAGGGTCACTGTGCCCCCACCCCAGCCCACGCCTCCCAAAAGAAAAAACTGAAATAGAGTCACAGGAGTCGAGTGTGTGTCCTGCATACAGCCTGCTGCTTATAGGAACTGCCTTAAGGTATATGGGAGCTGACCCTTTCCAGTGGACACCCATGCCTGCCTGACTTCCTGAGACTGCAGTCAGGGCACCTTTGAGGAACTGGAAGATACTGTAGCTATGTCACCATGCCTACTCATATTGAGAACCAGGAGCTTGGGGCTATGGTTGTATCGCATATGTTTAAGCTCCCTATCCTGGGCTGGGGAGGTAGCTGAATGGTAGACCATATACAAAGCATGCAGAAGGCCCTGGATTCATTCTCTAGCATTGCAAAGAAAGGCAGAGGTTTCCTGCTGGCTCGAAGATCCTTATTTCAAAGCAACAGGGTTATAAATGTTGATGATTTAATCCCAGCACTCGGGAGGCAGAGGCAGGTGGATTTCTGAGTTCGAGGCCAGCCTGGTCTACAAAGTGAGTTCCAGGACAGCCAGGGCTGTACAGAGAAACCCTGTCTCAAAAAATCAAAAAAATAAATAAATAAATAAAAATAAAAATAAATAAATGTTGATGAATTTGCTTTAAGTGAGCTTGAGCTAATTGTGAAGCTAAAGATGACCTTGAACTGATCATCCCTCTCAGTGTGTGCTGCTATGTACGGTTTATGGATGCAGGGAATCTAACCTAGGGCACTGTATGTGCAAAGCAAGCACTACTGCCAACCGACTCACATCCTTATCCCTATGCTGTTGCCCAGGCTTACCTCAAACTCTGGGTCTCCTGCCCCAGCCTCCAGAGCACTGAGATCAGTTATACCAAGCTTAAATGAGAAACCATGGTGGCTGAGAAGTTGGTAGGATCAAACAGATCTCCAATCCCAGCTACCTGGACAAAAGCTTGAGGGCTTGCGGTGTGCTGCCCTTTGGTGGTGTCCTGCCCACTAAGAAGGCCCACATCCTGCTTTAAAAGCAATAGAGAGCCAGCTCCACCCTTCCTCCTGCTCCGCTGTCTGACTTTCTCAACAGAACCTGTCTGACACACTGCATCTCATTCACATATTCTGTCCCCAGTTTCTCCTCACAAGGATAGACACATTTCGGGAACGATGCTTTCGTTGCTGTAGCCAATGTCCAGCCCAGGGCCTGACAGTGAAGGCTGCGCAAGTGCTCAGTGAGGGTCATGCTCCCTCTCCCACTACAGCCGTGTCTTTCCATGGACTTAGTGGCTGAGAGCTCAGATGACCACTGGCCTGTATCAGTTCCAGTGGCAACTTTCCCAGTGTGGTGGTAAAGGCTCCTCTCCACCTCAAGGTACTGTGTTCATCTGCAACTCCTCCCCACCCCCCACCAGCTTTCCCTCCCTGACCCAGAGAGGTCAGCCTGTCCCTTCATCTAGAATTCCCTACTCTCTGCCTGTGCTGATATCATGTTCCTGAACGTGTCTGCAAGAGGCCGACAGTAGCCGCTGCTTGGCCTGCCTTGGGAGGCTTCCTGCTTTCCCTCTCTGTCCTTTCCCACAGCTGCTCAGCCAGAGCTGATCTGAAGGGTCCAATATGGCCAAAATACTTTCATGCTGGTCCAAGGTGAGAAAGTATCTACTTAGCCAGTTCACAGAACTGAGAGTCTGTAAACTAAACACTGGTTGTTGCTGACATACTGAGGACAGTGGACTGGAACTCCTCTCTCCTGCCACAGGAGCCACCAAGCCAAGGAGATGATCAAATTCAAGTTCACTGAGAGAGAGAGAGAGCTGGTTAGGCCCAGGCAGCACTTGCTTCCATTCTTAGAATGACCAAACTCCCTTTAGATCTTCATGGTTCCTTTTTCAGTATTTGGAAAGTACTGTATGAAGTTTTGCTTGCCTTAGTATCTGTGTACCATGTGTGCACCTAGTGCCTGTAATGTCGCGGTGAAGCAGATGGTTGTGAGTCACCATATGGGTGCTGGGAACTGAACTCGGGTCCCGTTAAGAGCTGCCCGATGTTACTAACTGCTGAGTCGGCTCTCCAGTTTTTTTTTTTTTAAAACCAGGGTTACCTGCAGCACAGGCTGGTTCTGAAGTGCCTAAGTAGCTGGGACAGACCTTTGTGCAGAGCTCTTGGATCCACTCATAGAAATTTAGCAAGTACTTGTCACTGGGTTCAAGGAAGTAGGCTCAGATAAGAATATTCACATTTGGGCTGGTGAGATGGCTCAGTGGGTAAGAGCACCTGACTGTTCTTCCGAAGGTCCAGAGTTCAAATCCCAACAACCACATGGTGACTTACAACCATCTGTACCAAGATCTGACTCCCTCTTCTGGAGTGTCTGAAGACAGCTACAGTGTACTTACATATAATAAATAAATAAATCTTAAAAAAAAAAAAAAGAATATTCACATTTGGGCTGATGCAAAGCTCAAGGTAAACTCAGCCGAGAAATGTGTGGGATTCCTTTGATTTTGGTCATCCTGATAAGCCCCTAGAAACAGTGACCAAGGGGCTTTGTTACCTTGTTGGATTCCTTTGTCTTTCATCTAAGAACTGACCCTATTCTCTGCAAGTACCTAGAATGGTATAAAAGCCTCAGCCCTGGCTAGAGTCATGTTATAATGCTGTCTAGTTGTCTCTTTCTTTTCAATCCTCCCTCCCTCCCTTTAGACCCTGTTGACTGACAGAGCTGGCTTGGTCAGACCTTGAAGAGTTTGATGCTTTTATCTCTATCTCCTGGATGTTGGGATTACATGCAGGAGGCACCACACAGTTTCTATGGTGATGGGGATGGAACCCAAGGCTTTAAGCATGTTGGGCAAGCTTTCCCCCAGCTAAGCTGCATCCCCGGCTCTCTAAGGCAGTTCCTGAAACATATGGTTAGACTCAGGTCCTGCTCAAACCCTCAGCAGTCTGTTCTCAAGGGCCTGTGCCTATAGGTCTCAACGGCAATGATGGCTGACTCAGGAGGAAAGGCCTTGTTCTACCTACACAGGTTCCATCAACCAGGCTCAGAAAGTCTCTAGACATGAAACAAAAGCTGTCTGTCACATCAACTTCCAGCCTGTAGCCTTCTCTTGTCTCTAGTCCTATGTACAGGATGCTGTGCTTGGAGCATGGAGAACAGGCATTGTGGGTTTGTAGGAACAGCAGGCCCAGAGGGGTGACTTCTGCTAGACCCCGATAAATAAAGACTCTAATACAGAGTCCTTCCATTAGCCCACCCCTGCTGAAGGCCATGAAGGAAGGACTCCTTCCCCTCTGGGCTCTTTTTATTATACCTCAAATGCTGTCTTTCTTTCTTTCTTTTTCTTTCTTTCTTTCTTTTTTAAAGATTTATTTTATTACATTTATATAAGTACAGTGTAGCTGTTTTCAGACACACCAGAAGAGGGCATCAGAATCTATTACAGATGGTTGTGAGTCACCATGTGGTTGCTGGGATTTGAACTCAGGACCACTGGAAGAGCAGTCAGTGCTCTTAACCACTGAGCCATCTCTCCAGCCCCCACTGTCTTTCATCTGAAGCCCAAGATAGCCTTGTCCTAATAAACATGACAGTAATGGCTAAGGAAACCGTGGAAGGCAGGCAGGCCGCAGCATCCCTTACACCCTCCAGGAGCTGGGTGCTCATTCTGCACAAGACCCAAACCCTAGTAACAGAGCTGGAAAAGTAGCCCCAATATGAGAATTCTGCCAAATTCTGAGAATATCTATCCCAATTATATATTCTGAAACTGGGGAAATGACCACAGAATGTGTTCAGGGACCTACTGTGAGCAGACATCAGTCAAAACTCCATTAATCACCTGNCCTCCATAAGCCCCTACTTTAACTGGAGGGCCACAATGTTTCTTGGGATCTCCTGGGATCAGTGTCAACTCAGAACCAGTATCCAATAGACCCCGGAAAGTCTGATTATTTCCTTTCTCCCAGTGTACAGTTACCCTTGTAAAAGGCCGTAGGTCCCTCTGGGGAAGAACTGGAGAAAGGGTAACAGCAAAACTTTTAGGTGTCTTATCAACTCTGTCCCCACTTTTCTCAGCTCAAAGGATGGTTCCCAGACCTCAGCTTCTTACTCCCGTCGTTCTTGGAAGTCAGGGGCTGTGGGGCAAAAGGGTGCCTCAAGGTCACTCATCAGTGCTGTGCCCCCAGTGACAAAGAATTAGGCTGGTGTTCGGACAAACTCTGGTACCCACCTTGAGTTCTGAAGCAGGTTCCATTTCTAACCCCTTTGCCACCCAGAGAGCTCAAGGCTTACTGGGGTGGTAATGGGGAGAAGATTCTATTAACAGTCATGGAACAGAACACAAAACCTTCCCGGGTTTGGTTAAGATTAGGGACTACCAAGTCTTTTGAGGTTCCATTCCTTTTGTTCCTGAGGTGATGGTGGTTAAAGGAGGTAGGACGTGGTTACCCTGGAGGAAGGTCTACTGCGGGAAGGAGCCACAGACACCTCAGAGGCCTCCAGAGCTGAGCCTGGAGTAAGACGGGTTGGAGGGGAGAGGAGAGCAGGCTTCCTAAGCCCCTCCCATCTCCTCCTTTCTCTTCCATCCCTCCTTCTAGCCTCTCCCCTTAATCCCCTCCCCCAACTCTTCCGGCCTCCCCCTCGCCTCCACTTCCTTCCTTCCCGGCTCTCCCCTACCCCCTCTTCCCACCCCCTTCGCATCTTCAGCCACTTTCCTCACCCCCTTTTCCCCCACCTCTTTTACACCTTCCCACTCCTTGCTACTCCCTTCGGCCCGTCTCCTCTACCCATCCCCCTCTTCTCCCTGGTCTCCTCCCCTCCGGCTCCGCACTCGGCGGGCGCCACGTCCCCAGCCCCGCCCACGCGAGCTCGCGGGGAACCCCGGTGACGTCACCACCCGCAGCGCCCTCCTTCCCGCGCTCTCCCGAAAGGACGCGAAGGTGGTGACGTGTCCGGAGCGCCAGCGCGGCTGCGCACAAGGCGCGTGACCAACCTGTGGCGCCGCCTGGCGAAAGAACAGCGGCGGTGTGGCTGGAAGCGACGTGCGGCGGCGGCGTGGTGACGTCATCCCTCGGGGCCACGTGACCGCGTGCTGCTTTGGCCTCCCCCTCTACCGGTGTGGGGGAAAACGTGGCTTCAATCCTTGCTTTACTTGGTCTCCTGAAACAGCTTGGCAGCTTGGTCGCGCGGCGGGTCATGCGAAGTTTGAGGACCAAGAAACATAAAAGACAGAGACTGCATACTCATCCTCTGCCTCTGTCATTAACCGAAATCGTGTCTCAGGACGGGACAGGAAGCACCATCTTCAGCAACCTGAGCAGATAGCACGTGATGCTCTGTGTCATTATGCAGACGAGGTGTTTACGAACTGGTCCATTTGTAGAGTATCCCGAGTCATTCAGGAGCTCAGTCCAGACCGCAGCCATAGCTGCCGGACCCACACCAAGCAGTAGAGGGGAAGGCAGGAAGGAAGTCACACACCCTTTTGGGAACCAACCTTGTTATTTGAAATGCAGTTTTCCGCACAGCACTTCATACAGTGTGAGGGTGCTTCCTAGAAATGCAGGTCTTGGACCTTGCCTTAAAGCTTAAAATTCAGATATACAGTTTCCTTGATACAGGGTCTCACCTTGGCAGACCTGGTTCTACGTAGACAACGTTGCCCTTGAAGGTGTGCACCATAGTGACCAGCTAGAATATGCATTTCAACAAGATCCCAGAGTGAGTCCTATAAGTACTGGTTTGATGGATTATTGTGCATCAAGCCCTACCATGAAATAACTGTAGTATCAGAGTCACCGGCGAATGAATGGACAGTTGGACAGAACTGTCCCCAGGGCTTGTAAGGCCTGGCCACACCCTATTTCCACATGGTGCTTGTTCAGCCTTTACTGTAAACACAAGGCATTCCTTCCTTTTTTTTTCTGTCCAAGCAGGTTGCAGCTGGGTGTTTCCGTCATTTGCAATTAAAACAGAGTTAACAGTTATAAGACATTGCTATCAAGGGGCTAGAGAGATAGATGGTTCAGCAGTTAGACTCCTAACTGCTCTTCCAGGGGACCTGGGTTCCCAGCACCTACATGATGGCTCACAATCACCCCTAACTCCAGTTGCAGGTGCTCCAACAACCTTTCCTGATTTCCCAAGGCACCCATGTGTTCATACATACATGTAGGCAAAGCGTGAGAAAAAAAAACATATCAAACCAATATATTTCAAGTTGAAACAATATATACATAGAAGTAAACGAAACATAATTTTAGTACTGTGTAGAACTCAATCTGTAGCCCCAGCGAGACTTCAGGAAGAGAAATGCCTATAACCCAGGGAAAGATGAAGACTCAATGAGAAAACCCACTGGTACAGTGTAAAGGGAAGTGATGGCAGGTGTGTAGGAAATGCTTCCTCCTCTCCTAGGAGGCAAATCTTCACTTCCTTCACCATCTCCAGTCTGGGATGAGTGAACCTAGAACTAGGTTTTGAATTTTACTAGCTGCTTTTTTAAAAAACAAAAAACCAGGTTCTCACTTTGTAGTTCTTGCTGTCCTGGAACTCACTATGTAGACCAGGCTGACCTCAAACTCAAGAGATTAGCTACCTCTGCCTCCAGAGTGCTCAACTGCTCGTAATTTTGAATAATAATAATAAATTTTAAAAATGCCTTTAATCCCAGAACTTGGGAGGTAGAGGCAGATTAATCTCTTGAGTTCGAGGCCAGCCAGGGCTACAGAGAAACCCTGTTGTGTGGGGTGGGTGGGTGGAGGTGGTGGTGAATACGTGTTGCTGATCCCCTAGCACTGTCTACTTTCCTGTTGACAAGATACATTCTCCCAAAGGTTCTAATTGCAAAATCATGACATCCATGGCACCATTTGGAAAAACTAGTGACATTGTACTTTATTTTGTTATCAGAATAAAGAGTATGATTGGAGCTCTCGGGCAGAGAGCGAGGACCCTGCTCGGCCCAGGGCATCATTAACTTTCCAACACTGTTGGCTAAGATCCAGTGCTGTGACTTTTGGAGAATTACAGAAAAACAAGCTGCAGGTGAATCCACGAGAAGCCAGTGAGCTGGATTTTTGTTTTCTTCTAAAACTCTGGTCAGAAATAAGTGCCTGACTTGTATGAAGACTGTACACACAAGGCTATTTATAAGAGTTTCTTCTACAGAACACACATGGATGGGCTGAGTAACTGTATCTTAGCCAAGTGCGGTTTGTTAGCAGGGATCTTGTAAGTGCTACTAGGATTTATAGTCCTCAGGGGTTGGGATGTGCAAACTCTGCAAAAATACTCTTGATTTGCCTCAAGGGAAAGTGATAGTAGTCAGAGGGGCCAGCTCCAAAGGTTGGTCCATGGGTGGCCTTGGGTCCTGGTAGTCAGCCACATGTCCATTCCGGTGGTGACCATACTCAAACTTGATTCGAAGCTCACCAATCTTGGATTGTGGGAGGATATCTGGGATCCACTCAATGATAAAGGGTGTTGGCTCCTTTTGATCTGGGGAAGTGTTACCTATAGAGGGAAAGGGGGAGGCCAATTAGTATGGGTCAACCTGACCATTCCTTTGTCTTGGTGTTTATTGTTTTTAGACAGGGTCTTCACTGGAGCTCAGGATGTACTCATATTTACTGTGTAGTAGATAATAACTCTAGGTGTGGTTGGCAAAATGGTTCAATATAAAGGCACTGGAAACACAAGCCTGGTGACCTGAGTAAAATCTCCTGAACCTACACTTATGTAGTTGGCCAGAAAGAACCAACTCCAAGTTGTCCTCTGAGCTCCATATTCATGCTGGGCACACACACAACTCCTTTACTATGACAACAAAGTTAAGAACAATTCAGGTTTTACTGGTGTTGAAGGCTAGACTCAAACTGGATTTGATGAATGCTCTTTGCTAGATAAAAATGGAGAGTTTAGCTGGGCATTGCATATGCCAGTGTACCCAGCTTCTGTGATCTGAAGGTTCAAGTCCATTTTGCAAAGGCAAACAAAAAACAAACAAAACAAAAAACAAAAAAGGAAGTCTTGTGGGCTGGAGAGATGGCTTAGTGGTTTAAAGCACTGGCTGTTCTTTCAGAGGTCCCGAGTTCAATTCCCAGCAGCTTCAGTGGCTGACTCTCAACCACTTATAGCTCCAGCTCCCAGGGAACCACTGATGACAACTGAGCACACAGAAATACAAAGCACTCTTTAAACATAACTAAATGTGGGCTGGAGAAATGGCTCAGTGGTTAAGAGCACTACTGATTGCTCTTCCGAAGGTCCTGAGTTTAATTTCCAGCAACCACATGGTGGCTCACAATCATCCGTATTGAGATCTGATGCCCTCTTCTGGTGCATCTGAAGACAGCTACAGTGTACTTAGATATAATAATAAATCTTAAAAACAAAACAAAAACTAAATGTAAAACAAGCCGGGAGGTGGTGGCGCATGCCTTTAATACCAGCAGTTGGGAGGCAGAGGCAGGAGGATTTCTGAGTTCGAGGCCAGCCTGGTTTACAAAGTGAGTTCTAGGACAGCCAGGGCTACACAAAGAAACACTGCCTCGAAAAAACCAAACAAACCAACCAACCAACCAACCAAAGAGTAAAACAAAGAGAAAGAAAGACAAAAAACCCTGACGGCAATGCATATATAGTCTTCACTCCTGATTTTATTCTCAAACAGGCAACCTTTCTTCACCCCAACCTTCACTATGTCAGCTATTCCCTTCTCACAGTGGTCAGGAAGGAACCACTCCCAAGATGAATCTGAGGCTTGTGACATGGCGCTGCAGAGCTCTGTGTGTTAAGGTACTGTCTGGCTCATTTGGCAGACATCACAGCTTCCATTTCCAGATACAGAGCTGCTAGGACTTCACTCAAATGTCAGTGAAAATAGAAAATTCGGGAAGCTCAATTGATGACTGAAAAAGCATGGTTAAAGCTGACTAAGAAAGTCTGAACTCTCAGGAAGATGCAGTCTGCGTGAGGACAGCAGAAACCCACATGCTTGGAATCTGAGTTCTGTAAACCCCCTGTACTGGTTGGTTCTGTGTGTCAACCTGACACAAGCTGGAGTTATCACAGAGAAAGGAGCCTCCCTTAAGGAAATGCTTCCATGAGATTCTGCTGTAAGGCGTTTTCCCAATTAGTGATCAAGGGTGGGAGGGCCCATTGTGGGTGGTGACATCCCTGGGGGCTGGTAGTCCTGGGTTCTGTAAGAAAGCAAGCTGAGCAAGCCAGGGCAAGCAAGCCAGTAAGTAACATCCCTCCATGACCTCTCTGCATCAGCTCCTGCTTCCTGACCTGCTTGAGTTCCAGTCTTGACTTCCTTTCTTCCTTTGGTGATGAACAGCAATATGGAAGTATAAGCTGAATAAATCATTTCCTTCCTTTTTTTTTTTTTTTTTTTTTTCGAGACAGGGTTTCTCTGTATAGCCCTGGCTGTCCTAGAACTCACTTTGTAGACCAGGCTGGCCTCGAACTCAGA
>NC_034591.1:103460790-103462323 GCF_900095145.1 Mus pahari | reverse complement strand
AATCTCAAAAATGAAAAAAAAACAAATAAATAAATAAATAAATAGAAAGGGTATGGCCGCACATACTTCCAACCTCAGCTT
This sequence comes from Mus pahari, assembly GCF_900095145.1. Lineage (NCBI taxonomy): Eukaryota > Metazoa > Chordata > Mammalia > Rodentia > Muridae > Mus > Mus pahari. The sequence continues at coordinate 103,462,242 of NC_034591.1, read as the reverse complement.
TAAAACACACACACACACACACACACACACACACACACACACACTGCTCCCCTTTACCCTTTTAGTGACTGGGTTTCTCTGTGGAGCCCTCCCTGTTCTGGAACTAGCTCTGTTGACCAGGCTCACCTCTCTGCTCCTAGAGTGCTAGGTTTAAAAGCATTTACCACCATCCTCAGTTTGTAACACATTCTTTTGTTTGTTTGTTTGTTTTTTTGAGACAGGGTTTCTCTGTTTAGCCCTGGCTGTCCTGGAACTCACTCTGTAGACCAGGCTGGCCTGGAACTCAGAAATCTGCCTGTCTCTGCCTCCCCAGTGCTGGGATTAAAGGCATGTGCCACCACGCCTGGCTTTGTAACACATTCTTAACAGAGGAGGAGGCAGGTTTACCAAAATTCTAATGTAGAACATTTTATCCTCTTCAGCTTTAAGAAACCAAGACTGGGCTTAGTAGGCCATGCCTGTAATCCAGCACTTTCTGGATGCTGAGGCAGGTGAATCTCTGTGAGCTGGAGGCTAGCCTGGCCTACATAGCAAGTTCTAGGCCAGTCAGGGTTACATAGTGAGACCCTGTCATAAGCAACGCTGAAAAAGAAACAAACAGAAGAGGGCCAACAATGTGCTTTAGTGGCTAAGGGCACTTTCTGGGAGCCCTCGGTGGTAGGAGAGAACCAACTTTTGCAAGCTGCCCTCTATCCATGTTCCACAGTACTCTCTATTCCATCCCCAAGTATATTAAATGTAAAGAAGGGAACAAATTAAAAACAAGTGCCTGGTATTAAGTGCCCAGGTGGAACTTGCACCAACCAGAGAACAAGTAGCCCCGCTGGGGTTGAAAAAGGAAAGAAGAAGGGGAATCAAGGGAAGAGCAGCCAGTGCTGCTGTAACAATCCAGAAGAAAACTTCAGGGCCAGTGAGGTGGCTCCATTAAAGGCACTTGCTTCCATGCCTGATGACCTGACCCTCACGGTGCAAGGAGAACCAACTCCCACAGTTTGCCCTCTGACCTCTCTCTACATGTCCACTGTGACATGCACACCCCTCCCCCCACTGCGGGCTTTGACACAGAGCAGCATAACCAGTGACAGCAGGCAGCACTGGGAGGGAGACTGGAAGAGGGTGAATCTCAGACATAGTCAAATCTGCATGGCTCCACGGTACAGCCTAACCCAGCATGCACTGCGGTACTGGCAGAAGAGGACACAGCCTAACGGTGTTTCCTGTCAGGAACAAAACACAAGGAAGCATGTTTGATTTTTTTGAGACAGGGTCTTGGTAACCTTGGCTGGCCTGGAACTCACAGATCTGCCTGCCTCTGCCATCTGAATGCATCTGATTAAAACAAGTCCCACCTCATCCGACTTAGTAAAAGTTTCTTATATCATATATAAAACACGAACCAATAATGATCTGGAAGGAACAGAAGATGGTTGGCATATTTTTTTTTTTTTTTTT
>NC_034591.1:103456381-103460000 GCF_900095145.1 Mus pahari | reverse complement strand
ACTCAGAAATCCACCTGTCTCTGCCTCCCAAGTGCTGGGCTTAAAGGCATGTGCCACCACGCCCGGCTGCAGACTAGCCTTTGGCTGTGCTCTTCCTTTTATCTACAATAAACCTCCTTCACCTTACTTAGGAGCAGTGACGACCTTCCTTTTCTCTTTTTTTAGATTTATTTAAGTATATGAGTACACTGTAGCTGTCATCAGACACACCAGAAGAGGGCATCAAATTTCATTACAGATGGTTGTGAGTCACCATGTGGTTGCTGGGATTTGAACTCAGGACCTTCAGAAGAGCAGTCAGGTGCTCTTACCCACTGAGCCATCTCACCAGCCCCAGTCAGTGCTCTTACCCGCTGAGCCAGGGCTACCCAGTGTGATGGGGAGGGGTTACATAGAAGTAACTGTGATGCTTCTGGGAGGAGGGAAGGCTGCAGGAGGTGTTGGTTTACTAATTCTTTCATGATCTCCTCACAATACACACGCATTCTGCTGCTGTTTAGAAATCACCAGCTCAAAAGGGACAAACACATTTTTCAGGTTCTTACAAAGTGAGTGCATGCGCTTTGATTAAGGGCAAGATCCAGATCCTCAGGAACAGAGCTCAGGCAGATGTGCCTCTGAAAGTCACTTACCAACTTTGAGGAAGGTTTTCAGCTCCAAAGGTCTCAGCACAGGCTGCTTCTCTATGCGGCCATAGCTTTCCGCTATGTTCTCTACTTCCACTTTAGGGCATTTAAACAGCTCATAAGTCCCATCCCGGTTCTGGATAAAGCTACGTGTGATTTCCAGGGGCATCTGGACACAGATACAGCAAGAAAGGGAGACATAAAACAAAAACAAAAACAAAAACAAAAACAAAAAGAAAAGAAAGGGAGACATAGGAAATGACATACATGTATCTTGGAGCCACAAGGTCTCTTATGATTCCATCTTTTAAAAATATTAATGTTATTATTCATATATATGTGTGTGAATGAAAACAAGGACATGACTGCACCTAGGTATTGCTGAAGTGTTATGTAGCTATGAGGGAGAGAACAGCCAGAGGCATCTGGAAGGGTCTGAACCAAATCAGGCCATGAGAGGAGGGGGTGGGGAGCAGGAGAGGAAAAGGAAGGTGGTGGGGGAAGAGGGTCAGAGACAACTGGGGAGCAAGAGAAGAACCAAGAGCAGAACTAACAGGGTTTGTAACCAAAATGGCTGAGTAACATAGGAAAGAGAAGTTGGGAGAAGGGAAGCCCTGGGCTGGAGCATTTAGGGGTGAGGGTGCAGGGAGGAGCCACAGGTACTCAGGCTTACCCCAGGCTTCTTTGGGACCTGACATTGTGTATGTATATATGCCTCTCATGTATGTAGGCACTTGAGAAGTCAGAGGAAGAGTGTTCGATACCGTGGAGCTGAAATTATAGTTATAGTTACATGGCAGTTGTGAGCAGCCTACAGGTGCTGAGGATTGAACCTGGGTCCTCCAGAAGCACAACCAGTGCTTTTAATCATGGAGTCATTTCTCCAACCCCATGATACTGTTTTTAAGTGCAGGCAAATCAATAAACTTTCTTTTAAAAATAGTTTTGTATTCCATGTATGTATGTGTTGTACATGTGAACATGTGTACAGATAAATGTGCCTACTCAATCTCATGACCTGTGCTCTCACTCACCCTGTCTTCCAGGGCTCACTAGTAAGCTGCGCAGCTGTCAAACCTTACTTCTCAACACAATGATGCTTTGCTGCTAATCTTTTTGTGTTTGTTTTTGAGACAGTTTCACTGAATGCCCCTGAAATTCCAGATTTCTGCCTTTGCCTGTCAAGTGCTAGATTGTATGAGCTAGTAAGCCTGGCTAAATAAACCTTCATGTATGAGAGTCACACTGTGGTGAATTTTCTGAAATATTCTACTTCTGTAGGAAGGGAGTGATCTGTCGAAATTTCAGATCTACTTCAACAAACTATTTTAAAATGCACAGTGTTGGGCCTGTGAGATGGCTGAGTGGGTAATGAGGCCTGGGGTGAGGGTGACCACTTGAGTTCAACCCTAGAATTGACAAGAGGAGGAGGGAGCTGAGTAGTGTACACACACACACACACACACACACACACACACACACACACACACACTAAATAGATAGATAGATAGATAGATAGATAGATAAGCAAGCAAGTAGATGTAGTAAAATATTCAGTGTGTTCTGGTGAAAGAGAATAGGCCCAGGTTATCAAGTTACACTTTGAGGAGGAGCGCTTAAACAAGACCTAGTGACTTCACGGATAGAATGTCATCTACTATTATGAATACCCATTCTAGCAACAACCAGTGGAGTCTAGGATCTTCATAGACACCAGAGTATCATGATTTCACAAGGAAAATCCTGCTTTGTGTTTTAGGGGAGGCAGGGATAAGGAGGACAGGGTCTTATGTGGTAGCTCTGGCTAGTCTGGAACTTGCCATGTAGACAGGCTGGCTTCTGACTTGAGTGCTGGGATTAAAGGACTACACCAACTATGTGTGGCCCCAAACCCCGCTTTCTGACCCCAAAGGCAAGCTTTGTTGTGGCTGCTTTGCTTTTTCATGCAGGATCTCATACAGCTGAGGCTGGCTTCTGACTTGATATATAGCTGAAGATAAGTTTGAAATTTGATTCTCCTGCCTCCATCTTAGACCTGGGCTTGAAGGTGTGTCCCACTCGGCTCCATGTTATATGGGCTGGGATCATATTCAAGGCCAACAAACCTTTACCAGCTGAGTGATCTCACTGGCCCTTTAAAAAACACTTTCTAAAGCATGAAGAGTTACCAAAATCAGACTCAGAACTATACAGACTATCTCTAAATAATCCTTTAACATGAGACAGGAACTTCAAGAGCTGGCTCAGTGAGGAAAGTGTTCAGCATGCAAGCAGAAGGACTGTCCCCAGAAACTCAGGTGTGGTGGGACTTGCCTGTAATTTCAGTACTGGGAACACAGAGACATGTGGAACCCTGAGGCTCACAGGCCACCCAGCATAACCTACTTGGTGAGCTCCAGGCCAAAGAAAGAAACTGACTGAAAAACAAGGTGGGGCAGGAGAGACAGCTGAGCTGGGTCCTCTGGCTTGCTGGCCAGCTAGTCTGACTACATTTGTTTGAGCTTCAGTCTTTCACTGAATAAAGAGAATGCTAGCTAAGTCCCAGGATTCATCTCTTTGCTTGCTAGCTGTGTGATGGCTGCCTCATTTTCCTGATGTCACACCTTCTCTACCACATGAACTATATCCAAACAGTGAGTCAAAACAAAGGCTTCCTTCCACAAGGTACTTCTGCCAGTGTTTCTCTTGCCAGGGGGCAGTGACATATGCATTTAATCCCAGTACTTAGGAGGCAGAGCAAGTGGATCTCTTTGAGTTTGAGGATAGCCTGGTCTACAAAGCAAGTTCCAGGACAGCCAGAACTACACATAGAAACTCTGTCTCAAACAAAACGAAACAAGGATGACAAAAGATTATGTCTCAAAAAATAAGGTCGAGTGTGATCGAAAAAGATATCTAGAGCCGGGCGTGGTGGCGCACGCCTTTAATCCCAGCACTTGGGAGGCAGAGGCAGGTGGATTTCTGAGTTCGAGGCCAGCCTGGTCTACAGAGTG
>NC_034591.1:103445079-103456351 GCF_900095145.1 Mus pahari | reverse complement strand
GCTATACAGAGAAACCCTGCCTTGAAAAATGAAAAAAAGAAAAAGAAAAAGATATCTAATGTGAACCTCTAGCCTCCGTATCCAGATGTACAAGTGTGCATGTGTGTCTACACACACACACACACACACACACACACACACACACACACACACACACACACACACACATATAGAGGGCTCCTGAGGAATAAACTCTTACCTCTGGGGTGTCTAAGATTTGTTTGACTTGCAGAATATTGGTGATATGCCAGGTGTACTTGGAAAAGGTTCCCAGTGGCAAGGCATCTTTCCGAACAAAAGCTGCAGTAAGAAGGGAGGGACAGATGTGAGTATCGAGGCAGTGCCCTCCCAGTGTGCAGGCAGCTCACTGCAGTACAGTCATTCTCCTTGGATCCTGACCTCCTGCAAGTGTGCAACAGTCTGGCAGGCACTGGCTGAGCACAGGAAATGAACCTCCAACACAGAAGGCTGAGGCTTCCTTCCTTTTAGACCTTGGAAACTTGTTTACATAGTTTGTTGTTGTGGCTTCTTTTCTGTAGTGTTAGGACAAACCCAGGCCCGTGGGCTACTGTTCCTATGTGTGGTAGAGTTATGTGCACAGAATTTCATTCTTAAAACCTCTTACAACATGAGATCTAATGGGTCAAATCAGAGTCCTTTAAAATTACACAGATAAGCTATGAACATGAAGGTCTTTGGGTCTCAAGTCAGTGTGCATTCATAGCTTGCATAACTCAAATCTAGACTTGAGCCTCACAGTGTCACTGCTGTATCACGTAACAACTTACTAAGGACACACCGTTCCTTTCTAGCTATCATTACTTTTGGTTGTTGACCACCAGATGGTTCTCTCTCCCCCCCATCTTTATTTCTAAAAAGTTACTCTAAAAATAAAATCTTGGACCTGTAGAGGTCGCTCAGAGGTTAAGAGCACTGACTGCTCTTTCAGAGGTCCTGAGTTAAATTCCCAGCAACCACATAGTGGCTCACAACCATCTGTAATGGGATCCAATGCCCTCTTCTGGTGTATGTGAAGGCAGCTACAGTGTACTCACATACATAAAAATAAATAAATCTTTTTTAAAAAGTCTCCCTTTTTCAAAATTTGTGATGGTTAATCTTTATGTTTGCTGGTGTCTTTATATCCATGTATATCCGTGACTGAGCTGGAACTCATTCTTTAGATCAGGCTGGCCACAGATTCCCAGAGCTCTACCTGCCACTGCCTCCTGAGTGCTTTGATTAAACAAAACATATTTGCTATCATGCCTGGCATAATGGTTAATCTTTATGATCAACTCGTTTAGACTTAGAATCAACAGCACAACACAAACCTCTAGGCAGGTGTATGAGACAGTTTCTAGATTGTGCTGAGGTGAGAAGACCCACCCCAACTGTGGGTGGCATCGCTCCACAGACTGTGGTCCCAATCTGAATAAAGAGAATGCAAGCTAAGTCCCAGGATTCATCTCTTTGCTTGCTAGCTGTAGAGAGTGTGATGGCTGCCTCATTTTCCTGGTGTCACACCTTCTCTACCACATGGACTATATTTAAACAGTGAGCCAAAACAAAGGCTTCTTTCCACAAGGTACTTCCTGTCAGTGTTTCATCACAGTGACAAGTAACAAGAACTAAGTGAGGCTGTTGCTCTGATAATCGTGACTATTTGGTTATTGGGCCTTTGGAACTGGTTTGTGGGAGGAATGTGGAAGAGTTTGGCTCCGTGAGCTAGAAAAGCCTAGGGTGCTGTAAATAGAGCCCAGTGGGCACTCTGATGGGGACTCAGAAGACTGAAGTGCCAAGAGAGGCCTGGCTCATGTGCTTTCAGAGAAGAATGAGGATTCTCAGGAACCAGGCCAGGAGATACTCATTTTTTGTTTGTTTGTTTGGTTGGTTGGTTTTTCGAGACAGGGTTTCTCTGTGTAGCCCTGGCTGTCCTGGAACTCACTCTGTAGACCAGGCTGGCCTTGAACTCAGAAATCTGCCTGCCTCTGCCTCCCAAGTGTTGGGATTAAAGGCGTGTGCCACCATGCCCGGCTCACTAGATACTCATATTCAAGCAAAGAAGCTGGCTTTTTTTGGCCTGTGTCACAAGAGCCTGGGTGAAGCTGGATTATTAAGGAATGGACAGAGTGTTCCTCCTAAGACAGATGGTAGTCAGACTGTACACAATGGCTATGGCTCAATGCTTACTCAGGTCCCTGGGCGAGAAAGAACAGAAAAGGAGCAGAGAAGATATCAAAGTGTGCAGTTTTTCAAGCAACAAGAGTATGAGCAAGTTGAAAGTTAGAGACAAGGCAGGATTAAAAGTAGCTGTAACTGTTAGGTTAGGTTAATGCCACTAAAAAGCAACATGGCACTCTGTACTGGGACAACAGGAAAGGGTTCTTGAGGGCAAGACCTCACACATCAAAGCCTCCAACTTGTGAAAGTAAAACTTCATTAGAAAGTATAGTCTACACTGAGGATGGCAAGGAAAGGGTTCCCTGCTCAAACTCCTGCCTAGGAGTGTTTCCCAGAGTCAGCACACAATGGCCACTGCAACTGTGGATGAAGGAGGTCAGGTCCATCTTGAGCTAGCGGCACTGTCCAAGATATTAGTCCTGAAGGTAGTAAAGTTGCAAGACTGAGGGAACACGGAGTCTTGTGCCGTGGTTCTGGAGAGCACTGAAGTCAGGCAAAGTGTGGCATAACTGGTATTGTGAGATGCGAAGTATGGCATAACTGGTATTGTGAGAGGCTGCTGAGCAGAGGTGTGAAGGTGGAGCCTAAGCTGCTGTGAGAACCCAGGATGTCACAGACAGCAGTACCATCCAGCATTTGTGGAGGAAAGCTGCAGACGTGGAGTGGACCTGGCTCAAGATAGAGGCTAAGTGTCCTCAGGCAACAGAACTGGAGGGGTGGGGCTCCCCAGGCCATTTGGAGTCCCAGATGCCCAAAGAAGTACAGGATTTAGTGTTGCCCTGATGAGCTTCAGTCTTGCTTTGATCCAATCATTCCTCGCTATGCCCCAATTCTTCCATCTTAGAATAGGGCTGTTTATTCTATGCTATCGCATACTCAGAGTAGGTTCCCATTTTGTAGGTGTTCACAGTTAAGACTGACTTGAGTCTTAGATGAGACCTGCTGGGACTGTTAAGAGCCTATGGGAATTTATGACATTGAACTGAAAGCATTTTGTATTATGAGATGGCCATGTTCCTATGGGAACTAGAGATGAATGTCAAGGTTTATAGTGATGTGCACTAGTGTCAAGTTACCAATGGGTGTCTTGTGACTGATAAAACTGTCAACTTGATGAGATTTACAATCACCATGGAAACAAGTCTCTGAGATGTTTTTCAGGGAATTTATAGATTAACCAGGTAGGAAGACCACATCCTAATATGGGTTGTACCATATTATGATTAAAAGAGTCCTCAATAAAACAAAAAGGAGACTGTGAGCTGTGCACCAACACTCATTTTTCCCTGCTTCCTGTGGATGTCATGTGACCAGTCACCTACTGCTGCCACATGAGCTTTCTTTTGTTGTTTCTGTTTTGCTTTTGTTTGTTTGTTTTTCGAGACAGGGTTTCTCTGTGTAGCCTTGGCTGTCCTGGAACTCACTCTGTAGACCAGGCTGGCCTCAATCTCAGAAATCCACCTGCCTCTGCCTCCTAAGTGCTGGAACTAAAGGCGTGCGCCACCACTGCCCAGTTTTTTTTTTTTATTTTTTATTTTTTTGAGACAGGGTTTCTCTGTGTAGCCTTGACTGTCTTGGAACTCACTTTGTAGACCAGGCTGGCCTCGAACTCAGAAATCCGCCTGCCTCTGCCTCCCAAGTGCTGGGATTAAAGGCGTGCGCCACCACGCCGGCTGCTGTTTTGCTTTTTTGAGACAGAGTTTCTCTGTGTAACAGTCCAGGCTGTCCTGGAACTCAGTCTGTAGATCAGGTAGGACTCAAACTCCCAGAAAGTCACTTGCCTCTGACTCCCCAGTGCTTGGTGTGTACATTCCCCTCTCCCCGTGAACTTTCTGAGGATATTTTGTTCCAATCTTACAGGTGGAGGCTCTTTCTAATAGTATTGGCTAAGGAATATATATATTGTGTGTGTATTTTTTTAATTTAAATTTTTTTTTCTTTTGAGACAGTTTCCTCTGTGTAGCCTGGTGGTCTTGGAACTTGCTCCATATACCAAGCTGGTCTCGAACTAAGAGATCCACCTGCTTCTGCCTCATGTCTGCTGGGATGAAAGGTACCACCATGCCAGGTTGGAACTACATTTTGTTGTTGTTGTTTTTAGTTTTTGAGACAGTGTTTCTCTGTGTAGCCTTGACTGTCCTGAAATTCACTTTACAGACCAGGCTGGCCTCTAACTCATAGAGATCCACCTGTCTCTGCCTCCCAAGTGCTGGAACTACAGGCATGCACTACCACTGCCCAGCTGGAATTATATTTTTAATGTACTACTGGAAATGTTTTGTCTAGACCAAAGTTTCTGGAAAGCTCCCCTTAAACTCCCTGGAAAATGCTAGTGAACAATCATATCTTGACCATCATTTAGGGATCTGCCGAGAGAGTGGGATCCCAGATCCATCTGCATACTGATGGATGCCATATCTATGCATACCTCCTTAGGTTTTGGCTGCTGGGGCTTCAGATGTTTTTGTGGAAACTGTACCAAACTGAGAAGTATCAACCAGTCTTTGCTCATCATTTCCCAGGTCGACATCTACTGAATGTTTCCATTTACTCTAACTGGAAGAAGTATCTGTCTTTGGAGGGATATTCACTGTTCTAAGAGCTAATAGCCAAAAGTTTCATGTCCCCATTAACTTGCCCAGGCATACTAACCCTGAAAAGTTCCACAGAGATTTTCCCACACATAGTTCTCTAGTCACAATTACTACTACTCTTCCCAGAGGACGCCCCCTGCCCCGTACCTGTGGTGGAGTTGGGGAGCCGCTTCTTTGCACTTCCTATGGATATTCTCTGTTGCAAGGCATCAAAAAAGGACTGAGGAATGTGGAACACCAGGGGTTCTGGTTTGCCTGCAGAAAAGAGAAGGATGTCATTTGAATAAACTTGGTTGTTTTCTTGATGTCCAAAGACAGGGGAAAGGAAAGGAGTGGATGGGGCTGTGATCCTAAGTATCTGGTGTGGGCAGGCTGGGGAGACATATCAGTGTGTAAGGGCACCTGCTGCACAGCTTGATCACCTGGTGAAAAGGGAGAACCAATCCCTGCAAGTTGTCTTCTGACTGCCACACACTGGCCATGGCATACATGTCTCCTCTCCCAACCAAGTAAGATGGAAAACCCACCACCCCTCCCCTGAGGTTTCTTTATTCAAAGGTAGAAAGACTGATGGGCCCTTGAAGGCTAAGGGCTCTATCAGCCTATTCTTCATCCCTAGCGTGTAACACACCTATCCTCCACCCAGGATGACTTGTCTTTTTTCTTTTCTTTTCTTTTCTTTTCTTTTCTTTTCTTTTCTTTTCTTTTTTTTTTTTTTTTTTGAATTTTTTGAGACAGGGTTTCTCCGTATAGCCCTGGATATCCTGGAACTCACTCTGTAGACCAGGCTGGCCTCAAACTCAGAAATCTACCTGCCTCTGCCTTCCAAGTGCTGGGATTAAAGGCATGCGCCACCACTGCCTGGTAGGATGACTTTTCAGAGCCCCAGCTGTGCAGCCACCACCAGAGCAGACTTCTCCCCTTGAAGGCCATATGAAATGAGAACATGTCAGCAGAGCTAAGGAGCCTCTGGTTGCCTTGTCTACTTGACTGACTCCTGGCCTCTATGCCCAGGCACTTGCTGGCTGTATTCAGTCTCAGCAAAGCAGGAAGTTGCTCTCCCCTGCATGGCCAGGACATGGGTGCTAAGATTACAGGGTTAGGTGGCTGCAGGTTCAGTCAGCATCAGTCCAACCATGACTCCAGGGAACACAAAAATATAAGAAAACATCCTAATCTCTTAAAGTAATTCGGATAAAGAAAAAGTCAACAGATTTTTGTTGGGAGGCAGCTGAGCCCTGAGCTTTTCTAAATTCCAGCAGACATTTAGACATTATAAACATCTAGAGCTCCACAGAGAAGCACAGAGCTTTGGACATTGCTTAGACATAGTTTTATTCTGTAGCACAGGCAGGGTTTGGATTTGACTCACTACAGAGACCAGACTGACCTCAACCCTTAGGGCTCCTCCTTCCTCTGTCCCATGATTGCTAGAACTACAGGTGTGTCAGCATGCCTGGCTCTGAGAGAAAGACCACTGGTTAACTTGAAAAGAAATTTAGTTCATAGTTTAGAGCACTTGTTGCTCTTGCAGAGGACCCAGGTTTGGTTCCTAGCACCCGCATGGTGGCTCACAAACATCCATAACTCTAGCTTTATGAGATCTGATTACCTCTTCTGACCTTTGTAGATACCAGGGATGCATGTGGTATGTATACATACTTGCAGGCAAAATACCCATTCAAATAAAATAAGTCTATTTTTTCTAAAATGTTAAATAATATATATTAAATGAGTTATTAGGCAAAGTAGGACAGTATAAAGCCAGCATTTTTAGAGGCTGAGGCAGGGTTCTGAGTTTGTGATCACTCTGGCTATATAGCTTTCAAAAACAAAAAACAAAAAAGTAAAGAAGAGGGCTGGATAAATAGCTCAACACTTGCTGCTTTTCCAGAGAACCTGAGCTGGCACTAAGCACCCATGACAGGTGGCTCATGGTCACCTGGAACTCCAGATCTGGGAAGCCTGACACAGTCTTTCAATTTCTGTTATCTACTGCACTAATATGGTGCATACACATGTATACATACACACACACACACACACACACACACACACAGAGTCATAAACATACATGTAAAGAAAACAGAACAAAACAAATAACAGGAACTCCAAACAAGTAAAAAAAAAAAACAACTTTTTTTTTTTTTAAAGAATTAGAATAGAAAAGACTTATATTCACTTTTTTTTTTTTTGACATTTTTGTTTTGTTTTGTTTTTGAGACAGAGTCACTATAAGTGGCTTTCCTCAGCCTGGAATGCATGGATGTCAAACTGCCTGTTTCCCAAGTGTTACTAATTTTTGTTTTTATGTTTTTTGAGACAGGGTTTCTGTGTGTATCCCTGGCTGTCCTGGAACTCACAGAGATCCAACTGCCTGTGTTTTTCCAGTGCTAGGATTAGAGATGTGTATCACCACCTACGAGTAAGACTTTGAATGGATTCTCCTGTGAGATTCTAGGTGCAGATCATCACACCCAGCTGGCTTTGCCTACTTTTATTTGACTGTAGAATGCCAATGTCAAAACTCAGTGTTTAGTGTGCACAGCTGTGCTGTGGGTTTATGTGTGCAGGAACACATACATGTACTTGAAAGCAGTGTGGAGGCCAGAGGTGAACTTACAGGTTTTCTTAGGACTGTGTTTCTGTCTTTGCTGTCTGTGTGGCTTTTTGCTTATTAAAACATTTTTTTAAATTTTGTTTTATGTATATGAGTATTTTGCCTGCTTGTTTGTATGTGCAATAAGTATGTACATGAAGAAGTCAGAAGACGGTGTTAGATCCCCTGGAACTGGGGAGATGGAGCCACCATGTGGATGCTGGGAATGGAATTCAAGTCCTCTGAAAGAGCAATAAATGGTCTTAACTGCTAAGCTATCACTCCAGTCCTGATTTGTTTTAGTGTGTGTGTGTGTGTGTGTGTGTGTGTGTGCGTGCATGTGCGTGCAAGAGCGTGCACACATGCAGCCTATGTGTTGGGGGGAGGGTGTGGTGTCAGAGGATAACCTGCAGAAGCCGGTTTTGTCTGTTTGTCTGTCTACCTTGAGTTCCAGGGATTAAACTCGGACCATCAGGTTTGGTAGAAAGGCGCCTTTCCTTGTTGAACCATCTCACTGCCCATGCACAACTGGATTTTTGAGACAAGTTTTCTCATGAAAACTTGAAGCTTGCCAATTAGACTAGAGCAAGTGGCCACCCTTTCAGCATGGAAATTAGAAGTTCATACCTCCCAAAGCCAGAGTGAACCTTTTTTTGTTGTTGTTGTTGTTTTTTATTTTTCGAGACAGGGTTTCTCTGTGTAGCTCTGGCTATCCTGGAACTCACTTTGTAGACCAGGCTGGCCTGGAACTCAGAAATCTGCCTGCCTCTGCCTCCCGAGTGCCGGGATTAAAGGCGTGCGCCACCACACCCGGCTTGAACCTTTTTTAGGTGGGTTCTAGTGGTCATATAATCAAGATTCCTCAAAAAAGCATGGAGCTTTTCATCTCCTGACAAATTAGCAAACCTGTACTAAGAATTCTGCTGGACAAATACTAATGAAAGTAGCTTAAGGAAAACAGGGCCTATGTGACTCACAGTTTAAGGATATATGTTCACAGTAGGGAAGGCATGACAGCCAAAGAGGTTCTAGCACTGGACAGCAGGAGTGTGAGGTGGCTGGACCCATCACCATCAGTGTCAGGAAGCAGAGAGGTAGGTGAATGGTGGTACAGCGCCCATGGGATGCTGTCACCTCAGTTAAATCTCTGTCATCATCCTCGTAAACACTCAGTGCTGTGTTTCTGAGTGAACCCAAATCTAGTCAAGTTGACAATGGAGATAAACTGCCACTCCATCCACCTACAATGTGCTCAAGGAATGAGCACTAAGTCTCGCCCACCTCTGCTCTCACTTCCAGGAGGCTCAAGAGGTATTCATTCACAATCTAAAGCTTTGGCACACCAGACATAAACACAAAGACCCAGGCAGACTTACAGGTTTTATCTGCTGCTCTTTTTTTCTTTTATCTCTAACTCCACTTTGTTGGTCCTGTAGTCCAATTATGATTAAATTAATCATTTGATAATGATTCTTTGGTTCTTTCAACTTTGATGTCTTCTTCGTTTGCTTGTTTGCTGTTTTTGTATTATATTTATTTCTTTTTGGTGGAGGAAAAGATGTGGGTCACAGTGTACATATATAGGTCAAAGGACAACTTGTGGGAATTGGTTTCTCCTTTAACCTCACAAATCCTGGGGATGAAACTCAGGCTGCCAGGCTTGACAGCATGTGCCTTTACCACTGAGCCACCTGCTTAGCTTGTTCTTTCCTTACTATTGGGGAAAGGACCAGAGACTTATGTATGCAGGGCACATGCTTTAACATTAAGCTATACCTCTACTTCCTTTAAAACAACAGAGCAAGGTCTCGGGCTGTAACTCGGGCTGGCCTGAGACTCTGGGCAACCCTCCAGCTCCAGGACGGCCACACTGAGTCTTTCCTCAGTGCTCGGGCCCCACGCTCACTTAGCTTTCCTATAAATCAGAGAAGAACTGCCACATACCACTGTGGCATCTCCCACTTCAGGCATACTTACCATCAAACTGATAGTGCATGGTTTGATGGATGCGCTCTGTGACACTGGCCAGCCAGTCTTGGAAGGACAAGGTCACTTGTGCCTCATCTAACAGTTGACCACAGACTAGAAAAAGGAAAAAAAAACAAAACAAATTTTTCATTAACTTTACTTTTCTTTCAAAATGAACAGGCTGAAGAGACGGCTCAGAGGTTGAGAACACTGACTGCTCTTCCAGAGGTCCTGAGTTCAAATTCCAGCAACCACATGGTGGCTCAAAATAAACAATTAAGTGAAGCTTGAAATTTTGAAGTAGTTTATATAGAAAAAAAAAAACCCAACATAAAAATTAAATACAGTGGGGCTGGTGAGGTGGCTCAGTGGGTAAGAGCACCTGACTGTTCTGAAGGTTCGGAGTTCAAATCCCAGCAACCACATGGTGGCTCGTAACCATCCATAACAAGATCTGACGCCCTCTTCTGGAGTGTCTGAAGATAGCTACAGTGTACTTACATATAATAAATAAATAAATCTTAAAAAAATATTAAATACAGAGAAATTGAGTGAAATAGGTTTAAGGGTTTTTTCTTTTTAATTGACATATAACAAGTATATATTTTATGATATCCAGTGTGATAAGATGTATTTTAATATTCATTTTTACTTATAGATATATACATAGGTAACTACATATCTCTCTATATACATCATGTACATGCAGTGGCCTCTGAGGCCAGCAAGGCCACTGGATCTCCTGAAGCTGGAGTTACAGATGCTTGTAAGCCACCCAATGTGAATTCTGGAACTGAACTTGGGGCCTTTGCAAGAGTACCAAGAGCTCTTACCTGCTGAGCCTCTCTCCAGCCTTATAAAACTAAAAAAACAAAAAGGTCCATGTATACTGGATGTGATGGTACATCCTTGTAATAAAAGTGACTGTAACACAGGAGTGATGATATATGCCTATGTCAGCATTTGGGAAACAGAGGCAGGGGGAGCAGGAGTTCAGGGCCATATGTAGCTACTCAGGGAGTTTTGAGAAAAATAGGTTGAATAGCCAGGTGAGGTGGTGCACACCTTTAATTCTAGTGGTCAGGAGGCAGAAGCAAGTAGATTGCTGTGAGTTCCAGGCCATCCTGATTTACAAGGGCAACACACACCAAGGCAAAGCAAACCAGGGTCTAGAGAGATGGCTCAGAGGTTAATCCAGTGGCTGCTCCTGAAGAACTGGGTTTGATATTCAGAACCACGTAGCTTACAATTGTTCAGCTTACAACTCTAGTTCCAAGGGGGGTCAGATGCTCCACTGGCCTCTGGGGGCATAGGGCATGCATACAGTATACAGACATATACACAGGCAAAACTCTTGTTCAAGTTTAATACAAATAGTAATTAAAATCAGGGAGGTATTGACCAGGTAGTGGTGGCACATGCCTTTAATCTCACTGCTCAAGAGGCTAAGGCAGGCAGATCTCTGTGAGCTCAAGGCCAGTCTGGTCTCCAGAGGGAATTCCAGGACAGCCAAGACTACAAAGAGAAACCCTGTCTTGAAAAAACAAAAATATTAAAAAATTTAAAAAGGGAGGTAATTCATTATGAGTTGCTACAGTCTCTTCACACTTAACAGTAAACGTCTTTACTCAGAAAGGCAAAAGAAATGAAAACTTATCATCAAATAAAAGGGAAATGGCAAAAATCTAAAAGCCCTGGAATAAACTACTGAGAAATAAGTAACAAGGGATAGAGGTTAATGAGACCAGAATGAAGAGCTGGGTCCATGAGACTTGGTGTCACGCACATGACTGCCATCTGGAGGCCCTGGTTCAATTTTTTGTATCACAAAACCAAATAAAAGTGTAATTTAGGACTTTAAAAATTTTGTTTTCAGGGCTGGTGAGATGGCTCAGCGGGTAAGAGCACCCAACTGCTCTTCCAAAGG